>NW_006399791.1:11559206-11566214 GCF_000299155.1 Elephantulus edwardii | reverse complement strand
AACAACAACAACAACAACTGGTAATAAGGAGCTATGCTGCCAGTTCAAAAGCAGAAAATTTGAGTTTATGAGTGGCTCCACTTGTGAAAGATAAACAGTGTCTTTTCAAGTGATTTTCAGCCTCAGAAACCAACTGGCAGGTCAGTTATGAGTCAGTTCCAACTCACAGACGTGCAACAACATAAAGTAAGAAGCATTTGCAGGCCATTTAAGATATAATAAAAATAGCATGTTAAGAGTTCTCCTTTAGGTAAATGAATGTGATAGTTTTATTGAGACAAGATTGGTGTAGAAAGAGTTCAAAGTAGGAAAATGTAAGTACTACTGAGATAGCTGGAAAAGATAAAAAAGGAAGTCTATTTAGCAATACCAAAGAGATATTTCTACATAAAAAAAATCATACAAGTAGCATATACTCATAATAGAAAAGTGCAGAAAATAATAAGGAAATACAATGAAAGCAATTAAAATCCTTTATAATCCACTATTCATAAATAGGCTTTGATATTTAATGTACGTTGTTGTTGTTGCTCCTGCTGTGTACCATAGAGTTGTAACTGACCCATAGCTGACCTTCCAGTGGCTTTTCAGAGGCAATTAGTCGCACGGGAGGAGATTGGTCATTCTTCTCCCAAAGAACTGCTGGTAGCCTTGAACGGCATGCTTTCGGGATTGCCATACAGCTTCTTGCCACTAGGCCACCAGAGCACCCATTTTATTTTATATTTCTTCTTTTATTTTTTTATTTCTCTTTTTTTCTTATAAATGCACCATCGTTTTTTCCAATTGCTAGTAAGTCTAAATTATTTTTCCATGCGTGAAAATTTACTTTTATTTTTCAAAGTTGCTGAGTATCTAGTATGCATATTTATTAAAAGATATCCATCCAGCCCCCTATTGACAGCCTAGGTGATTTCTAAGATGGGTAATCTCCTCCCATGTGATCTACTGGCTCTGGAAACATGCTAGATGGTCAACTGCAGCTATGAGTTGGTTCTGACTCAGAGGTGCATGACAACAACAACAACATAATACCTTTATAATAAACAACCATGAATTTACTTTTGAATTTTCCCTTATTTTCTCCCATAAATTCTCAGCACTCAACAGAAGTGTAAGTCAGGATTGTTGTCTCCAGTAGTTGTTTTCTAATTATGTACTTGCACTCTTGATATTTTACTGAACTCATGAAAATGACTTTATTTCCCAGCTACAACAGATCATTTAGGAAGCTGGACTTTATAAGAAAGAATGTGGCATCAGGATTGGAGGAGGACTCATTAACAACCTACATTAAGCACATGACACAACTTTGCTTACTGAAAGTGAGGAAGCTCTGAAGCACTTGCTGCAAAAGGTCAAGGACTGTAGTTTTCAATGTGAATTGAAGCTCAACATCAAGAAGACAAAAATTCTCCCCAGTGGACAAGTTGGCAGCACCATGATAGATGAAGAAGAGATTGAGGTTGTTAACAATTACAGCTTTCTTGCCTCCATAATCAACACTCTTGGCAACAGCAGCCAGGAAATGAAAAGACAAACTGCATTGGAAAGATCAGCTATCAGGTACCTCTCCAGAGTACTGAAAGGCAAAAATATCAGTCTAGACTAAAGTGTGCCTAATCCAGGTCATGGTCTTCACCATTACTTGCTGTGTGTGTATCAGAGAACTGGACAATGAATAAAGATGTCAGAAGAGTTGATACCTTCGAGTTGTGGTGCTGAAGAAGAGTCTTGAACATACCATAAACTGCCAAGAAAATAAATAAGTTTGTCTTGGAGAGTGTGAAACCAAGTTTCTCCTTGGAGGCTAGGATTCTGAAGCTCCATCTCATGTATTTTGGGCATGTGGCCAGGAGGACATCATGCTCAGAAGGTTGGAGGGATGGCACAGGAGAGAAAGATCCCAGATGAGATGGATTGATACAGTTACTAGGACAAAGGGAGGTTGGTGTGCTGGAATTAGTGATACTGGCTCAGTACAGAGCAGTGTTCGGAGCTGCTGTACATAGAGTCCCTTTGGGTCCCTGTGGCCACCCCCTAAACCAAAAACCTAGTTTTGAACCAGTCAAATCTGAGTCATGGAAACTCGATGTATATGAGTATTGTATTGTCCTCCACAGAGTTTTCAATGGAAGGGATTTTTTGGTTGGTTTCGGGTTTGTTTGGTTTTTCTTTAACATAAACTTTTATTTTATAACCGTTTGCTTACAAAGTTTGTATATATTGTTTTCACACTGGATCTTTTCCATTTGCTTAACTCACCCCTCCTGGAAGATTTTTTTTAGAAGTAGGTCACCAGTGCTTTCTTGTAAAGCATGTTTGGGTAAACTGGAATAACTAATGCCAAGTAAATGAACCTTATACAACGTAGAACTTTAAGCTTTGTATATCAGGATGTAAGTGGAAGTCTTCGGAATTGTGTCTCTTGAAGGTAAAGTTTTCTTTTGCCTTTCTTCTGGCACAGGGCAGAGAGGATGGCTAGAACTCAACGAGCCAATAAGAATATGAGATGAAGCCTTTGCTTAGGCTGGTCAAGCAACAGGATAGAAGGTTATTAAAACCGTTTTACTCTATGCAATTCCATTCCAGTTCTGGCCTGCCCATCACTAGAATAAGGTGAAACACACCTTCTTTAGGTTTGAGTCACTTTAGACATTGGTTTTCTATTCTGTACAGCTGAAACTAATCCTAACTAAAACTCTGGCTTTGAAAGTTTGCACATTTTTAAGACTTTCTGTACACATTGCCAAATTTGAGTCCAGAAAGTCTGTGCTGATGAATATTCCCACCAGTAATGTGTAAATTAGAGTTCCCTTCTCCATTTATCCTAGAGAACACTAGGTATTATCATTCTTTTTAAGTCTTTGCCAATTTGATAGTTGATAAATGGTATCTCTCTGTTTTAATTTGCATTTCCAGGCTCATTCCTCCGAATCATTTCCCCATTCCCTTTCTAATCCACTGACATAACCTTCTCTTTGACTAGAAATTCAAAGACATTATTATTGTTAAAACTGCCTAACTGGCGGTTAGTTCTTTTGTACTTTAAATGTCTCTCTGCCACATCATCTCACAAAGCAGGACTCTGATCTATGAGGCCTCATCCCTTGACTTTCACTGTGATTCTGTCTCCCTACATGCTGGTCTCCACCAGCATAGCATGCCTGGCTGTCCATCAAATTGCACACAGTGTTTTAATGAAATAGTAGGAAACATTAGGCCATGAATTTCAAGTAGATTCTTCAAATTACAAGCAAACAGGAAGCTTAGGCATTCATAGATACACTCTTGTCCTTCCAAGGTCTTGTTCATCCACCAGACCTATCCCAGGCCTAGTTTCCTGTATGCCGTTGATCACTGGGAAAGTGGTTTCTTGTTTAACTTGCATAAAATCTCTCAAAATGCATTGAAAAATACTCTTAGACTTTATAGTAAACCCCACAGGTCAGTTCATTGCACAAGGCCACTTTAGGATATTAAAACCAAATTGCAATGGCAATTTGAAAAATGAAAAAAACAAACAAAAATCAACGTGTAGTAAAGCGCCTCACTTTTAGAAGTGATGATGTATGCCAACCCTCTTTTCTTAGGCTACCTGCTTAACCCACTCTTTCTCTTTTATCTAAGTTTCTTAACCAATTCTACCACCTCTACAGCATCAAGTGAGAGTAGCCATGCTCACAAAAAATAATCCTGACTTTGCTTTGAAAGAGCCAGTATTAAATGTACCTCTCTATACCTCTTGCCCTTTCTTAACATCTACATTTCAATAAATATCAGCATCCAGAAAATCCAGTTATGTTTTTTAATGACCACATGTTCGTGACTAACACACACTTCTTTATAAAATTCAATTACGAATTTAATGAAGGGCTAGGGAAGATTGTGGTATTTCTCCATAGCCTCACTTCTTTATGTTTATGACTTGTTAATGTTATATGCCATTGAGTCAACACGACTCATAGTGACCCTATGCAGAATAGCTCTGAACCATGCTCTATCTTGAGCTAATTTCACTGTCTCTGACACACCTATCCTCATTACACTAGTTATTGTGTAAATACATCTCCTCTGGGGTCTTCCTCTTCTGTGCTGTGCCTTGAGCTTTCCAAGCATGAGATCTTTCTCCAAAGACTGGTCCCTCCTGATTACATGCCTAAAGTAGTGAGAAAGAGTCTCAAAATCCTTTTCTCCAAGTAGTAGCTTGGTTTCATCCTCTTCAGGACAGACCTGTTAGTTCTCTTGGCAGTTCCTGGTAAGTTTAATACTCTTCTCCATCACCACAACTCAAAGTATCAATTCTTCTGTAATCCTTGGTAATTTGCCAGCTCTTTGATACATAGCAAGTAATGGTGAAGGCCATAACCTGAATTAGGCACACCTTAGTCTCTAGACTGGCATCACTGCTTTTCAGTACTCTGGAGAGGTCCCTGACAGCAGATTTTCTCAGTGCAGTTTGTCTTTTGATTTCCTGACTTCTAGTGCCAAGAGTGTATTGTGAAACCGAGCAAGCTGTAATTGTTAACCACGTCAATCTCTTCTTCATCTATCATGGTGCTGCCAATTGTCCCAGAGGTGAGAATCTTTGTCTTGATGTTGAGCTTCAGTTCACATTGAAGACTACAGTCCTTGACCTTCTGCATCAAGCGCTTCAATTCCTCCTCAGTTTCAGAAAGCAAAGGTGCGTCATCTGCATACTGTAGGCTGTTTGATAAGTTTTCCTCCAAACGTGATGCTACATATCTCCTCATAAAATCCTGCTTCCTGAATGATCCGTTGCATACAGATTGAAAAGTTAAGGAGACAGGGTGTATCCCTGTTGCATCTCCTACCTGATAATGAACCATACAGTGTTTCCCTGTTGTGATCTAAGGACTGCTTTCTAGTCCAAGTCTAGGTTTTATATAAGCATAATCAAGCGTTCTCAGATTCCTGCTTTCCTCAAGGATAGCCACAATTTATTGTGATCCACGCAGTCAAATGATTTTGTATGGTCAATGAAATACAGATAGACATTCCTTGTGTACTCTTGACTTTCTACCAAGATCCATCTGACATTGACAATAATGTCTCTGATGCCACAGCCTCTTCTAAACATAGTTTGTGTTTCTCTGTCAATGTACTGTTCCAGTCATTTCTAGATAATCTTCAGCAGGATTTTGCTAGTATGTGATATTAGTAATATTGTTTGATAATTTCTACATATTGTCAGGCCACCTTGTTTTGGAATGGGACTAAATATGGATGTCTTCTAGTCAGTTGACCAAATAGTTATACCAAGATTTCTTGGCACAACCTGGTAAGACTTAGTTCGATAAACTGTTGTCCAAGGAAAGGAATACTACACATTTTAAAATAAAGAAAGGTATGTGTCAAGGTTGTATTCTTTCTCCATGCCTATTCTGTGTGTTCAGAATATTGTTAAAAAAACTGGATTCTAGGAAGCAGAACATTGTACCAAGATTGAAGGAAGACTCTACTTTATGCAAATTATACAACCTTCTTGGTGTTAGTAAAGAGGACTTGAAACGCTTGCTCCAGAAGAGCAAACACTGCATCTTTTAATATGAGTTACATTTTAGCATCAAGAAAAAAAATATTCTAAAAATAAATATTCTCACCACTGCATCATTATATGTTATAACATCATTCTAAATAAAGATTGAAATTGTTATTCATTTTATCTTACTTATATCCACAATCAATACCCTTGGTACCAACCATCAAGAGATCAGAAAATATATTGCATTGAGTGAGTCTGCAGCCAAGGACCATTCCAAATTACTGAGGAGTAATTGTGTCATTTTAAAGACTGACATGCTCCTAATTCAGACCATGGCTTTTTCAGTCATTTATTACGCATCTGAAAGCTAGAGAATGAACAAGGATATCAGATGGAAAGTTGATTCCTTTGATATGTGGTGTTGGAGAAATGAACTGAATATTCCATGGACTGCCAAAAGAACAATGAGATATGTATTTAAGAAAGTGCAACTGGCATCAAGCTTAAAAGACGTAGTGTACGGTATAAAGAGACTTCCAAATACAGCCAGAAATGCACAATATGGAGAGGATAAAATTGTTGAGTGGGACGTTCTAAAGATTAAATTATGAGAAATTATGGTGCATTCACACAATAGAACACTATGCAGCACACAGGAGCAATGATTTTGTAAATTACTACATAACTTAGGAAGGACTGGAGAGCGTTATGGTGAGTAAATGAACTTAGTTTCATAAGGACAAATACTATATAAAATCATTAGTGTAGAATGAGTATTGGCATCCAGGTAGAGGAAGGGTGGAAGCAGATGAGTGAGGTGGGTGTTTGTGGGTTTATCATAGGGTCACACAATTTGATGTGCCAGGGTGGTGAAGGAAATGTGAAAGATCTGGTATGAAAAAATATATTAGAACTTTGTAAATAAACCATTATAAAATTTTTAAAAAATTTTTTTAAAGTGTAAAACACACAATACTGCAAAATGCAATAAAGCAAAGTTCAATAGAATGAAGAAGAAGAAAAAAAGAAAGTGCAATCAGGATGATCTTTGGAGACAAAGCTGACAAAACTTTGCCTCATATACTTTGGGCATATTGCTAGGAGAGGCTATTCCTTGGAAGGGAAAATCATGCCTGGAAAGATTGAGGGTTGACAAAAGAGAGGAAGATCCTTAATGAAATGGATTGGCACTGTGACTGCAGCAATTGGGTAAAATATGTCAGAAATTATGAGGATGGCATTGGATAAGACAAGGTTCCTATCTTTTGTTCATAGGCTCTCTATGAATCATACTGGACTTGACAGCACCTAAAAACATTGTTTGACTGTTACAGCATCTAGTATTCTTTTTTTTTTCACATCAACAAGGAAAAGAACAAGAACCATATGGTCTTATCAATTGATGCAGAAAAAGCCTTTGATAAAATCCAACACCCTTTCCTGATTAAAGCACTCAACAAAATAAGATTAGAGGGTAATTTCTTCAACATAGTAAAAAGTAT
>NW_006399791.1:11556122-11558346 GCF_000299155.1 Elephantulus edwardii | reverse complement strand
TGCAAAAGACTCAAGCAAGACCCACACCTCACTCCATACACAAAAACCAACTCAAGGTGGATCATGGACCTAGGACTAAAACCAAGGACTATAAGCATCTAGTATTCTTTAGTGTTTTCTCATCCAAATATTGACTAGGTCTGACCCTGCTTAGCTTCCAAGATCAGATGACATTGTCACATTTATGATGATATGGCTAGAAAGTTTAACTATTTTTTTAATATCATAAAAGAAAGATCCCCCTCTGCCCCCCCATCTACTTCTGTAAAGATTATAGTCTAGAATATACATAAGGCCATTTTGTGCTGTCACATGATATTGCTATGAGTTAAAAATAAATTATATAGCACCTAACAACAACAGCAGTATAAACATGTATTAAGTGTTTGCTATGGATCAACTACCTTTCAAGTCTCATCTGGTTTCATTCCCAACAGCCTTATGAGACAGGTGCTATTATTTTTATTCATTTCTGTCAAGTTGGCCCTGACTTATGACAACTTCAGACACAACATTTAGAGACTTTGTCATATTCTGTGACATCAAGATCAGTGGTTAATTCAACCCCACTGTTGTAACTACAGTATATTTTCAGTTCTTTTAATGTAAGGGTTCATTTGGCAGAACTGTGTTGGTGCATATTCTCTTGTGAATCCTAAGGTTTGCATTGGCTAAATTTTGGAAGGAAGCACAGCCCAAATGCTCCTTGGAGGAAAAGATGGCAAGATTTTATATCACGTAACTTGGCCATGTATTCAGAAGGAGCCAATTCATAGAGTACCTGTGAAAGCAGAGGATCACTGATCAGCAAGAGGACTCCTGGTGAGATGGCTTGAGTTGGTGGCTGCTAACTCGAGCTCAACACTAACAGTGATTCAAAGATAGCGTAATACAGTGACTAAGTCAGAACCAACTTAAAGATATCTAAGGACATTCATCATTTTTTAAGCACGTCCTTAATCCTGTCTCCATAGTTGCTTTGTACTAGAAACTCTACTGAAATCGGTCAACACAGGTGACCCTGCTGGTTTTCAGAATGCTGGTGACCTAACTTCCAACATCATAACAACATGCAAGCCATCAGAGATTCTAAGTCAGAAATCATAGTAGAAGTGTCATTGTTATTATGTTAAGTGTCGTCAGGTCAAGTACAAACCACAGAGACCCTATGAACAACAGGTCTGAACCTTGTCTTATCCTGTGCCATCCTCATACTTCTGTCATACGACAGGCCATTACAACAATCACTTTATCAAGCAATCTAATTGAGGATCTCCCTCAGTTTCACTGATCCTCCACATTTCCAAGCATTATATCCCTTTGTAAGGAATAGTAGTATCTCCTAGGAACATGCCTGAATATGTGAGATAAAGCGTTTTCATCTTTGCTTTCAATGAGTACTCTGGCTGCACCCTCTCCAAGACCTATTTGTTTGTTCTTTTAGCAGTCCATGAGATATTCAGTGCTCTTCTCCAACACCGCAACACAAAGACATCAATTCTTCTTTTGTCATCCTTATTAATTTTTCAGCTCTCAGCTGCATTGCAAGTGATTGGAAAGACCATGTTCTGAACCAGATGCACCTTAGTACTCAAACTGACATCCTTGGAGAGGCTCCTGACTGCAGACTTTCCCAGTGGGATATGTCTCCTGAATTCCTGACTGCTGGTACCAAGAGTGTTGATTGTGCATTGATGCAAGATTAAATCATTGACAACTTCAATATTTTATCCACTCATCATGATATTCTCAAAGGAGGAGTGGCATCCACTTCCATAATAGCTTGCCTCCGGAAACCCTATAAGCCTGGAGAGAGGATGAAAGGCACCCAAGCGTTGAGGACTCTCCTTCATAGGGTCGCTATGAGTCGCCTGCAACTCTACGGCATTTAACAACAACAACAAATCATCATATTGCCTATTTATACAATGGTAAGAATTTTTGCTTTCTTGATGTTAAGATGCAATCCATATTAAAGGTGGTATTCTTTGATCTTCTACAACAAGTGCGCCAATTACTCCTCACTTTCAGCAAGCACGGTAGTGTCATCTGTGTAATGCAAGTTATTCACAAATGTTCTTATAATCTTAATGTCACATTCTTCTTGATAGAGTTGTTTGTTGTTGTTATATGCCGTCGAGTCTTTTCCAACTCATAGCGACCCTATGCACAACAGCCTTAAACCCTGCTCTATCCTGCGCCAACCGTACCTCCTCTGACACAC
>NW_006399791.1:11533358-11552928 GCF_000299155.1 Elephantulus edwardii | reverse complement strand
TATCAATAACAACACTCAATTCATCCTGTAACCGCTGAAATACTCCAGATCGTAAGTTGCCAAATCCATAGTGGTACTGTGGATTCCACTCACTCTCTGTTACTTCCTCATAGTGGGACTGTTCAATTTCCCAATCAAATTCATCATCATCCTCTTCTAATATTCCTTCCTCACAGAGGAATACCTATTGCCAATTCTGACATGAAATATCTAATTCAAGAAGCATAGTATTATGTCAAAAGCACTTTATCAACATATTGAAACCAAGACCTTGTGATGAGATGTTTTTCAAGAAATTCCCCTGAGGTCCTTTCCATCCATCAAGAGATCACAGGAAGCAGGAAATTAAAGTGTCAAGATGTGTTGCTTTTCCATGAAGTTGTTATAATTGCACTCAACATAGTACGGAAGCATTATCTATTTTGTGTTTACATCTTCTTTTTAAAACCTTATGAAGGCTTCTTGAATAATTTGCTTAGGATATATATTGATAAGTAAAGCGAGTGGATACAACCCTGATGCAATCCTTGATTAATGTAAAACTAAGTAATCTATTAATTTTAAACCCTTGCTTTGTTTGCACAACAGCCTCTTGGTCAAGGAATAGATCTTGCATGAGCACAATTAAGTTTTCTGGAATTTCCATTCATCTCAACATTAGCCATAACTAAAGGTGATGTTAGCTGTAATTGAAAGATGATCCAGAAAGCAGAGAAAGAAGATAGAGTCACTGTACCAAAAACAATTGACAGACACAGAAAAATTTCAGGAAGTACTATATGAAAGTATCCAGTGGTAATGAGGGAAGAAGCTGAAACTGCACTGAAGGTATTAGCAACAAAATAAAGCCCCTGGAATTGATGGGATACTGTCTGTCAAGTTTCAGTTAACAGATGCAGCCTTGGATAAGTTCATCAATCTATGCAAAGAAACTTAGAGCACAACTTTCAGGCCAACTGACTGGAAGAGATCCATATTTATTCCAATTTCCAGGAAAGGTGATCTAACAGAATGTGGAAACTATCAAAGTGTCATTAAAACTCCTGTTTTAAAAGTTATAGTGCTAAGGCTTAAAGATTTTCCTGAGAAGGGATACAAATAGATTTAAACCATGATGGTCTGAAATCTACTGACAGTTGACTACTCCTTCTAAAATCTGGTAGCTTAGTCTGGTAAACCTAGTGGATAATAACAGGTCTTCAAAAACCCTATGAACAATAGTGGAATACTGCTAGATATAACACTGGAGATAGAGCCCTCAGATTGGAAGACACTAAAATTTGAGGAGAAATAGTTGCAAACATCCATTAATAGATGAAATATGAAATGTACAAAGTATAAATCTAAGATTATTGTAAGTTATCTAAAATGAAATGCAAAGCATAAAAATTTACTTTCTAGACATTGGCAAGCCGAAGTGTCATACAATCACACATTGGCCACTGTGTCATATGATCTATTATGCCAGAAATGTAAAATTGATGATGAATGATGCTGCATTTATAGTAAGAAAGTCCATTTCAAGATCCATCCTGAAGTACAACTCTGTCAGTCATAGGATACTACTCATACACATAAAAGGATTAACCTGTTAATAGAACTATTATTTAAAAAAATAAGTTGTGCTGCTGAGAGCTGTACAGTGAATAAGTATGAAAGAAGAAAAATCAATGCTTTTGAATTGTGGAGTTGAAGACGAGTACTGAATACCCCATGGACTGCCAAGAGAACAAACAGCTATGTCTTAAAGCAGATGCAGGAAGAGTGCTCCTTGGAGACAAAGATGATAAAATTTTCTGTTGCGTACTTTAGGTACTGATCTAGAAAAGACAATTCATTGGAAAGGGACATCATGCTTGGGAAGATAGAGGGACAACGGCAAAAGAGAAGAAGACCTACAACCAGGTGGGTGATACAGTGGCTGCAGCAATGGGATCAAGTGAGATTGTGAGAATGGCACAGGATAGGACAGTGTTCAGATCTGTTATTTATAGGGTTCCAATGAGTCATACGTAACTCAGTGACATCAAAGCACAACAACTACCAACAATTAAAGCCAAAGTTGAGGAAACTGAGGCTTTCTACCAGTGTTTGAAGCCTGAAATTGATTAAACAGGTATTGAAGATTCAAGGATATTAATTGGACACTTTAACACAAAATTTGGGAACAAGAAAATAGAGCTGATAATTGAAAATTATAGGCTTGATGACAAATACACTGGAAATCAAATGACTGAATTTTGTACAATTAATGATTCTTTCCTTTCAAATACTTTTTTTTAAAAAACTACACAACCGATAACTATGCACACAGTTTACCTTATGGATAAGATTGATTACATCTGTGGAAAGAAGCATTGGAAAAGCTCAATATATCAAACAAACTTAAGAAAGAGGCTGCCTGTGTAAAGACATTCAATTACTCATGTGTAAGTTCAAACTGAAGTTGAAAAAAATTAAAACAAGACCACAAGAACGCAAATACAAAAGACCCTGAATTTATCCTGCTTAAGTTTAAAGACTTCCTGAAAAACAGGTTTGAGACATTGAACACTAATGACTGAACCAGATGAATTGTGAATGACCTCAAGAGTATCATCCATGAAGAAAACAATAGGTTAAAACAAAAACAGAGGAGAAAGAAAAGAGGAGAATGGATGTCAGAAAACACTCTGAAAATTGTGTAAACCATCGTGAACCCAAAACAAAGGGAATAAATAGCTAATTAAAGGATATGAACGCAATACTATGCAGCATTAAAGAACATGAAGAGTTCCTAAAATACTACACAATGTGAATAACTCAAGAGGGCATTAAACTGAGTAAAATAACTCAGGCACAAAAGGACAAATGCTGTGTAAGACTGCTACTGTGACAACAGGAATGTAACTGGAGGTGCAGAAGGGGAGCAGATGGGCAAGTAAAAATAGAATGTATGGACAATTAACGCTGTAAAGGGCCAGGAGAAGGGAGAATAAACCTGGGGAAAAGGGATGAAAGCACAACACGACTATCACAATTTGTAAATAGGAACAGGATATATATGACTGTTCAAAGAGGGAACAGGAGGGAGAGAAAGGGGCAGCAGGAAAAGGAGGGAGAAGACCCACTCGGAACGCACAGATTAGGGGATGGACTGTGGGGAAGAAGAAATAGGTAACGTGCAATGGTGATTCGATGAGATGGGATTGTAAAATGAATTAATCAATGGTAACTAATTACATAAAACTGCATATGAATAATGCATATGAACAAAACACAACATATATGAATCATTGTGTTAAAATGAATTAAAAATAATTAAAGACGTTTTATTTAAACTAAAAGACAACAGATGAACAGAAGATTTCAAAGGGAAGCTTGAGAAGGTGGAGCAAAGCATTATAATGAAATGTGCAGAGAGATTCATAGGAAAGAAAAAGGGAAGGGCCTGTTCACCATGACCCCAAGCTGAAATAACCAAAAACCAAATTCACGCCTCAAGTTGCAGTATTAATGGACACTATTGTTGCAGAGGGTCAAGGACTGCAGCATCCAATATGGATTGAGGCTCAATGTCAAGAAGACAAAGATTCCCACCACTGGACCAATTGGCAGCATCAGGATAGATGGTGAAGAGATTGAGATTGTTCACAGCTTTAGTTTGCTTGGCTCCACAGTCAACAGTCTTGGCACCAGTTGTTGTGCTGTCGAGTCATTTGCAACTCATAGCGAACCTATGCACAACAGCCCTAAACCCTGCTCTATCCTGTGCCTATCTCATTGCCTCCGACACCCCATCCCAATTACCCCAGTCACCGAATCAATCCACCTCATAGAGGGTCTTCCTCTCTTGCACCGTCCCTCAACTCTCCCAAGCATGATGTCCCTCTCTAAGGACATGTCCCTCCTTGCAGCATGCCCAAAGTATGTCAGACGAAGCCCTAGAATCCTTGCCTCCAAGGAGTAGCTTGGTTTAACCCTCTCCAGGGTGAATCTGTTTGTTTTCTTGGCAGTCCATGGTATATTTAATATTCTTCTCCAGCATCACAGCTCAAAGGCATCAGTTCTCCTTCTGTCCTCCCTAGTCATTGTCCAACTCTATGATGCATAGCAAGTGATTGCTAAGACCATGGCCTGTATCAGACTCACCTTAGTCTCCAGAGAGACACCATTGCTCTTCAGTACTTTGGAGAGGTCCATAACAGCAGACTTTCCCATCCCAATACATTTTTTTATTTCCTGGCTGCTGGTGCCAAGAGTGTTGACTGTGGAGCCGAGCAAATTGAAGCTATGAATAATCTCAATCTCTTCGCCATCCATCCTGATGCCACCAATTGGTCCAATGGTAAGAATCATTGTCTTCTTGACATTGAGTCTCAGTCCATACTGAAGGCTGCAGTCCTTGACCCTCTGCAGCAAGTGCATAAAGTCCTCTTCAGTTTCAGCAAGCAGGGTTGTATCATCTGCATAACACGGATTGTTAATAGATCTTCCACCAATCCTGACGCCACAATTCTCCTCATAGAGCCCATCCTCTCGGAAAATCTGCTCTGCATACAGGTTGAAAAGGTATGGAGACAGGACATATCCCTGGTATACACCCTTCCCAATTTTGAACCATGTGGTGTTACCCTGCTTTGTTTTGATGACTGCCTCTTGGTCCAAGTATAGGTTTCTCATTAGCACGATTAAATGTTCTGGGATTCCCATTCTTCTCAGAGTCAGCCACAGTTTGTTGTGGTTCACACAGTCAAATGCCTTTGCTTAATCAATGAAACATAGATAGACATTCTTCTGGTATTCCCTGCTTTCAGCTAAGATCCATCTAACATCAGCTACAATATCCCTAGTACCACGACCCCTTCTAAACCCAGCCTGGACTTTTGGCAATTCTTTGATGATGTGCTCTTCCAATCGTTTTTGGATAATCTTCAGTAGAATCTTGCATGTGAAATCAATGATATTGTTCTCTAGTTTCCACACTCTGTTGGGTCACCCTTCTTTGGAATGGGAACAAATATAGATCTCTTCCAGTCAGTTGGCCAAGTGGTTGTTCTCCAGATTTCTTGGCACAACATGTTGAGCATATCCAGGGCAGCATCTGTTAGCTAAAATATGTCAATTGGTATACCATCTATTTCTGGGGCCTTATTTTTTTCTCTTTCCTTCAAAGCAACTTCAACTTCTTTCATCACCATAGGCTCTTGCTCATATGTTATTTCATTAAATTCTTCTGTATCTGCAAATTCCTTTTGACACACTGACTCAGTATATTCCTTCCATATTCTTTTAATACTTCCTGTATCATTTAATATTCTGCCTAAAGCGTCCTTGATTATAGCAACTCTAGGTTTGAATTTGGCACCAGTAGACAGGAAATTAAAAGGCACATTGCAATGGGAAAGCCTGCTGTTAGGGACCTCTCTAAAGAACTGAAAAGCAATGGTGTGTCTCTGGAGACTAAAGTGCATCTGGTACAAGTCACAGTCTTCGCAATCACTTGTTATACATCAGAGAGCTCGACAATGACCAAGGAGGATAGAAGGAGAATTGATGCCTTTGAGCTGTGGTGCTGGAGAAAAGTATTGAGAATACCATGGACTGCTAGGAAAACAAACAGATTTATCCTGGAAAAGGTTAAACTGGGTGGCTCCTTGGAGGCAAGTATTCTGAGGCTCTGCCTAACATACTTTGGACATGTTGTAAGGAGAGACCTGTTCTTGGAGAAGGACATCATACTTGGGAGGGTGGAGGAACAGCACAGGAAGGGAAAGCCCTCTATGAATTGGATTCATTCAGTGACTGGGGTAATCAGGATGGGCATGTCAGAGGCAATGCGATTGGCACAGGGCAGATCAGAGTTTAGGGCTGTTGTACATAGGGTCGCTATGAGTTGCAAGCGACTCGACGGCACATAAAAACAACAACACAACATGCACAAAATCTTGAATGAGCAAGGAAGCATCAAAACAAGATGGAAGGAATGAATAGAATTACTGTACTGAAAGGAATTAAATGTTATGGAACCATTTCAGAAAGTGGCATCTGATGGAGAACCAATGGTAATGAAGGAAGAAGCTCAAACTGCACTAAAGAAATTGACAAAAAATAAAGTCCCAGTAATTGGTGTGATACCAAATTACAAATTTCAACAAATAGCTACGACCTGAACATGCTAACCAGTCTATGGCAAGAAATCTGAAAGACGGCTAGCTACTTGCTCAACTGCCATGTTTGTTCCCATTTTCAAAAATGGTAATCAAACAGGAGGTGGTAATTATGGAACAATATTATTACTACCTACCACACACAAGCAAAATATTGCTGAAAATGATTCAAACACAGCTAAAAGATTTTGAGAGACAAGTGCCAGAAACTACATGTATAAGAGGTAATGGCAAGAAGAGAGATATTGCTTACATCAGGTGGATCTTCACTGAAACAAGAATATATCTGTACTTTATTGACTCTGCAAAGGTATTTGATTGCATGGATCATAACAAATTGTATCTAACCTTGAGAAGAATGGGAATCCCAGAATACTTATTTGTGCTCATGTTGTTTGTTGGTGTTAGGTGCCATTGAGTCATAGATGACTCATAGTGACCCTATGAACGAAAGGCCTGAGCATTGTTCATATATAGAGTTTCCAGAGGCAAACTATTTCGGAAGTGGATGCCACTCCTGCTTCAAGGCTCATATGAAACTTATTTATTCATAGGCTCACTATGAGTCATAGTCAAATCAAGGGCATGTAGCAACCATAGTAGGTAAGGAGTTGTGCTGCCAACCCAAAGTCAGGTGGTTTAAATTTACCAGCTACTCCAAGGGAGAAGACTGGCAGTCTCCTCCCGAGTGATTTGCAGTGTCCTCCCAAATGATTTACAGTCTCTGATAATCAGTTGGAAGGTCAACTGTGAGGTGGCTCAAACATAAAAACAATAGTACTGTGCAAAGAATCACACTGCTAATGTGATCACATCATCACCAGAGATGATTGGTTCAAATCCACCAACTGGTCTGTAGAATGGTGGGCAATCTCCTCCCATATGATTTACAACCTTTAAAAATCTGTTAAAAGGTCTGCTGTAAGTTGGCTCTGATTCAATGACAATGAGAGGAATTTTTTTCTTATTAGATTCATTGTTCTTCACAATCTGTCATTCTGGAGCCTCTGACAGAAACCTCTTAGCTATCTGAATATTGGCCTAAATTTTCCTCAACTTTTGGTTTGACAGGCCTATATGGAGTCCTGGTAAAGCAATGATTAAAGACTTTGCTGTTGCTGCTGCTGCTGCACACAAGGTGAGGACTGAAGAATTATCCAGACTTCGTAGAGGGAAAGGCCCACAGCAGTGCCAAGCTCAGCAATAGCCAGGCATACTAAGCAAATGCAATGATAGCCCAAGACAGAGATGCAAATGGAGCTGCTGATGGGCCACAGACCGACAGGAATATAAAATGCTACAGTCCCTGGAAAAATATATGACCGCTTATCTAAAACATAAACACAAAACTGTCATGTGACTCAGCATTTTCACTGGTGGGCCTTTATCCCAGAGAAATGAAGAACATTTGTCCCAACAAAAACCTGGATGTGACTATAGCAGCTTTATTCATAACCAAACTGGAAACCTCTGATCAACAGGTGAATAGATTAACATTCATCACCTGAACACTTAATGAGCGAGAAGAAAAAAAAGAGAACAAAATTTTGTTACACATATCTGAATGAATCATTAAAGAATTATATTGATCGAAGTAAAGCCAATTTCCAAAGATTATGTTCATGTGATTTTATTTATATAGCATTCTTGCAATTATAGTAGTACAGGAATAAAATATTCATGGTTGCTAGGGATTCAATATCAGCATCTCTGAGTCTCCTTGCCATACTGACATGGCTTGGAGTCGTCTGAAGTGGCTCATGTGTTGTCATGATGCCAGAAGTTATGCTATCAGTATTTCAAAGACCAGCATGTCTTTCACACCCCATCAGATATTTGAAACAATAGGGGGCATTTCTCTCTTGGGACTAGAAGAAAAGGGGCTACAGAGGGCATCAAAAGGGATCCTCATGCTTTGTGTTTTGTATCTTGATTGCACCAATGTCACTCTCTTGGTTCTGATATTGTGCTATCATTTTGAAATCTACTCATTGTTATGGACAGGAACCGGGTTAGAAGAACAGAGATCTGTATTTTTTCTCATAACTCTGTGTTACAATTATCTCAAACTTCAGAAGGAAGAAAAGCTTCATATAAAAAAAAGAAAGAGTAAGCACAGTGAAGCTCTGTTCTTTTCTGGCATATATGGGGCTACCAAGGGACTAAGATGATTTGGCATTAACTGGTTTACTGGTTAAATGAATAATATTAAGACAATTGTTCCATAAGAGTATTCAACTCTATCAACCATTATATCTGGGGACACTAAGTTGAACCCTATGCAGTAGTAACTGGGAAAATGCCAACTGTAGTCGGTTTCTCTCATAGCTGGCAGTATGGATGGCGATGACAAGAAGTCAGAGTGCATCATGTATCAGTGTGTTGAGCACTTTGCCTTACAGTGTTGGGTCCCAACATAAATCCTAGGAATTGTTGTTGTTGTTATTGTTAGGTATCATTGAGTTGACAACGACTCACAGCAACCTTCTAAACACTAAATCTGAATTTTGCCCTATCTTGTACCATCCTTACCTTCTCTAATGTACTCAAGCCCATTGTGACAGTCACTGTATCGGACTATCTTGATGGAGGCCATGCTTTTGTTCTCTCATCCCCCACCTTTCCCAGAATCATGTCTTCTTCCAAGGACTGGTTCCTTCTGACCACATGCTCAAAGTATGTGAGACAAAATTTCACTGTCCTTGTCTCTAAGGAGCACCCTGGTGTACTTCCTTGAACACTGACTGTCTTGAAGGACAAGTCTAGGATAGGTCAGTGTTTTTGCCCCCAATTTACGAATGAGGAAACTGAGCTTAAACAAATTCCAATAATTAGCCTGCCTTATACAAGAGAATAGCTGCCAGACCCAGGGTTTGAGCCCATGTCAACACAAATTTAGAATTTACCTTCTTAATCACAGTTACCACAGAATTTTGTACTATGTGCTTAGTATGAATGGTATCATTTAAAAGAGCATAAACCAATAGAGAAGATAATGATCTAATTGAAAAACCAAGTTACTGCCGTCAAGTAGATTCTGATTCACAGCAAGCCTATAGGAGAAACTGATGCCCTGAAAGGTTATCAAAGCTGTAAATGTTTATGGAAGCAGACTGTTACAGTCTGAAGCAGAACAGGTAGGGGTTTCCACCTGCCCTCTTTTGGATTAGCTACTGAGCAGTTTTAACCACTGCATCTGGTAGGACTAAGTTACCCAATAACTTACTCCAAATTAAGTATTTTTTTTAAATTTCTGATCCTATCATCTAATAAATAATTTTGTACTATTTAATTTTATCTGTTTTTGTTAAGACATATGAATAGAATTTTCTATTTTTTTTTTCATTAACAGTCCATCAAACATGCAACTTCCTGGCAATGAGACTGAAAATCTGAGGGAAATAGATGGTTTTCTAGTGACATAAAAATTATCAAAATTGACCCAATAAAAAAGGAAAATATGAACAGGCTAATCACCATGGTAGGGGCAACAGAAGACACCAGAATTAGAGGGGTTTCCAGCTGAGTTTATCTAATCTTTAAATAATAGGGAATTTCAGTGTTATTTAAGCTATTCATACATAAGATGGACTTTTTTCCAGTTCACTTATGTGCACAGTTTAATTTTAATACCAAAATATAATAAAGATACTAGAGAAAAGAGAACTACTGAGCAATCCCAATTCAAGTGGAATACTAGAAAATTGATCCTGTTACTAACATACATTATAACCAAGGAGAGGTGATTGAAGAAAAACTAAGATTATTAGTAAGAAATCTATATATATAATACATCATATCAGGAAAATAGAAGAAAGTAAAGTATGCTGATATGTTAATTCTTAATTGATATTTGATGTAAGTTAGCAGTCTTTCATATAAATGATTCAGTGAAGAAATAAAGGGTAAATAAATGAAATAAAAATGAAAAATTGGTATTAATTTCTAGCAATTAGCATTATAAATAGATGATATATAGTATTACTTTTAAAAGTAAGAAGTAGGGAGTGATGCACTTAAGCATCATTATGAGCTAAAATTAACTTGGAGTAGCTAAAATTGCAAAGAAAAGCAGAGAAAAATAAGTGTTAATTTTTCATACTATCAAAGTATGTTCTTAGAAAGCCAGAACAATAATTTATAGTTAAACAAAGAAAGAAATAATTAAAATGAGAAAACAAAAATACTAAAACTCATAAGGATTTTATAATAGCAATAGGTATCTACATACAGAAATGGGAAAATCCTATAGTCATGGAAGAAATAAATTATGAAAGGCATAAATGTGTGTTGTACAGGACCCAAGAAATAAATAATGAAATTATAGATCTATTAAAATCTAAAACTATATTGAAAGAAATGGAAAAACATATTATCACTTTTGAAAGAAGACCTTAGTGCAGAAACTGCAATAATATTTTAAATTTATAAATAAAATAGTACTTTGGTTAGAGCCTAAGAGAGTCCAATTTTATTATTATGTAAAATGTCCTTAACGTTTGATGGAAAAATAATATTCAGATATGCTCTTTCACTCTCTTGCATTGCTGTTGAGAAGAAACCAATTCATAGTTTATCCAACACTGGGTTTTCCAAATCCTAAGGGAGGAAATTGTTGATCTTTTTCTCTTGGAGTAATAGACTTTGGATAAGCAACAGCACTCTCAATGGATTTTAGGCCATCAGAACTCCTATTGCAGACAATAGTCAACTGTTTAAAAATAAATAAAAACATTTTAAAAAGGAAAGGAAGGTTGGCAACAAGGTCATGCCAGGATTCAGTTCTGAAACTATTGTAATCAAACACATGTGACATTGGCTAGAAAAAAAAATCAGGTTAGAGGAATAGAATAAAAAATCCTGGATATATTCTGATATTACAAAATATAGTTAACATTGCAGTTCACCTGGGTAAGAGCAGAATTTTAAATAAATAGTCCTAACACAGTTGATTATACCTCCTAATGAAAATAAAGTTGGGCCTCAATTTTATAAAATCATGAAAATATTTTCCATATTCCACAAAGATTTAAATTAAAAAAAAAAAGAAATAATGAAACTCTAAGAGATTATTTTGAAAACAACAAAGTCCAAAAAAGTAACCCCGAATCTTTTAAAAATTTGATCAACGCATTTGACTATGGAAAAATGAATAAATTATGAATGATTGACCATACAATAAGTAAAATAAGCAGGCAAATATAAGATTTGGGCAAAAGTCAAGAAATATTACAAATGACCAAGAAGAGTTAAATGAACCATGAATATTCATCACAATTTCACCAAGAAGCAAATAAAATAGTCACTGAACTGGGGAAAGATGTTAAAACTCATCATTGGTAATTAATGTTATGCAAATATAAGCATCATGCTATCTTGTTACACCTATTCAAATTAAAAGGGAGCTCTAGTGTTGTAAGAAGCTGTGCTACCAACTTAAAGGCACGGAATTTTAATCCACCAAATATTATGTAGGAGAAAGATGAGCAGTCTCCTCCCATGCAATTTCAAGCCTCTGAGAAACTGCTGGAAGGTCAGCTATGAGTTGGTTCTGACACAGAGGCACAAAACAACATTAAAATTTAAAACAGACACACTATCTCAAAACCCAAAGTAAAGGAAAGAATAGAAACTCATTTTCACAATATTTTTAAAATATAAGCATTTTATGCTATACAAAATGCTATAAAACAAATGAGCACTTAACCATAATGTTTTGACTGTACATTCACAAAATGTAAATCTTACAGTATGTTTTGAAAAATATAAATTGCAATCAGCAGTTATTTTGGATCATTCTTTGATACATTATTTTTGAAAGTAAAATAGTATGCTGAAAACAGGGATGAAACTATTAATTTTAAAAACGGAGCAAAGACAGGGAAAATAATCTGTGTGGGGATCTCTGGCTGCTTAGCGGTAAGGAGTTGCACAGACCACTTAAGGAGCACGGTTCAAATTCACCAGCTGCTCCATGAGGTGGACAATCTTCTTCTGTGTGATTCAGAACCTCTGAAAATCCCATTACCTTTCAATAATGAGTTGAGTCTGATTTGAGCAAATTTGATAATAAATAACAATAACCACAGCAATGTAGTTTAAAAATTATGAAGTTTCGATCATATGTGTTGTTGTTGTGTGATATCAAGTCAAAATTGACTCAGAGCTGACCCACCTGTGAGTTTTCAGATGCATACGTGGCATGGGAGAAGAATACTCATCCTTCTCTCACAGGTGCTAGATTCAAATTGCACACCTTTGGGAATACAGCACAGCTGACCAGAACCTAATAATGTTTAAAATAAAATGCTGTTTTTGTTATTGTTTTGATCAAATCTGTTACAGTATATACCAACCTAGCACGTAACAAAAGAAAACATTTGTCTGCTCCTGCCCCATTCTCCCAATAGTTGTGTTTGAGCCTTTTGTTGAAGCTAGTGTGTTAGTCTCTATTTTGTTCCCTAACTTTGTATTTTATCACCCTTGATGTCCTTCTCCAGTGACTCATGGATCCATGCTTGTGTATCCAAAGTAAGAAAGGCCAAGTTTAGCTCTCCAAGCGTTTAAGGAGAATACTGATATGAAAGACTTTGGACAAGCACTGAAAGAGCACAAAGGCAGGCCATTCAATTGGCTCAGGTTCAAAAGGAGATTGCTGTTGTTGTTGTGTGAGGCATCAAGTCAGAACTGACCTACAGCTAATTCTCCAGCAGGTTTTCAAATGCAGTAAATCACAAGAGAAGAGATTATCCATCCTTCTCTCACAGATGAGGCATAGAAAGAGTCTAAAATTTTTCCTGGGTCACACAAGTTGCATTGCTGTACAGAGGTAACTCGTGTTGCTGTGATGCTGAAGACTGTGACAGTGATGTGCCAATAGTGGTAATGGGTACCCATGGTGGACAGTGTTGGCGGGAGCTTCCCGACTAAAGCAAGCCTGGAAGCAGGAGTGGCATCCACTTCCGAAATGGCTTGCCTCCGGAAACTCTATGTATGAACAGTGCTCAGGCCATTTGTTCATAGGGTCGCTATGAGTCGTCTACGACTCGACGGCACCAAACAACATCACTCAAGTTGTACGTGTCAGAGCTCTTTATTTGGGTACTGATCCACTACCCACTGCGGCTTCTCAATGCAAGGAAAGAAGGAAAAAAGAGTGAATGTAAGCACAAAAAGTGTTCAGGAATAGGCAGAGTTTGAACCACCGTGGTCAGCCTCGGGTTTCAATGTCTAGTAGCAATGGTCCTTTAACAACTGAAAATCTTGATGCAGGTAAATGTTTATGTTCCTGAGAAAATTTAGATAGAGGAGAAATTTTGCTTTGTTTTGGCAATGGACACTTTCTGCAACTTTTATTCCGTTTTTCCACACATGTATATATATTCAACGAAACCTTGACTGCCTTTCCCTTAATTCCATATTTGCTTTAAAATTGGTTTTATCAGCTCCAATTTTGTCCGCCATTGTGTTTCTTACGATTTGGCAAGGGATGGCTGCACTGAGATTTCCCCAAAGCTAACATATCAGCACCAAAGGGGAAGAAATGTTCACTTGGCTGGCGACAAGCTGTGGGGGGTCCTGAGAGGGCCAGCGCTGAGGCGCTGGGAGTTAGAGATGGAACAGGAAGTAGATAAACCCCATTTGGTCAAACACCAGCAGGGACCCGGGGTAGAAACAGATCATAGATCTCACCTGGGAACGTGTCTCTTGTGGTTCTTATGTATCAACTGCAGTATAACAGTCAGCATTTGTCCTCTTGTACTCAAAACAAAACTGACTTTTCGTGGAGGTTTTCACAAAGAATGCCAGACAGATTTTTTTTTTTTAATATCTCTAACACACAACATTTTGTCTTAATAATGCCTGCTGAAACTCAGTAAAATAAGTTAAGCACAGATATTGTGTGACCTCTTCTATTTAGACAGGCAAGAATAGGATAATAAATGCATTTGGTAAAAAAGTTTGCTAAGTGCTTACCAGGGGCAAGAGAGAGGACAGAGAAGTGAGTTTAATGACTATGGAAAGATCACATAAAGTAAGAGTAGGACTGGTTGCACAGTTGGTGATTATAATTGTCAGTAAATGATACACCTATAAAAAGTTCAATTGGCAAAAATTGTGGGAGAATATATTAACAGGATTTAAGAGAAGAGTAGTTACTGAGGCTGAGGATGTACAACTAAAAACTTCATGGGGTTTGGTTTCTTGGTTTGGAAATTTAGGGTAATAGTTTCATGAGGCATCTCAGCTAATTGGCCTAATAACATGTTTAGTGTTTCTGTTTTGCTTCTTATTTCTATGCCTAGAGCCTGAAATTTTAAAAGCTTTCAAGGCACAATTGGTCTCTATTAGCCTACAACTACTGAGAAAGAAGAGTCGAGGCTACAAGGACGGTGTGGAAAGTGTGCCTATTTTCTTCATAAGAGAATGCTTCCTCTGTCATAAGACCAAGGTGGCTGGTGCCTGTGACCAATACTGAACATTTTGATTAAAGATTTCATAGAAGGGTCCCAACCAGAAAGGGAATATATAGGAACACATTTAAGATCCTCATAAATTGTATATTTGCTGTGATTATGTAACTCTGGTGGTCTATTCCATAGAAAGTTACACTGTCAACCCAAAGGCTACACCTCTCTGGCAGTTAGAATCCATCACGATCTCCTTGGAAGATCTCTTTCTGTGTGATATATAGCCTCTGAAAACCCTCTGGAGGGTCAGCTATGAGTGGACTTGAATTCAACGTCAATGAGTTTTTATATATCTCATCAGAGACTCAGTATAGATAGAAATGAATCTTGAGATGTTTTTCCAAACTAGGAACTATTAAAGGTAATCTTTAAACCTTAAACCAAAGGTATATGCTGAACTTTTCTTAAAGCCAAACAATAAATCAGAATAACTAGAAAAATATCTATTTGGTATATTACGCTCTTTGATGAATTAGCTATCTAGAACCAAAAGAACAAGTACTGGAAATACTAGATAGGGACTTAGAAGGCCATGAGTTTATGTTGAGAGAGGGAAGGTAATTTAGTAAGGAAGATAAGAATAATTAGACAGCATAAATAATATGCTGTTGTTGTTCTTAGGTGCAGTCGAGTCACTTACAACTCATAGCGACCCAATGTACAACAGTCCTAAACTCTGCTCTGTCCTGTGCCAAACGCATTGTCTCCAATGCACCCATCCCAATTACCCCAGTCACTAAATTAATCCATCTCATAGAGGGCCTTCCCCTCTTGTACTGTCCCTCCACCATCCCAAGCATGATGTCCTTCTCCAAGGACAGGTCTCTCCTTACAACATGACCAAAGTATGTTAGAAGGAGCCTCAGAATCCTTGCCTCCAAGGAGCCACCCAGTTTAACGCTTTCCAGGATGAATGTGTTTGTTTTCCTAGCAGTTCATGGTACACTCAATACTCTTCTCCAGCACCACAGCTCAAAGGCATCAATTCTCCTTCTATTCTCCTTGGTCATGGTCCAACTCTCCGATGCATAACAAGTGATTGCAAAGACCATGGCCTGTGTCAGACGCACCTTAGTCTCCAGAGAGATGCCATTGCTCCTCAGTACTTTGGAGAGGTCCCTAACAGCAGACTTTCCCATGATAATATGCATTTTAATTTCCTGGCTACTGGTGCCAAGAGTGTTGACTATGGAGCCAAGCAAACTAAAGCTGTGAACAATCTCAAGCTCTTCACCATCCATCCTGATGCTGCCAATTGGCCCAGTGGTGAGACTCTTTGTCTTCTTGACATTGAGCCTCAATCCATATTGGAGGCTGCAGTCCTTGAGCCTCTGCAGCAAGTGCTTCAGGTCCTCCTCAGTTTCAGCAAGCAGGGTTGTGTCATCTGCATAATGCAGATTGTTGATAGATCTTCCACCAATCTTGACCCCACATTTCTCCTCATAGAGCCCAGCCTCCCAGATAATCGGTTCTGCATCCAGGTTGAAAAGGTATGGAGACATCACACATCCCTGGCGTACACCCTTCCCAATTTTGAACCATGCAGTGTTCCCATGCTCTGTTCTGATGACTGCCTCCTGATCCATGAATAGGTTTCACATTAGAATGATCAAGTGTTCTGGGATTCCCATTCTTCTCAGAGTCAGCCACAGTTTGTTATGATCCACACAGTCAAATGCCTTTGCACAGTCAATGAAACACAGATATACATTCCTCTGGTATTCCCTGTTTTCAGCTAAGATCCATCTAACATCTGCTACAATATCCCTAGTACCATGACCCCTTCTAACCCAGCCTGGACTTCTGGCTGTTCTCTGCTGATGTGCTGTTCAAGTCGTTTTTGGATAATCTTGAGTAGAATCTTGCTTGCATGTGAAATCAGTGAGATTGTTCTATAGTTTCCGCACTCTGTAGGGTCACCTTTCTTTGGGATGGGAATAAATATAGATCTCTTCTAGTCAGTTGGCCAAGTGGTTGTTCTCCAGATTTCTTGGCACAACTTGGTGAGCACCAGGGCAGCATCTGTTAGCCAAAATATGTCAATTGGTATACCGTCTATTCCTGAGGCCTTATTTTTTGCCATTTCCTTCAAAGCAGCCTGAACTTCTTCTTTCATCACCATAGGCTCTTGCTCATATGTTGTTTCATTAAATTCTTCTGTGTCTGCCAATTCCTCTTGATACAGTGACTCAAGATATTCTTTACATTTTCTTTTAATACTTCCTGGATCATTTACTATTCTGTCGAAAGCATCCTTGATTATAGCAACTCGAGGTTTGAATTTGTTCTTCAGTTCCTTGAGCTTATGAAATGCTGAGCGAATTTGGCCCTTTTGATTTTCTGACTCCAACTCCTTGCACATTTCCATTGTAATATTTTACTTTGTCATCCTGTGCTGCCTTTTGAAATCTTCTATTCAACTCTTTAGTATCTTGAATTATTCCTTGTGCTTTGGCTTCTCTGCACTCTAGTGCAATTTTCAGAGTCTCTTCTGACATCCATTTTGGTCTTCTCTTCCTCTTCTGTCTTTGCAATGACCGTTTGCACTCTTCCTTGATAGTCTCACTCAACTCATCTGGTCTTCGCTCATTAGTGTTCAAGACTTCAAACCTATTTCTGAGATGGTTCTGAAATTCAGGTGGGATAGACTCAAAGTCATATTTTGGTTCCTGTGGATTTGGTTTAATTTTCTTCAACTTCACTTGAACTTGCATATGAGTAGTTGGTGGTCTGTTCCAGAATCAGCTCTGGCCCTAGTTTTCACAGCTGATATTGATCTTCTCCAGTGGTTCTTTCCATAGTTGTAATCGATCTGATTCCTATGCATATCATCAAGTGAAATCCAAGTATATAACCAACGTTTGTGTCTCTTAAAAAAATATTTGCTATGACTAAGTCATTGATTGTGCAAAATTCAATCATTCGCTCTCCAACTCCATTTCTATCACCGAGTCCATGTTTTCCAACTACTGAATCTTTTCTGTTCCCAACTTTGAACTGCACTTATTGAAACTGTTGAACTGCTCCGTTTTCCTGTATGTGTTATTTTACAATTTGGGTCTTTTGGGGATTTTTTGTTGGGTTTTTTTTTGTTTTGTTTTGTTTTTTAATGCAACCTGTTTCTTCTTTCACAATTTCTTCTCTGTCAGTTGTTACTCTCTCCCAGTTTCCTACAAGACAGCCTCTAACTTTCCATCTTCCGGGAACTTCTTCTCTTACAATGCCTGTTTTTATTTTTCATACAAAGCTAGCATTTTAAAAAGTCATTACACAGAGATTGACCCAGGCTCAAAGAATTAAAACAGAAACCAAACAACTTCATCATTTAATCACATTCCCCTTTGAAAGAGATAAATCAATTCGATCAAGACAGAATTGACCTTCTACTAGGTTTCCGAAACTATAAATCACACTAGAGGAGATTGTCCATCTTACTCTTTCAGGGTCGGTGCTCCAAAGAAAAGCAGAAATTAGGTTATGGACTAACCTACTAGAGCTCCCTTAGGAAGTGGTGGTCGTCGTTTTGGGCTGTCGAATTGAAACCGAGGTACAGGTGACCCTATAGATGATTTGCATAAGCTGTAAAGAGTACAGAAGCTTTCTCATTTAGAGCATAGAGCAGCTGATGTAATTGAACCAACTGCCTTGTAAGTGCCAGCACAACTTCTTACTGTAATCATAGAGGAAAAAGTGAATATTTTCCCTACTACAAAACTTATTTTGTCATTCCTTAATTTTATATGAGATAGATTTCTATATGGGTAGGCACAGGGAGCCAGGCCAAGCCCACCTTGATCCAGAGGCCCGTCAGATGTCTGCAGGCATCTGCGGTGGCAATCAGAGCTTTGCGTCGTGTCCTGAGCAGTGGGGTGGAGGTCTGCCTAGGAGCCCTCGGACCTGTGCTAAGAACCAGCAGTTAAGATCGATCAATGTGCTATTGTCTGTGCCAATATCTTCACGTAAAACCCCATCCTGCCATGCCACCATTGGCCTCAGACGTGGTCTGAAAAAAGTGTCCTGCAACATATGTGTATGCCTGCTTGTCTTTACAGTTTGCTTTTAGAGGTGCAACACCTATATGTCAGTTCGGTTACTGGAGAATGATTTGCATGTTGCCAATAGGTTTGGATATCACTTTTAGTTGTATTGATAGAGCACTTGTTTGTTGGTCTGCTGCACTGGTGTAGCTTGTGGGGTGCTTTAATGTTGAAATCTGTGCTACCTGTGTCTCATGTACCAAAAGAGTCATTTATGATATAGAAGATGCAACAGAGCTCATAGATTAAGATAGACTAAGAATTGGCCATCCATTTCCAAAAAAATTCCCAGGCCTTTGAAAATCCTATGAACAGAGAATTGCAGACAGTGATAATGTCAGTTGAAGAGCTCTGATAAAAAGTCACTCAAAATTAGGAGAAACAGCTTCAAAGAGTAACTAATAATAGCTATATGGAATATAAGAAGTATGAAGGTAGGAAAAATTGAAGTTGTAAAAACTGAAATGGAACACATAAAGATTGACTTTCTAGCCATCTTTGAATCAGAGAATTGCATTATGTAATATAATAGGAATGAAAAACTGAGGAAGATTGGTGTTTCTTTTATAACTAAAAAAAAATAATAAAATAAATAAATTTCAAGATATAGCCTGAAATACAATTCTGTGAGTCATAAGACACTATTCATACACATACTACCAAATTTGTGAATATGATCATTATTCAAATATATGCACCAACAACTAAAGCCATCAAGGATAAGAGATTCTAACCACTGAATCAATCCACTTCATAGGGGGCCTTCCCATTCTGTGCTGTCCCTTCACCCTACCAAGCATGATGTCCCACTCCAAGGACTTGTTCCTCCTTACAACATGTCCAAAGTATGTCAGACAGAGCCTTAGAATCCTTGCCTCCTGGGTAAAAAAAAAAAAAAAGAATCCTTGCCTCC
>NW_006399791.1:11529873-11532803 GCF_000299155.1 Elephantulus edwardii | reverse complement strand
TAAGGAGCTGCACAAGAATCAGATTGACTCTGTGTGTGAAATAAATCATTAGAAAAGCACAATATCTGCTGTCAAACCAGACCAGGTGCCAATTTTGGAACAGACCATTAATTACTCATGTGCACATTTAAATTGAAGCTGAAGAATGAAAACTAGTTCACAGGAGCCAAAATATGACCTTTGGTCTATCCAGGTTGATTTTAAGAATCATATAAAAAACAGATTTGATACATTGAACACCAGTGACCAAAGACCTGAGGAATTGTGGGAGGATATTAAAGATATCCCTGAGGAGAGCCAAAGATCATTACAAGGAAGGAAGAAGAAAAAAATAAAACAAAATGGATGTCAGAAGAGACTATGAAAAATGCATGAGAGTGTTTTGAAACCAAAAGGAAAGGAAGAGAGCTGAACAAAAATTCAAAAGGCAGTTTGAGAGGATAAAGCAAAGTGTTACAACAAATTGTGGAAAGAGCTGGGGTAAAAAAATTAAAAGGGAAGAACTCATTCAACAAGTCTCAATCTGGAAGAACCAAAACACAATTTCAAGAATCGAGTTTCAATAGTGAAAGATACTAAAGGCATAATCTTGAATGACCCAAGAAGCAGAAGATGAAGATGGTAGGAACGCATAGAATGACTGTACCAAAAAGAATGGGGTGACATTGAAAATTTCAGGAATTATAATTAAGAGCCAATAGTGATGAAAGATGAAGTTCAACCAGCAGTGGTAAAAAATAAGGCCCCAGGAATTGCTGACTGACTAGTTTGAACTAACAGATGCAGCCCTGGATGTGCTCATCAATTTATGCCAGGAAATTTGGAGGACAGCTACCTGACTGACTGACTGGAAGAAATCCATATATGTCCCCATTCTCAAGAAGGTGATCCAACAGAATGTGGAAACTACCAAACAATGTCATTAATACTCAGTAAAGCAAAATATTATTGAAGAGCATTCAAAAATGACTCGAATTATAGTACACTAATAGAAAACTACCAGAGGTACAAGCTGGTTTTAGAAGAGTTTGTAGAATCAGGGATATCATTGCTGATATCAGATAGATCCTAGATGAAAGGAAAGAATACCAGAAGACTATTGTATTTTATTCACTATGGAAAGACATTTAACTGTGTGGATTAAAAGCAAAAACAAAAACAAAAACAAAAAACTTCTTGCATCCTGAAGAATGAGAATTCCAGAATACTTAATTGTGCTCATACAGAATTTATACCTAGACCAAGATGCTGTTATGTGAACACAGCAAGGGAACCAAGCAAGAAGAGATGGTTTAAGGTCAATAAGGGTGTGTGTTAGAGTTGTATCTTTTCTCCATACCTATTTAATCTGTATGCTGAACAAAGAATTCGTGAAGCTAATCTCTATTAAGAGGAGTGTGGCACCAGGATTGGGGAAAGACTCATCAACAACCTGCCTTATGATGATGATACAACTTTCCTTGCTGCAAGTGAGAAGGATATGAAGTGCTTGCTGCAGAAGATCAAGGACTATATACTTCAGTATGGATTACATCTCAATATCAAGAGAACAAAGATTCCACTCAAAAAGCTGAACATAGAAAATCTGTATGACCCAGATATTCCATTTTGTGGAACATACTTCGAGAAAATGAGAGCTGAGGCACAGAGACTTGTATGTACATCAATGCTCATAGCAGTGTTATTCGCCATCACAAGAACATGGAATCAGCCCAAAAGTACAACCTCAGTGGAATGGATTGAGAAATTATGGTATATTCACATGATGGAATATTACGCAGCACAGAAGAGCAATGATTTTGTAAATTACTATTTAACTTGGGAGGAACTGGAGAGCATTATGCTGAGTGAACCAATTCAGTCCCATAAAGACAAACATTGTACAAAACCATTATTGTAGAATAAGTATGAGGATGCAAGAGGGAGGTAGAAGCAGAGGGGTGAGGATGGGCACAGGTGGGGCTGTTAATAATAGGTTACTAATAATAGGGGTTAATAATAGGGTTACAGGGTTGGATGGGGCAAGAGGGTGAAGGCTATGGGAAAGATCCAGTGTGAAAAACAATGTATTCAAACTTTGTAAATAAATAAACCAGAAGAAGAGGAAGAAGACGATGACAAAGCTCCTCGCCACAGGCCCAACAGTCAACATTATGATAGATGGAGAAAAGAATGAAGCTGTCAATAATTTCAGCTTGCTTGGATCAACAATCAATCAGGAAATCAAGAGACATTTTGTATTGGACAAGTCTACTGTCAGGGACCTCTCCAAAATACTGAAAACTAATGATGTCAGTTTGAAGATGAAAGTGTGCCTGATTCAGACCATGGTCTTCTCAATCCCTGCTCCATGTGAGAGAGTTAGAAAAAGGAATGAATGACAGAAGAAGAGTTGATGTCTTTGAGTCACTGAGCTGGAGATGAGTACTGAATACTCCATGTTGCTGTTGTTGTTGTTGTTAAGTGCAGTCGAGTCACAGGTGACTCATAGTGACCCTATGAACGAAAGTCCTGGACACCTCCTGTATAACTTTCGTCCTTTCTCCAGGTTCTTAGGGTTTCCGGAGGCAAGCTATTTATGGAAGTGGATGCCACTCCTGCTTCCAGGCTTGTTTTAACTGTGAAGCCCCACCCAACACTGTCCACCATGGGTAACCATTCTTGCATTTAATTCATCAGTGTCAGAGTGTCTGGCTTCACAGCAACCACGAGTTACCTCTGTATAGCAAGTGGACAGACCAGGGCTATCTGACCTAGAAGAATGTTTCACAAAAACCAATTAAAGGCAGGCCTGAGGGCCGCAGAGTAGAGTCACCCACCTTTGGCTTGGGAGAATGGCTTTCTGTCCTCTAGGTCAACTGCTTTCTCCTCTCTCCTCTCTCCCCTCTCTCCTCTCTCCTCTCTCCTCTCTCCTCTCCCCTCTCCCCTCT
>NW_006399791.1:11525794-11529773 GCF_000299155.1 Elephantulus edwardii | reverse complement strand
TCTCCTCTCCTCTCCTCTTCTCTCCTCTTCTGTCTCTCTCTCTCTCTCTCTCTCTCTCTCTTTCTCTCTCTCTCCTCCCCCTCCCCTACCAAAAGTACAAACAGATACATCCTGGAAAGGGTGTGGCCAGAATGTTCCTTGGAGGCAAGGATGATGAGGCTTCTTTCTTCATACTTTGGACCTCTAGCTAGGTGAGACTATTCCTTGGAAAAGGACATTATGCTTGGAAAGAGAAGGAGTGAGAAAAGGAGTAGAAGGGTCCCTACGAGATGGATTGACTTGGTGACTTCAGCAAGGGGATCTTGTGACTGAGATAATGAGGATGGCACAGGATAGGGCAGGTTTCAGGTTGACTGTTCATAGGGTCACATGAATTGTAGTAGGATCAACAACACCTTGGCAACAACAATGGCAACAACAGCTCTATAAGCAATTAAGTATTAATTTACACATGCTTGAATTATTGAAAAATAAATTTTATTTCAGCAAGTCTTCTAAAGTAGCTTTGATTTTTCATAAACAGTGTCAAATTTTAAAAGTTATCTCAAAATTTATCTTTAATTATATTGAGGTCTAAGCCTGATTATTATACAAAACTCTTGCCTTAAAATAAACCACCTTTGACTCCACTAAGCAGATAAAGCTAATCATAGCATAGACTTCCATTCCCCTTTTCCCTGGGAAAATAGACCAGGCCCCAGAGAAAATCCCAAATATAATTTATGTAATAACTATATTTTTGGTAAAAATGTAGAGCCTCAGTTAAGAGTCTTGACATTCACAATACAAAGTTAGATGTATAAATTCCTTCTGTTCTCGAATATAGCATTCAAGCCTTCTAAGCTGTGATTTCATCTCAAATAGCACATTCCCTGTGCTCAGTGAGAATAAAGAATTGATAAAATATATAATCATTTAATGTTAGAGCTGTATAACAGAAAAGGCAAAAGAGTATAAAAGCATGCATAATTATTCACAAGAATAGAAAAAAAAGTTTAAGAAATTCACAACCAATTAGAGATCTACATACATGTTAATTGCTGCCTGCAAGAGATGTGCCATCAAGAATGGCAGGTTTGACTATGTGAACGGGAAAAGTGTGAATGGGAGAGCATGTTGTTTGAGAGGTAGAACAAACTCTTATCTACAGGTTCAAATTTTCCAGGCTCATGAATATGACACATTAATATTCATTAAGTGGAACGCATTATCATTTTAGAAGGAGATTACTGGGGACTCACTATTTTCATTCCCTCACATTTTCCAATTAGAAGACCCACTTTTGCAAATAATCAGCTTTCTGTTGCCAAGGGCTTTTTAGTCACGTTCTGGCAAGGGGCTTTGGCACTAAGTTCAGCAGCTATTTAAGAAACAGGAGAAAAAGGAAGAACTATTATAAATTTTTTTTAAATGACAGGTTAATCTTGTTGCAACTGTCCTGATCAGAGGAGAGCCTCACTCTAAAAGGAACAGTTGTGAACTCCTCTTGGGGAGAGGAACTCAAACATGGAACCTTATGTTGAGTTTGATAGGCTGCGTGTGGTTGTATAGAAGTAAGTGCACTCTTTAAAAAAACCAACAAAAAAACCCCAACTTTTTTTAGTATTGGATCTGACTGGTACAGGAGGAGATTGTCCCTCCTTCTTCAGCAGAGAATCTGGTGGATTCAAACCATTCACCTCTAGGATTTCAGTGCAACTTCTTGCCACTAAGCCACCAGAGCTCGCTGAAATAAATGTACTCTTGAAAAGATTCTGGAACTGTCATTAAGAAAGAGGAAGACTTGGGAGGGGTGCTCCTAAGAGGGTGAAAGTGAACAGGAGGGGCAAGCTTATAGTATTATTGAAAGGTGATAATCCACCCAAAATGTATATTCAGTCCTCCAAAATGTAGAAATTTGTTTAATTTTTATTTCATCACTGTTACTATAAGATGAAAGAATATCTAAGGATGATTTGGGATGTTTTTATTGAATAAAATCTCAAATTGACTCGATATTCTACTGTGACATATTAATGCTTATAAATTATTGATCTCCCAATGGCACAGGAATTATAAAGCACATTCACATATTAAAAACCTATATTTATGAATATATAGTTAATATTCTTTTTGTAGTTAGACAATCTCAGTCACTGCATCTGTATATTTATGAGTAATTTACACAAAGCAAAAAAAAAGAAAAAATGAAGTGAAAAATAAAATATGGGGGTGGGTGGGCTCTCTTTTCCTCTTAATAGCTTGTAAGTCTTCAGTCTGTTTTCCTGAAACATCTGAATTACCAGTTTTTAAATCTCATAGACTGTGCAGTCAAGAACAGATGTATCATTTGTTTTCAGCTATATAATTGCATGCATGCACCACACACTGCACATACTTCACACAGTCCACATATTCTACTTAGGCAATTTCACTTAAAATTTTTTTCTGAGTATAATTTTGCGCTCTCTTTCTTGCTCTCTCTCACTCTCTCTGTGTGGGTGTATGTGTATAAAATTTAACATATAGAGCTCCCTCCAATTTAATGTACATAGAATTTATTTATATAATATATAAGTTAAATTTATATATTTGTTATTGTTTGTTGTTGTTATGTGCTGACGAGTCGTTTGTGCCTTATAATGACCCTATGTACAAGAGCCCAAAACCCTGCTCTATCCTTTGCAACGTCATTGTCTCCGACACACCTACTCCCACGACCCCAATCACTGAATCGACCCATCTCATCAAGGGTCTTCCTCTCCTGCACCATGCCTCCACTCTCCCAAACATATGTCCCTCTCCAAGGACTGGTCCCTCCTTGCAGCATGTTCAAAGTATATCAAATGAAGCTTCAGAATCCTTGCCTCCATGGAGCAGCCCAGCTTCACCTTTTCCAGGACAAACCTGTTTGTTCTCTTAGCAGTCTATGGTATATTCAACACTCTTCTCCAGCACCACTGATCAAAGTCATCAATTCTCTTTCTATCATCATCCCTACTCACTGTCCAGCTCTCTGATACTTATCACACTATTGCAAAGACTATATCCTGGATCAAGCACACCTTAGTCTTCAGTCTGACATCATTGCTCTTCGGTAGTCTGGAGAGGTCCCTGACAACTGACTTTCTTAATACAATTCATCTCTTGATTTCCTGGCTTCTGGTACCAAGAGTGCTGACTGTGGAGCCAAGGAAACTAAAACTGTTAACTATCTCAGTCCATAATAATGCTGCCAATTGGCCTAGTGGTAAGAATCTTTCTTTTATAGATGTTGAGCTTCTATCCATATTGAAGGCTGTAGTCCTTGACCTTGTGCAACAAGCACTTCAGGTCCTGCTCAATTTTAGCAAGCAGGGTTGTGTCATCTACATTACAAGGTTGTTGATGACTCTTCCACCAATCCTGATGCTATATTCCTTCTCATACAGCCTAGTGTCCCAGATGATCTGTTCTGCACACAGATGGAAAAGGTATGGAGACAGAATTCATCCCTGGCGGATGCCCTTCCCAATTTTGTACCATGCAGTGTCTCCTTGCTCTGTTCTGATGACAGCCTCTTGGTCCAAGTATAGGTTTCACATAAGCACAATCAAATGTTCTGGGATTCCCATTTTTCTCATTCAGCCACAGGTTGTTGTGATCCACACAGTCAAAAGCCTTTGCACAGTTAATGAAGCACAGATAGACATTCCTCTGGTACTCTTTGATTTCTGCCAAGATCCATCTAACACTCGCTATAATATCACTAGTACCATGACCTCTTCTAAACCCAGCCTGCACATCTGGCAGTTCTCTGTTGACATGTTGTTCCAATCATTTTTGGATAATCTTCAGCAGAATCTTGCTTGCATGAGGTATTAATGATATTGTCACCTTTCTTTTGAATGGGAACAAATACTGATCTCTTGCAGTCAGTTGGCCAGGTGGCTGTCCTCCAGATTTCTTGACACAACTTAGCACATCCAGGGCAGTGTCTGTTTGTTGAAATCAATTAATA
>NW_006399791.1:11523963-11525568 GCF_000299155.1 Elephantulus edwardii | reverse complement strand
AAATATATATATATATATATATATATTTGGAAGCAGAAGTGGCATCCACTTTCTAAATAACATGCCTCCAAAAATGCTATGAACTTTGATAAATGTTGATAGTTGTAGAGGGGCTTCAGGACTGTTTTTGTATTGGATTGCTATGAATCATGCTTGACTCAAGGGCAATCAACAATAACAACGAACAACACACACACACACGTATATTAAAAAAAACTGAAATAAAATTCACAGGAACCAAAATTTGCCCTTGAGTCTATCCCACTTGAATTTGAAACCCTTTCTCAGGAACAGGTTTGAGGTCTTGAACACTAGTGAGTGAAGAACAAATGAGCTGTGGGAGGATATCAAGAATATTGTCCATGAAAAATGCAAAATGTCACCACCACAAAGGCAGAAGTGGAAGAAAAGACCAAGATGGATGTCAGAAGAGACTCTGGATATCGTACTAGAACACCAAGAAGCCAAAGAAAAGGGAAGAAATCAAGAAATTAAGGAGCCAAACAGGATATTCCAAAGGACAGTGCAGGAAGACAAAGCAAAGTATAGTAACAAAATGTACAAAGTGTTGGAATCAGAAAATCAAAAGAGCTAAACTCGCTCAGTATTTCTTAAGCTGAAGGAATTGAAGGACAAATTCAAGCTTGAGTTGCAATACGTAAGGTTCCTTTGGGCAGAATATCAAATGATCCAGGAAGCATTAAAAGAGAATGGAAGGAATATACAGGCACTGTACCAAAAGGAATTGGCTGGAGAAGAAGAATATCATGAAACAACAATATTAGCAAGAGTGTGTACTGATGAAGGAAGAAGTTCAAGCTATTCCGAAGGAATTGGGGGTGGGGGGAGGAAGGCCCTGGGAATTGATGGCAAACTAATTGACATATGCCAACAAACAGAGGCTACTCTGGATGTGTTCACCAAGTGGTGCCAAGAAATCTGGAAGACAGCCACCTGGCCAACAAACTGCAAGAGATCTATATTCCTTTCCATTCCAAAGAAAGGTGACCCAACAGAGTGCTCAAATTATTGAACAATATTGTTAAAATCACATATAAACAATAACCTGCAGAAAATTATCCAAAAATGACTGAAATAGCACACCAACAGATAATTGCCAGAAGTACAGGCTGGGTTTAGAAGAGGCCATAGTACTAGGGATAGTATAGCTAATGTTAGATGGATTTTGGCTGAAAGCAAAGAGTACCAGAGGAATGTCTATCTGTGTTTCATTGACTATACAAAGGTATTTGACTGTGTGGATCACACAAACCATGGCTGACTCTGAGAAGAATGGGGATCCCAGGACATCTGATTTTGCTTATGCAAAACCTATTCTTTGATCAGGAGACAGTTGGCAGAACAGAGCAAGGAGATACTGCATGGTTGCTATCTCCATACCTTTTCAAACAACATACAGAACAGATCATTCGGGAAGGTGGGCTCTATGAGGAGGAGTGTGGCATGAAGATCAGAGATTCTTCAACAACCTATGTTTTGCAGATGACACAACACTGCTTGCTGAAACTGAGGAGGACCTGAAGTGCTTGCTACACAAGGTCAAGGACTGTAGCCTTCAATATCGATTGAAGCTCAACATCAAGA
>NW_006399791.1:11511888-11523168 GCF_000299155.1 Elephantulus edwardii | reverse complement strand
TGAGGAAAAATAATCCCATTTCCAGTGAATTGATTCTGACTCACAGCAATTCCACAGGGCAGAGGAAACTGCCACTTGGAGGAGCTTGTAACTTCTACCCCACCAGTCCTTTCATTAGCAGCTGATCACTTGACCACTACACCACTTAGCATGAGGTAGGATGTTCAGCTTCACTGTTTTTGTTGCTGTTAAATGCCATCAAGTCGTAGGTGACTCATAGCAACCCTATGAATGAAAGACCTGAACACTTGTATAACTCTTTTTGTTTCTCCTAGTTCATAGGGTTTCCGGGGGCAAACTATTTCAAAAGTAGATGCCACTCCTGCTTCCAGGCTTGTTTTAATCAGGGAGCTCCACCAAACACTGTCCACCATGGTGACCAATATTGCATTTGACACATCAGGGTCACAGTGTTCAGCATAACAGCAATCACAAGATATCTCTGTACAACAAATCAACAGACCAGTGTTATACCACCTAGAAAAGTATTTGACCAAAAACAAAAGCAGGTCTGAGGGACACAGATTAAAATCACGTACCTTTGGCTTGGTAGCATCACTTTCTGTCCATTAGGTGTGCCTGAATTTTTAAATTCTGAAATGCTTAGCCTCACCTTCAGGCTCGCGGTTAGTGTGATGTAAGTCGGTTTTTATGCTGGAAGTTGTGATGGCCTTTTGCATCTCGAGGAGGGACAGGCATGAAACGCTAGACACTCATGCCTTTCTTTTCATCCAAGTGGGTGTCAGCAGGTGGAACTTACCAGATGAACTGGAGGTCTCTGACTAGCAGTCCACCAGGATGTGGGCATGCAGGAATTTTTAAATCTTGTAGGGCCTGAAGGCCTCAAACCTTCTTTTAATGGTTTTTGGTCAAGCATTCTTCTAGGTGGTACAGCACTGGTCTGTCGATTTGCTGTATAGAGCTAGCTCGTGGTTGCTGTGATGCTGAGCACTGTGACCCTCATGTGCCAAATGCGATACTGGTCACCATGGTGGACAGTGTTTGGTGGAGCTCCTGATTAAAACAAGCTTGGAAGCAGAAGTGGTATCCACTTCCATAAACAGCTTGCCTCTGGAAACCCTATGAACTTGGAGAAACAAAAAAGTTATGCAAGTGTTCAGGTCTTTCATTCATAGGGTTGCTATGAGTCACCTATGACTTGATGGCATTTAACAACAACAACAACAGTGAAGCTGAACATCCTACCTCATGCTAAGTGGTGTAGTGGTCAAGTGATCAGCTGCTAATGAAAGGACTGGTGGGGTAGAAGTTGCGAGCTCCTCCAAGTGGCAGTTTCCTCTGCCCTGTGGAATTGCTGTGAGTCAGAATCAATTCACTGGAAATGGAATTCTTTGGGGATTATTTTTCCTCAATAGGTCAGACTTCCTTATTCATTTGCATGTGTGCTGATCTCCTTACTCGTCCATATTGTTGTAGTTGTTTTTATGTGCCATCAAGTCACTTGCGACTCATAGCAACCCTACGTACAACACCCTTAAACATACTGTATCCTGTGGCAACCTTACTGTCTCTGACATACCTATTCCCTTTACCCCAGGCACTGAGTCAATCCATCTCATCAAGGGTCTTCTTTTCTTGAGATGTCCCTCCACCCTCCTGAACATGAGGTCCCTCTCCAAGGACTGGTTTCTCCTTGCAACATGTCCACAATGTTTCAGATGACGCTTCCATGTCAGTCAAAGAATCCTTGTCTCGAAGGATTGAAAAAAATTAAACAAGTATTCATGTCTTTTGTTCTTAGGGTTGCTATAAGTTGCCTACAACTCAAAGGTATTTAATAACAACAATAAAAAGAACAACAACAAACAACTTCATTAGTAATTAGGAAAATGAAAATAAAAATAATGATGAGATACCACTTCATATTCACTCTCATTATTATGTATTCTCAAGTTGGAGTTGACTCAGAGCTAACACAAGTAGGTTTTCAGAAGCAGTGAATCCCATAAAAGTTGATTGCCCATCTTTCCACCACAGAGCAATTGGTGGGTTCAAATCTTCTATCTTTGGGTTATCAACACAATTTGTTACCACTGTAACCACAGCTCCCTTCATATTCATCAGAATGACTATACTTAAAAAGACAAAAACAAAGATGTGGAAAAATTTGAATTTTCATACATTGTTGGTGGGAATATGAAAGGCTATAGCCACTTTAGAAACCAGCTGTCGATTCCTCAAGAAGTTACATATACAGATTCTATTTGATCCATCAATGTCATAATTAGGTTTAGATCTTAAGAAATAAAAACTTGTATATGAATATTGACAGCAGCATTAAAAACATCCAAAAGAGAAAATAATCTAAGTAGCCTAGTGGCAAGTCATTGAGCTGCAACCCTGAAGGCTTGCGGTTCGAGGCTACTAGTTGCTCCGTAGAAGAATGGGCAATGTCCTCAGGTGTGATTAACTGCCCCTGAAAACCTGCTGGAAGGTCAGCTATGGGTCACCTCCAACTCTGTGGTACAACAACAACAACATCAACTGTTATACAGGCAAAAAAGTATGTATAAGGGGAAAATTATCTACTTTTGTTGTTAGGTGTCATCGAGTCCAGTTCGACCCATAGAAAAGATCTGAACCCTGTTCTATCCTGCATCCTTCACATACACAAGATTGTCAGTCACTGTGTCAATCCACCTGGTTCAGGGTCTTCCTCTCTTTTGCCAACCCTCCACCCTTCCCAGCATCGTGTACCTCTCCAAGGAATAGTCTCTCCTAGCAACATGTCCAAAGTATGTGAGGCGAAACCTCATCATTCTTCCCTCCAAAAAGCCCTCTCGCTGCACCCTCTCCAAGACATATCTGTTCATTTTCTTGGCCGTCCATGGGATGTTCAGTGCTCTGTCAATACAATGGAATATTATTCTATCACAACAATAATATTAATGCTATTACATTCACAATGCTGCAATACCAATAAAACCCTTGGGGAAAAAAAATCTATGAATGACTGCATAGACAGACAAGTAAGCTGAAGAGGTGTGGGTAGGCAAATAAGACTATATTCACAGTCATATACAAGCTTGGAAGATATTTGTGTATGCTGTAAATATAACCGTGTGTATAATAGAACATGGGCATGGATATAGGCAGCTTTGGTGGAATAGTCAGTCCATAGCAAGTTACAAAGGATAACCACTCTGGAAGTTTTAACCAACAGAGGCTCCACAAGAAAAAGGTGATCAATCTCTACTCATATGATATATAACTTAGAAAAGCCACTGGAGGGTCAGCTATGAGTTAGTTCAGACTCCATAGCAAAGAGCTATATAGTAGAGAAAACGGGATAAAGCTTTGAAAACTTCTCACCTATACACAAGATCTGGGGTGATTGAATCACCTTGGAAACAGAGGGTCATAGGCTTATGAGACAGGAAAGTCAACTGGAAAAACATAGTTTATAAAGATATTGTTTTCTGTCCTACGATTATGAGTCTTAAAAGCTAGTGAGCAGTCATCTAAGATGTAGCTATTGGTCTCTCCATGAATAAAGGAAAAAACAACAAAGGAAATAAAAGAAAAGAACAACAAAGGAAATCAAAGAATCAAGTAAACAATCAGTCCAAAGGAGATAAAGCAACTTCTTCCTTGAGGACAGAAGGAATAGATAGTGTCCAGCTACAGAGTAACTAACTGCTCTGATTGGGACCCCAGGGAATACTGCACAGAATAAGAGAAAAATATAGAACAAAATATAGAATCTGAAAAAGGATCTGACTGATGGAGCCCATAAAAAGACAGTGATCTTTAAAACATCCTTCAGACCTAGAACTTCACAAAGAACCTAGAATTCACCCCCACTATCACCTTGCAGCCAAGTAATAAAGAACTCTAAAAAGTGATCATTAACATCATACTTTAGGAATATACTTATCAGAAGATTTAACTATGAAAGGGCCAAAAAGTATCTTTAGTCCAAAAGCAAAATTCGGAAGGTAGAAAATAGCAAAGGAGGATGGATGGAAATGGGGAACTAGGTAAGAAGAAGAGAGAGCATTATTACATTGAGAAGATTATACCTAGTATTACAAAATAAAACGTATGTAAACTGTTAAATGGGAAACTAATATGTGCTGCTTACTTTCATCTAAAACAAACTAACTAAATAAGTGAAATATTTACACGAGGTACAACATTAATGAACAGTGAGAACGTGATAACTGAAAGAAGTCAGTCAGAAAAGACCACATATTATATAGTTTCCATTTACACGAAGAGCCCAGAATAGAAAAATCTATAAAGATAGATAGAAAGTAGATTAGTGTTTGCTTAGGGCAAGTCAAGATGGGGATATTGGATAGTAATAGATAAAGGTCATTGAATTTATTTTTGACGTAATGAAAATATATTCTAAAATTGACTTGGTGAGGGTTACACAACTCTGTTATTATGCTAAAAATGTTGAAAAGTACATTTAGATTGGTGAATTGTACAATATATGAATCCTATCTCAATAAAGCTGTTATGAAAAGGTGATATAACTGAACTCTTCACCATGATTTTTCTTTATATGATCTATGCTTATATTTCTAGAAACAACAGGCAATAATCATTTTATTTTAGAGAGGAACACCATTATTTTCACCTTGACATGGGGAAATGGTACTTTCTTACTAAAAGATACTAAACCTTTCAAGAAATTTCTTGTTGACTTTAAGCCCAACACTGAGAATAAAATTTTCATCATAAACAAAGGGTGTCATTTTTTTTTTTTTGGTTGTTCAATCTGCATGTAAAATCCTAACCAACTGAGGATACAAATCTAAATTAGGCAGCTGATTATTTATTTAAGGGTAGGTCTAACAGAGCACAATTACAAAGAAAGAATTACAACTATTTACACAGAACTTATCAAAGTTTCATTGGATAATTAAGAGTTTGTCTACTCCACTGTAAGGAAAATTGATTAATGGAATCATGGAAATTAGAGCTGGGACATACCCTAGAGCTCATTCAACCCAAATGATTAATTTTAGAAAATGAGGACTCTAAAACTCAGAAAGGGAAAATGTTCTGTCCAAGGTCATTTGGGAAAAGCTAGGGCACACCTTCAGATTTTTTTTCTTTCTTTCTGAGTTAGAATTCTACAGATAAAAGAAGTTCAAAATGATGCTCTTTAAAAGAAAGGCATTTGGGAACATATTGTCTACTATTTCAACATGGGGGAAAGCTATCTTGAATTAAAAAAAAATGACAGGTGCAATTTAAAAAAACAAAAGGGAACTCTGATGCCCTACTAGCAAGAAGGGGCACTGCAATCCCACATGGTTTGAGGCCACCAGCTGCTCTGTGGGAGAAAGATGCATAATCTCCTCCCCTGTCATTAACTGCTGCTGAAAATCCCCTAAATTGTCAGCTATGGGTTGGTTCCAATTCTACGGTACACAACAAGATCCAATAATATCAGTTGTTGTTGTTGTTGTTATGTGCCATGGAGTAGCCTGCAAGTCATAGCAACACTTATATAAATTAGCTCTGGCCTCAGCCCTAACCAAGCCCGTCTTACTAACCCCAACAAACCCACATTACCCCAGTCACTGTGTCAATCCATCCTCTTCTGATCTGTCTTTCTATTCTTCCAAATATGATGTCCTTTCCCAAGGAAATGTACTTACTGTGACATCAGTGAGCTGCAAACTGAAGAACAGAGACACGAAATCACAAGCTGACAGTCTTATATCAGAAGCTCAGGGGCAAGAACTTTTTCCCAGCAGAAGTTCTTCCCTAAAGCTGGTACAGAGATTTGGACTAGAGCCTCCTGAACTCAAGAGTGATTGGCAACAGCATGAGAGATGAGCAGCAGTGCAAGGTGCGAGACATAATAGAATTAACTTGAGGCCTGAGCCATCACATCAAGGGTTGCCTGGTAAGAGGTAGGTGCTGGGTGGGGTGGGTAGGAGTAAAACAGAATGCTGATGGAGCAGGGAAAGGGACGGAACAAAATGCACCAACCCAGGGCAGGAGGACCAATGCTGAATCCATTGGTTACTTCTACAATGAGGAAGTGTCTTTCATCTGCTCCTTTCAGTAAATGCTTGTCTATGAACTCAGTCCCTTAAAGACAAATACTGTATAAGACCATTATTGTAGAAATAGATAACTAGTAAAACATGTATGAGGACCTAAGGGAGGCAGGGGAGGAGCAGGAGGATGGGATGGGTGTGCGTGGGTAATCATGGGTCACCCAAGTTGATGGGTGGAGGTGAGATGGGTAGGGGATGTAGGGGGCATCTGGTGTGAGGGGCAATGTATACAAACTTTGTACATAAAGCAGTGTAAAATTTTTAAAAAGTGAATTGCAAGGAAAAAGAAAATTGCTCCTCTGTGAGGTAAGGAGCTCTTACCCAAAAAAAGTTGTTGTTGTTGTTGTTGTTATGTGCTGTCGAGTGGTTTCCGACTCATAGGGACCGTATGTACAACAGCCCTAAACCGTGTTCTATATCCTGTGCCAATCACATTGCCTCTGACACACTCATCCCGATTAACCCAGTCACTGAATCAATCCACCTCATAGAGGGTCTTCCTCTCCTGCACTATGCCTCTACCCTACCAAGCATGATGTCCCTCTCCAAGGGACAACATGTCCAAAGTATGTCAGATGAAGCCCCAGAATCCTTGCCTCCAAGGAGTAGCCTGGTTTAACCCTCTCTAGGCTGGATCTGTTTGCTTTCTTGGCAGTCCGTGGAACATTCAGTACTCTTCTCCAGCACCACAGCTCAAAGGCGTCAATTCTCCTCCCATCCTCCCTAGTCATTGTCCAACTCTCTGATGCATAACAAGTGATAGCAAAGACCATGGCCTGTATCAGGTGCACCTTAGTCTCCAGAAAGACCCCATTGCTCTTGAGTACTTTAGAGAGGTCCTTAACCCCAGACTTTCCCATCGCAATACGTTGGTTTTTGGTTTTTTGTTTTTTTTTATTTCCTGGCTGCTGGTGCCAAGAGTGTTGACCATGGAGCCGAGCAAACTGAAACTGTGAACAATCTCAATCTCTTCACCATCCATCCTGATGCTACCGATTGGTCCAGTGGTGAGAATCTTTGTCTTCTTGACATTGAGCCTCAGTCCATACTGAAGGTTGCAGTCCTTGACCCTCTGCAGCAAGTGCATGAGGTCCTCCTCAGTTTCAGCGAGCAGGGTTGTGTCATCTGCATAACGCAGATTGTTGATAGAACTTCCACTGATCCTAATGCCACGCTTCTCCTCATAGAGCCCAGCCTCTCGGATATTCTGCTCTCCATACAGGTTGAAAAGGTTAGAAAACGGTTTTTTTCTGGAGTTTTTGGTTATTTAATAAAATGTGCAATAAAGTGACTTTATATACCAAATGGATACAGGGGGAAAAAGAAATGCTTGTCTTTCAGATAGTGTTTTAAAGCTGAGCATCCAAAATAAAACAGACTAGGAAGGATTGACCATCCACTTCCAATACATCATGCCTTCAAAAACCCTATGCACACTAATATCAGAATCAAATAATGAAAATATTTCTGTTAATGCCTATAACTAGGGAGATAGGAAAAAAGAAACAAAGTAAAAGCAAACTTGGATTAATGATTCTGAGATGAGGAGTAATTGTAAAGGAAGCTGGAGTATACAGAAACATGGAACACAGCAGGAAGGGTCTTTTCTAAATGGTTCAAGGAATTTAGCCAGGGTTTGAGTCTTGATAATTTCAATAACCGGAAAAATCCTAAATGATTAAAAGGCTACTTTAAAAAATGTTTTTATTATTAATCTCAATTATGCAAACCTAATTTAATCAGGACAGAATAAGTTTCCTTCTTCATACACAGAACAATCTTTTATATTCAGAAAAAATGGCCATATCATAATTTAATTTAATTATCTTTTATTTAGATCACCCCAGTACCAGACACAATCAAGTCAATTCCAAATCAAGGCTATCGCATGAGTCAGAATAAAGCTCTGCTCCACAGGGAAGTAGATTGTTGTTGTTGTGTGTTGTCAAGTCGCTAGTAACTCATAGTGACCTAAGTACAACAACTCTGAACCCTGTTCTATCCTGTGCCAACATTATTGTCTCTGACACACCTACCCCGATTACCCCAGTCACTGAATCAATCCATCTCATTAAAAATCTTTCTCTTTTGTGCTGTCTCTACACCCTTCCAAGGATAATGTCCCTCTCCAGAGATTGGTCCCTCCTTGCAATATGTCCAATGAAGTTTCAGAATCCTTGCCTCCAAGGAGCAGCCTGGTCTCCGCCTCTCTCAGATGAACTTCTTTGTTCCCCTAGCAGTCGATGATATGTTCAATATTCTTCTCTAGAACCAGAGCTAAAAGCATTAATTCTCCTTCTATCATTGTCCACTTTCTGATACATAGCAAGTCATTGTGAAGACCATGATCTGGATCAGATGCACCTTAGTCTCTATACTGACATTATTGCTCTTCATTACTCTGAAGATGTCCCTGACATCTGACTTTCCCAATGCACTTTGTCTTTCGATTTCCAGCTGCTGGTACCAAGAGTGTTGATTGTGGAGCCCAGCACCCTAAAGCTGTTAACAATCACAAGCTTTTCACCATCTATCAAGATGTTGCTAATCAACCCAGTGATGAGAAACTTTGTTTCCTTGATGTTGAGCTTCAATCTATATTGAAGGCTGCAGTCCTTCACTTTCTGTAGCAAGCGCTTCAAGTCCTCCTCAGTTTCACCAGACAGGGTTGTATCATCTACATAATGTAGATTGTTGATGAATCTTCCTCCAATCCTGATGCCACATTCCTCCTCATGGAGCCCAGCCTCCCAGGTGATCTGTCTTGCATATACATTGAAAAGATATGGAGACAGGATGCATCTCTGACACACCCCATACCTGATTTTGAATCATACAGTGGTTTCCTGCTCTGTTCTAAGGGCTGCTCCTGGTCCAAGTATAGGTTTCACATAAACATAATCACGTGTCTGGGATTCCCATTCTTCTCAGAGTTAGCCAAATTTATTGTGATCCACACAGCCTTTGCATGGTCGATGAAACACAGATAGACATTCCCCTGGCACTCTGCTTTCAGCCAAGATCCATCTAACATTAGCTATAATGTCTCTAGTAGCAAGCCATCTTCTAAACTCACGTTAAAAATATATGATTCTGGGTACTTAACTGATCTGTCTTGCCATTAAATGACAAATATATTAACCATTTGCACCATGCAGGGGCTTCCAGCCATTCCCAGTTCTATCAATTATTCTGCCATAGACTCTGAACACCACCTTTTCAATCATCCTTCTCGGAAATTCTCTTCTGGCATTACAGTTTTATAGATGTTCTAAAGCTATTCTTAGATCAACTACTTCACCCTTTCTAGTTTCACTCTGATTCTCTCTATGTAATAATACTGTTGTAGAAATTAACTAAGATCATGAATCTTAAATTACTTTGAAAACTGCCAAATACTGTCTATGTATGTGAAGACACAATTAGGTAATAATTGTAGGAATATTTTCCTTTTTGTGTATTGAAAATTCTAATCTCAAGAACTATTCCTTTGATATCCAACTTAAGAATGGAGGCAATACTTAAATGACAAATCTTGGTGGCATAGCGGCTTATGTATTGGACTGTTAACAGAAAAGTAAGTGGTTCAAATCTATCAGCCACATGACAGTGACTCCACGCTATATGGTTGCTGTGAATTAGAATCAACTCAACAACAGAGAATTTTGTTTTATTGTTTGTGGTTCACTGTGCCTGCATTTTCTTCATAGTATTTTTAGTACTATTATTTAGATATCTACAAATCAATTCATATTACAATATAATAAGCATACTAACAGTCATAATTTTCTTTGCCTGTTATGATGTTATTAAATAAATTAAAACTAAAATTATTGCTCAAGTGCAACATAAGATCAGATCACATAATACAAGCAGAAGTCATTCTACACATTAGAGATCACTGATCGTTAATTTGCCCCATCGAAGTCTGATACACATTATACTAATAAAGCTTTGAATTGCTAATTCTTTTTTAATTGAAAAACAAACAAAAGTTTTTGGTAAGGCCCTTTTAACCAAAATCTCTATAGCTTTCTCTCAGAAGTTTTACACACTGGTGGTACCGTCAAAATAGAGACCATATTTATATTTTTCCTTGACATTATGATCATATTATAGTTTTATTGCTATGAATATTGCTGTAATATTTTAGGATCTCTGGTGTCTTAGTGGTAAGAAATAACACTTCCAGTGCAAAGGTAAGTGGTTTGAATCTATCAGCTGCTCTGTGGGAGAAAGATGGGCAATTTCCTCCCATTTGATTTACTGCCTCTGAAAACCTGCTGGAGGGTCAGCTTTGGGCTGGTTCCAACTCAATGATATACAACAACAACATAATGTAGGGTTTTTCAAGAGACTCTCATGCTATATACTACTTAGGGAAACCTAGTGATGCAGGTAGATAACAGAGGCCAGTAGTACATATGAAGCTGTTGGGCATAGAGGTCACCATGGCAGGAAGGACAGAATCCTGGAATGTTCAGGCAGGGTATAATGGTGAGCTCATGAGGACAAACTCTAACATTTATGTTGTTAACCACTGGAGCACACATGATGATCATTGTCACTGGCTAACAATTTAATTTAGTCATTCATAAACTCCTATGAGGTAGATATTATTTTCTAAGAAATGTTAATTCATAAAAGAACACATGAGTACCAGGTTCAATGACTGATATTTACAGCTCAAGCATGAAACCTAAACTTGTACCTGACATCCAAGCCCTTACTTTTTCCCCAGGTAGAGAGTGGCTATATCTAGTTTAATATAAGTGATTAAAAACAAAACAAAAAATAAGAACAAAAACTAAATTATTTGTTTTCTCTTTCTATTTTTAGCTATAGGGAAAAACCCAATAGAGTATACAATTATAGACTGAAAGAGACAATGAATTGAACTATAGATGTGTTCACTCACCATCCGTCCCGTTACATAAGACATACTACATGATTTTTACCTGTAGTGGTTATAATTTTTTGTAGTTTTTCTACACTCATATTTTAACTACAAATTGAATGACTCATCAGTGGGAAATGGGAAACATATAATGACTCCACCTACTTATGAATAACTTAAAAAAGTCAGCTCTTAAATGTACCTTAATAGTATAAATGCCTTATCATGATATGGCTAAATTATTCATTAAATCTAATCAAAGTACATTTCCCCCCTTTGAGTCAACTAAGATAACATGTTGTTGTTGTTGTTATGTGCTATCAAGTCACTTGCAAC
>NW_006399791.1:11494653-11510194 GCF_000299155.1 Elephantulus edwardii | reverse complement strand
GAGTTTGAACCTTTTGATTTTCTGACTCTAGCTCCTTGCACATTTCATTGTAATATTTTACTTTTTCATCCCCCGCTGCCTTTTGAAGTCTTCTGTTCAGCTCTTTAGTATCTTGAATTCTTCCTTGTGCTTTGGCTTCTCTGCGCTCCTGTGCAATATTCAGAGTTTCTTCTGACATCCATTTTAGTCTTTTCGTCCTCTTCTGTCTTTGTAATGAACATTTGTACTCTTCTTGGGTGATACCCTTGATATCCTCCCACAATTCGTCTGGTCTTTCTTTGCTCATTAATGTTCAAGGCATCAAACCTGTTCTTGGGATGGTTCTGAAATTCAGGTGGATAGACTCAAAGTTATATTTTGGTTCCCGTGGATTTGGTTTAATTTTCCTCAGCTTCAGCTTGAACTTATATATGAGAAGTTGGTGGTCTGTTGCACAATCAGCTCCATGCCTAGTTTTCACAGCGGATATTGAGCTTCTCCAGCGGTTCCTTCCGCAGATGTAGTCAATCTGATTCCTGTACATACCATCAGATGAGATCCATGTTTATAACCTGTATTTATGTCTGTTAAAAAATGTGTTTGCAATGAATAAGTTATTGATTGTGCAAAATTCAGTCATTCTATCTCCAGCTCCATTTCTGTCTCCAAGTTCATGTTTTTCGACTACTGGTTCTTCTTCTCTGTTACCAAGTTTTGCATTCCAGTCACCCATTATTATCAATGCATCTTGATTGCATGTTTAATCGATCTCCGACTGTTAAAGTTGGTAGAAATCTATTTCATCTTCTTTGGCTCTGGTTGTTGGTGCAATATTGTACTTCAAGATGGATCTAGAAATGGCTTTTCTAACTATGAAAGCAACCCCATTTTTCCTCATCTTTTCATCTTCGGAGTAGTATATCATCTGATCATCAGATTCAAAATGCCCCACCAGTCCATCTCATCTTACCAATGCCTAATATGTCAATATTTATGTGTGCCATTTCCTCCTTAACAGTATCTAATTTTCCTACATTCATGTTTCTCACATTCCATGTTCCAATCACTAGTGTCTGTTTGCAACTGTTCTTCTTCCTTTGTATTTCCATATTCAGTTGCCCGTTCTGTCATTCTACGTGTGTTCTGTTGTACATAGGTTTTTCAGAGGCCTGCTATTTCAGAAGTGGATGGCCAATCCTTCTTCCTAGTGTGTATCAATCTGAATGTTCACATTTAGAGAAGTATCCAACAGATAAGCATTTAACAGAAAAAAAGTGAAAATATATCCTTTATTGTGGAATTAATTAACTATTAGTTTCGGTGTTGTTCTTGCCCTTGGCACAAGGGCCCTGAAAAGAAATGAAACAAGCAAGTCAAGATGAAGAGAAGGAAAGTATGGAGGAAAGGGAAATAAGGAAGAAAGGAGGGAAGGGGCAGAAGACTAAGCAAAAACCACTTCTATATTACTATTACTTAAGAAGAAGCTCTGGGTATAGAAAAGGTCAGCACACTCAAATGCTAATCATAAGGTTGGAGGCTTCGGTGCTACCAGAGGTAGGTACCTTAGAGGAAAGGGCTGGTGATTCACTTGACAAAACCCAGTCACTGAAAACACTAGGAGCTCATTTTTCCTTTCATAGAGATGGAGGGAGACTACAGAGAAGTTGGAATCTACTAAATGGCCAATATGGCTTTTTTAAAAAAAATTATCTAAGGAGTATTGAGTTTCTATTAACAGTGATGAAAAAGAAAGTAAGAATTCACAGTGGTAATGGTTGCCTATTGTTGTTATGTGTTGTTGATTAGCTTGTCACTCATAGAGACCCTATGTCAACAGCTCTGAACCCTACTTTATCTTGAGCCATAGTCATCTCATTCAGGGTCTTCCTCTCTTGCACTGTCCCTCCACCCTCCCAAGTATGATGTCCTTCTCCAAAGACTGGTCTCTCCTTGCAATATGCCAAAAAGTATGTCAAATGAAGTTTCAAATTACTTTCCTCCAAACAGCAAACTTGTTTCACCCTCTCCAGGACAATTCTGTTTGTTCTCCTAGCAGTCTGTGGTATACTCAATACTTTTCTTCAGTTCCACAACTCAATTCTTCTGTCATCCTGAGGCATTGTATAGCTCTTTGATGCATAGCAAATAATTGCAAAGACTATGGGCTGGCACACCTTAGTCTCTAGACTGACATAATTACTCTTAAGTACTCTGAAGAGGCCCCTGACAGCAGATTTCCCCGATGCAATCTATCTTTTCATTTCCTGGCTTCTGGCAGCAAGACTGTTAATTATGGAGCCAAGAAAGCTGAAGCTATTAACAATCTCAGTATCTTCGCTATGATGCTGCCAATTGGCCAGTGGTCAGGATCTTCATCTTCTTGATGTTGAGCTTCAATCCATATTGAAGGCTGCAGTCCTTGGCCTTCTGCACCAAGTGCTTCAGGTCCTCCTCAATTTTAGCAAGCAAGGTTGTGTCATCTGCATAATGTAGGTTGTTGATGTGTCTTCCTCCAGTCCTGATGCCGCATTCCTCCTCATAGCCCAGCCTCTCAGATAATCTGTTTTGAATATAGATTGAAAAGATATGGAGATAGGGTACATCCCTGGTTATGTTTTTTCTTGCTTTGTTCTGATGACTGCCTCCTGGTCCAAATATATGTTTCACATACGTATAATCAAGTGCTCTGGGATTCTCGGTCTTCTCTGAGTTAGTTGTTGTGATACATACAGTTAAATGTCTTTGCATATTCCATGGGAATTCCTCTGATACTCTGCTTTCAGCCAAGATCCGTCTAACATTAGCTATAATATCCCTGGTACCAGTACCTCTTCTAAATCCAGTTTGCATTGTCTACTGATTTGCTGTTTCAGACATTTTTGGATAATTATCAGCAGCATCTTTCTTGCATGTGATTTTAATGATATTGTTCAATAATTTCTGCACTCTGTCAGGTCACCTTTCTTTGGAATGGAAACAAATATGGGTCTCTTCAAGTCAGTTGGCCAGGTGGTTGTCCTCCAGATTTCTTGACCACATCCAGGGAAGCAGCTATTAGTTGAAATATGTCAATCGGTATGCCATCAATTCCTGGGGCCTTGGTTTTTGCTAATTCCTTCAGAGCAGCTTGAACTGTTTCCTTCATCACCACAGGCTCTTGCTCATACATTGTTTCATGAAATCTTTCTGTGTCAATCAATTGTTTTTGGTATAGTGGCTCTTTATTCTACTTCCATTTTGTTTTAATGCTCCTTGGATCATTTAATATTCTGACCAGACAAGAATCTTATAACAAAAGTTTACAGAATACTCCTGGGCCTCCACAAGAAAAAGACTGATAACCCAATTATAAAATGGACAAAAGACATTGAAAGAATTTTCACATTTGAATGGCAAACAGACACATGAAGAAATGCTCCAAATCACTGGCAATAAGAGAGATGCAAATTAAAATCACAATGAGGTACCATCTCACTCTATTAAGAATGGCAAAGTATGACAGGGCAGCAAGCAATAGCTGTTTGAGAGGATGTGGTGAGAAAGGTACTCTTATATATTGTTGGTGGGATTGTAAAATGGTGCAACCATTCTGCAAGGCAGTTTGGCACTTCCTCAAAAAGCTGAACATAGCAATTCCAAATGGTCCAGCTATTCCACTGGGAATATACACTGAGAATATGAGAACTGGGGCACAAACTAGATTTATACACCAAAGTTTATAGCAGCATTATTCACCATTTCAAGAACATGGAAACAGCCCAAATGTTCAACCACGAATGAATGGATGGAGAAATTATGGTATATTCACACAGTGAAATAGTATATATTATATATATCACAGAAGCAATAACTTTGTAAATTATTACCTAACTTGGGAGGGACTGTACAACATTATGAGTGATCTAACTCAGTTCCATAGGGATAAAAATTTTATAAAACTGTTATTGTAGAATGAGTATAAGAATCTAGGAGGGGTGTTGGAGAGGCTGGAAGCAGAGGGATGTGGATGTGCAGGAGGAAGCAGAGATTAATAATTGGGTTGTACAACTTGATGCAGGGGGGTGAAGGGAATTGAAAGTATGTGTTCAAATTTATATTTGAATTTTGTAAATAAACTAGTAGAGAGAAAAAAGAAATTGAGCAGAAATGATTAAAAAATCCAATTAAAATGTTCATAAAGATAAAAAGAAAATATTCTGACAAAGCATCCTTAGATATTTCTACTCAAGGCTTGAATTTGTTCTTCAATTCCTTCAAATTAAGAAATGCCAATTCCAAGCAAGTTCAGCTGTTTTGATTTCCTGACCCAAGTTCTTTGCAAATTTCATTAATATTTCACTTTGTCTTCTCGCACTGCTCTTTGAAATCGTCTGTTCAGCTCCCTAGTGTCTTGATTCTTCTCTTTGTTTGGCTTCTCAGCAATCTAGGGGAATATTCAGAATCTTGTCTGACATCTATCTTGTTCTTTTCTTCCTCTTCTGTCTTTGTAGAGGTACAGCAATGGGTGTGTGTGTGTGTGTGTGTGTGTGTGTGTGTGTGTGTATTTTTACAATTATATTTGATATTGCTATGCATGTAAAATTTTCGTTCAATGTGTTTCACACTGTTCTTCATTCACAGAGTGTTCAGAGCTATTGTGCATAGAATTATTCTCATTCATTGAGGGGTCTTGAATGTTCAAAATTTCCAGGTCAGAGGCAGGCTGGATGTTTCTGCCAAATGTCCACAGTTGTCAGGTGTTAGCTTTCTCCTTCAGGAAATTTCAGTCTTTGTAATGGAAGGTCTACAACTGATTGGAAAAGATCCACTCATTTTGTGGAGGCTAATCTGCTTTTATAGTCAATAAAGCACAAATACACTTCTTAGTATTCTTTACTTTTAGCCAGGGCCCATCATATCAGCGTGGCATGCCTAGTGGCACGGCCTCTTCTAAATCCTACTTGAACTTCTGGCAGTTTCCTATCTATGTACTATTCTAGCCATTTTTGAATGATCTTCAGCAGGCTGACACTGAGAAGAATGAGAGTCCAAGAGCACTTAATTTTGCTCACATGGAACCTGTACCTGAACCAGGAGGCTGTTGTGCACACAGAACAGAGGAACACCGCATGGTTTAAAATTGAGGAGGGCGTGTATCAGGGTTGTATTTTCTCTCCATATCTGTTCATTCAGTATGCTGAGCAAATTATTCAAGAAGATGGACTCTTTGAAGAGAATTGTGGAATCAGGATAGCAGGGAGACCTGTCAATAACCTATATTATGCAGATGGCACAGCCTTATTTGCTGAAAGTGAGGAAGCCTTGACACACTTGTTGCAGAAGATCAAGGAATGCAGCCTTCAGTATGGATTGTGTCTCAGGGCCAAGAAAACTGATTCTTACCCCTGGACTAACATCATGATGCATGGAGAGAATATTGAAAATGTCAACAGCTTCATCTTGCTTGGCTTCACAATTAACACCCTTGATATCAACAATCAAGAAATTAAGGAGATGCATTGCCCTGGGAAATCTGCAGTTGGGAAACTCCCTAAATTATTGAGGAGTAAGTATCTCACTTTGAGGACTAAGGTGCATCTAATTTGGGCCATAGTCTTTCTTATCACTTTCTATGCATCTAAGATCTGGACATTGAGTAAGGATAACAGAAGAATTGATGCTTTTGAGCTGTGATGTTGGAGAAGAGCACTGAACAGCCATCCAATGGATGGCCAAGAAAACAAACAGATATGTCTTGGAGAGGGTGCAGTTGGAGTGCTTTTGTTTTTTTGCTGTTTTATGTTTTTTTTTAATTGCTGTTTTAACAAAAAAGTTTACAGGAAACTTGGATTTCCATTCATTCATTGTTGCACATTTTCCTCCTTACCCCTACCCCCAGTTTGCTTTTCTCTTAAAAAAAATTCCTTCATTGTTACATTGTTGCACAATTTCCTCCCTCCCCTGCCCTGCAATCCACTTAGCTATGCACCTCTTATTCTGGACTATTGTAATGCAAATAATACCTAATTATACACTTGTTTTAGAATGTTCTTTGCCTCATTTATTTCAGTGCAGTGTTCATTATTTACCTCCTCTTTTCTTAGTTTCCAAGCAGATCACATGTCAGTTCTGTTTTATAACAGTGGCATTATGCAGTATTTGTCCTTTCGTGACTGAGGTATTTCACTTAACATAATGTCCTCCAGGGTCACCTGTTTTGTATACTATTTTATGAGTTCCTTGTTTTTCAGTGCTGGGTAGTATTCTAGCATGGCTTCTCTATCCAGTCATTTGTCGATGGGCACTTGGGTTGCTTCCATCTATTTGCTATTGTGAGCAACACAGCAATAAACATGGATGTGCATTTTTGGAGGCAAGAATGATAAGGCTTTGCCTCTCATACTTTGGGCATGTTGCTAGGAGGTGCTATTCCTTGGAGAGGAACATGATGCTAGGAAGGGTGGAGGATCAGCGAAGGAGAGGAAGACCGTCAACAAGGTGAATTGACATAGTGACTGCTGCAGTGGGCTCTTGTGTGTCAATAAGTGTGAGGATAGTGCAAATAGAGCAGGGTTCAGATCACAGGATTGCTTTTAGTCATACTCAACGGCACCTGATAACAACAATCTACTTTACATCAAGTCAATTGATTCCAGTGTTACTATTGTTGTTATGTGCTTTCCAGTCAGAACCTACTCATAAATGACGAGTGGCTTTCAATGGCTGTAAAACACACAGGAGGAGACTGTACATCATTCTCAGAAGGATCAATAGCTAGATTCTAATCACTTGCCTTTGGGTTGGCAGCACAGCTCCTTAACCACTGGATCACCAGGAATTGTAAATATCTTCACAGTAACTTCTGTCTAATGTTTGACCGAAAAACTGAGGATCATAGCGTAGCCACACTGATATTTGAAATTAACCAGGATGAATAAAAAATATACCATCTTAAGGTGCAAGAACACATTGACTGGCGTAGAGGCTTGTTAGGACTCTGTGTCCTGGCATAATAGATAAAATTATTAACACAGGAGACTAGAGTTCTAAATGAGAGTAAATACTGCCTCAGACCTCCAAAGATGCTTTTCTTATCCTCTTCTCCATGTCTCAAGCCTAGAAGTGTACATTAAAGGTGAAGAATATTCCCAGAATCTAAGGTTGTGTCTAGACAAAGCTTTCCAGAGAGAAATAAATTGTACATGAAAGAAGTGCTTGTCATATGAACAGAAGAGCTGGGATTCCAGAGTACGCTGAGGTTTACATTACCACTGTGGCGTAATGCATCATCTGTCACTTTCCAGGGGAAGACGTGCGTCGAGGGGGTGACAGATTATAGGCCTTGCAGAAGCCCTCCAGCTGACCAACATAATTACCCCTGGTCCTCATTCAGCCATCCATCAGTGCTCTGAAGCTGGCTGGCACCCTGGAGTCTGTGCTGGGGACGGGAAGGTTTTCTCTCTTGATCATCTTAGAGCAAGTCTTGTTGAACTCTTTATATTCTCAACACAGACATAGCGAAGTTTAGTAACTCTACTGACACAGTGATTAAAAAAATAAAATTGGGTTAAATAAGAAAAAAGGAACGGATCTCTTCTCTTGAATATGGGCTAAGAAAAATATAGCTACCCTTTTGAGAAACTACTCAATTAAAAAGCAGATTTTATTTATTCAAATTTTACTAATTGCTATGCAATTAATACAATGAATAACAACCTTATATATGCATGTTCCAGGGCCTCTATGCTGTAAACCTTTCCCATTGTGAAGCAAATACTGTGCTGGAAACCTTCATCTAAATATTTTCCATGGGCCTCCTTAGCTTTCTCTTCCTTGAAAATCCTTATTTTTCCATTAAATGTGTTCGCCAAGGCAGTTTGTTTTTTAGAACAGACATTGCAAATATGTTCAATTTGCCCACTGGCTTTGATCCATTGACAAGGTCCACCTGGAGTACCATGCTGAAGAGCACTGGGAGCATACGTGCTTACTGGAAACCAGTGCCATGACTGATTAGCAATGTCTGCTCTGGCCTCAAGAGATAAAAGTTTCTGGACTAGTGTTGGAGTTTAGCAAATTGTTAGGGGATAAACAAAGAAATTGCAAATACTCAGGCCATTGTTAAAGTTTTCCAAAGCATATAAGCACTACGGGCCACTTTGGATCTCAAATATCACTAAGAGTTCAGAATTAAGGTCTTAAGTAAAAATCATGCCTCTTACCTTCTATTTGTTTGTTATCCTAAATGACCTTTTTGATGCTAGAAGATTATCACCTGTTTCAGGGTTAACCATAATAAACACCTTTTAGTGAAATTTTCTTTTCTTTTTCAGACAAAAACCAAATAGGAGAAAAAGCTTAGAAATCTGTTACTAAAAATTGGCAAAGAAGCCCTATGGATCATAACATAATAGTGATCTATACACTGTTGCAAGATAACTCCCTAAATGAGAAAGCACATAAAAAGCAAAGTGACCACAGCAAGGGCCATGAAGATACCGACTATCATGAAGATGTCAGAGCGCCATGAAGGATTTACCCTGTTGTGATCGGAGTGACAATGTGTCAGAACTGACTCAACCTCAACAATGACCAAAACATATATTTGAAGCAGGAGTATAATATCTCATTGTCATTTGGGGTCCGATATCCTTGAGTACGCATTCCATTTCTGTAACTCAGAGCAAAAAGATTCTGAATAGCTTATTTAACCTCTCTCATAAGCAATTTACTCATATACTAGCCAAAAATAATGAGAATATCTACCTTGCACTGATGTGAAGATAAAATGAGGGCAGGTATACGGATGAAGACACAGAAGACGTCTGGCAAAAGGCAGGGGATTCAATAAATGGCAGCGATTATTATACTTAAGCATAATTTAAGGCCTTGTGAATCATTCCTTTTCATGTGCTTTCTAAAATATTGTTTACAGCTCTGCTATGGAGTTCTCACACTGCATTATTTTTCACAATTTTTATTTTATTTTATTCTGAGTTGCTTGGGAACAGAGATAATATTTGAGACACCATTGATTCTCTGGCCATAATTTAATGCCCAACTGATACAAAACAGAAAAATATGTTGGCCAATGGAATAAAAAGAAAGGAACAGTATCAACAATAACAATGAAATCATGTTAAATATATTCAACTACATTTTCCTAATTTGCTGGGAAGTTTATTGAAAAGAAATGTTTCAGATAGCTAAAGAATTGTTTTGCTAGATGTCTTGCAGTCCTTTGTTCCTATTCTAGCAGCAGACTAGGCAACATCTAAATCATGCTACAGAAGAAGAAAAAACTGAAACAAAGAGACAAATGTTTAAGGGACATCCTACTACTCATTTATTGACACATTAGAATCTATGATATATCTTAATTTATGGTGACCATATGTCTTTTATTTCCTTTATCAGGTTTAACTTCTGATACACAGTCGCATGTTTTATGAGTACACATGTATTTGTTACATTGTATGATTCATTTTTAATTCCAAAAATATGGTCATCATGGTCACACGGAAAGACTAGGGTCCGGGCCAACTGAATATTCTCTAAAATCTGTAGCAGAACACATTGTGTCTAAAGACACAGCAGCTTGGGTGGCCAACATATGCATCGTTTTTGCATTTCACTTTCAGAAATCCATTTTTTATTCTAGTCTATAAAATCTCTATTGGCTAGCTTTGGTTTTAGGTTGACATTATTTGGCTCTGTCACCTTATGTTCCTCCTCATCCTTGAAATTCACTTGGGTTTTTAAGCCTTAACTCTTTTTTCACACTTACTTCCCTTTTGTCCCAAATCCATGCCATTATGCGGGGTGCTTTTAATGAGTGGCTGATTCCATAACTTGATGCCTTACTTTCTTAATGTCCTCACCTCTCATGTCTTTCTTTTCCAATCTATACCAGTCAGCACTTCTCATGAGCACATCTTCTACGTTATTGTTGTTGTTATTATTAAGTATCATCAAGTGAACTCTGAGTTATAGCCACCCAATGTATAACAGAAAGGGTGCTCAATCCTTTACTTTTCTCTCAATTCTAGACTTCTCCATTTCTTGATTACATTTGAATACCCAAATTCTTCTAATTTTCTCTTTCAGGTGTTTTTAATTTCTTCTAAAACCTAATTTTAAATTCAATAGAAGTTCTGATTCTATAAATTCCTCTCATTGTGTGTCCTTCTTCCTTTCTTTACTTTTCTCCCTCTTTTGGTAAAATTCCAATATGTTACAACAACTCTCTTCAATTTCTTCAACTCATAATTTGTAACTTATTTCTATCATGCCAGTATCACTAAAGCTCATTTCTAGATTCATTCAGTTGATCTCTATGGCCACTCTTGTGTATTTATAGTTCGAGAATGCTGAAGAAAATTCTACAGTTGAACTTATTGGCACTTATAAAGGTGAGTCACCAATAACTGCTGGTGTGTAGTAACAATCAATGTGCCCGCCCTTTCTCTGTAAAATGATTTCAAATACTCCTATTTTCTTATCTTTTCCCTCTTTTTAATAGGTTCCCCCCCCCGCCCGCCTCTTACCCAGAAAATGGAAAACACAAGTTGGAAGATACCTTTAACTTATTTACTACTACTTGTTATCAACATCCACTTCGCTTCCTTTATTTCTGTGACAAACAGAAGAACCAGAATCAGTGACTCCAAACTTTATTCTGGATCCTGTCCACCTTATTAACCTGGAGGATCTTCTTAATCTTTCTCCTGTGTCCTCAAGATCTCAACCATTATTAGTTCCTTCCCATAGGTCATGAGCAAGTTTTAATCTCTCTCATTTTAGAAACAAAACAGGATAGAAACAAAAATTTTCGCTTAACATCTTTCCCCACCCTCTCATTTTTCTTGTTATTATATTCTTCTCCTTAAGGTTAATTTTCAACTGAACTTATGTATTCTATTTTACTGTAGCAACTTATACTTTTCACAGCCATCTCCCTATATGTTATTTTCCATTTCTTTACATTAATAAACAATTTTCTTGATTTTTCCTCTACTGCAGGGAGCATGTCAACTCAATCTCTGTAGTAAGATCTTCTTTCTCAAACTTATCTTGCCATTTTATCTCTGTTTCTCTAAGAATGAAAAATAAACTACCAGAGAAAGTGAAGAATGATCCAGATTGAAGGAGACAGGTTAAACTGTATGCCTGCTGACACTTTTTGACTTTTGCAACCTCACTCGTATTGTTGCTGTTATTTTTTTTGGTTAGTTGTTACTGAGCTGATTCAGATCCAATATGGTACAGAGTAGATCTGGTCCATTGGGTGTTCTTACCTGTAATATTTGTGTAAGATTATCCCCAGGTCTTTTCTACCATGGTATACACTAGGTGAGTTTGAATCACCAACCTATAACTCAAGTGTCAGCTATTTTGCTTCCTTGAGATCTTATGTCTTGCTAATTCAAGTAAGAAAATGAGCACAATGAAAAGAAAATGTTTTTGAGTAATCACCATTGAAATGGAGTGCCAAAACCAGTATCTCTAATCCAGAATTATCTTCTGAATTGTCTTCCATGCATGTTTATTCAACTACATTATGAGTATGTCTTTTTGGAGACCTCACATGGATTCCATCAAGTTTAGCATGACCTTGACTGAACTCACGATTTCCTTTTCATCCTTCAAATATCGGTTTAAATATCAGTTACACACTGTCCAATTGAGTGGAACCATATACTGTCACTGTACTCTGTTTCACAAGAAATGGATTATGACGCACCAGATAGATAATCCTGTCTCTTCAGTGCCCACTTCAGAATCTGACTAAAGAAATAAAAACAGCTGTTTTTGTGAAATAGGCTGAATCCATAGCCAGCTACCTTGCTAACCCAAAAGTGTGTATCTCTGTGAGTTTGTGGGAATAAGATTCACACTCTTTCCCTGTTGTGATTACAGCCTCAGAAAGTCAGTGGAAGATTACTATGAGTCTGAACTTATCTAATGGTAGTTAAACATTTAATTTCAAGGTATTTTGTTTTTCAAGTAAAATACATATCATAAACTAAACAGAGAAACCTTTTAACAGGTTTCCTACCAACTGTAGGAAGTGATAAATTTTTTTCTTTTATCATTCTTCTTTTTAATTTTTGAAATATTAAAATCCCATAGCCCTTTTTTTTATTATAAAGGTGAAACCTACTCCTGGTGGAGTCATCAGAAGGATTTCTGGGAGTGAAAGCTCAGGGCCTCCAAATTTCTTGTATTTTTCAAAGTCCAATCATACTGAATGAGGATGCCTTTGATCTCCTTCCTGGAGGATTCATCCACGTATTTCTGGTACTAGGCAACCAAGGCTTTGGAGATGGAGTGACGGCTTGCATAAATATGGGAGCATGACCATCTGTCACTCGGACCAGGATATCCAAACCGCTGAACCATTCTTAGCTCAGAAGCCAAACAGATTCCAAGAGCTGGCACTGTAGTGCATGGGGTTAAATCATCTCGAGAGGCAGGCTGTTCACCTTGACGAAGACCTTTGCCCTATAGCAAGTCTATTTTTATGTCTGAAGACTTGCACAGACTTCAGGAGACCCATGGAAAGTATGCAGGATGGCTAGAAGGAGAGCTCACCTCGCACCACTGCAACCAGAAAAAGCCCTTTTATATTTCTTACATTGTTGCTTTCAGTTTCATGATCTGCTTCCTAATTCAAGTCTCCTGAGATGTCATGGAAAAAACAAATCATAATTACTCTTTCCATAATGTCAATTATTTTATAAATTACAAGGTGGAGGATTAATTGAAAAGTGATATGATTGAAGACAAATGGTCTAGATATCTGTATAATTTTTGCCACAAGGATGACACTTCATTTATTTTTAAAATTTTTTTTAAAAATATAGATTGGCTTGCAAGAAAAATTTGTGTATGTATGTTTGTGTGTGTAATTGTGTGTGTGTGTGCATGTACATATATATATAGTTTCACTCACGTACATTGTGTTTCATACCTTCCTTTATTCATTCACACTGTGTTTCATACAATCATTCACATACACTGTCTGCTAATTAATCAGCATTGATATATGCGCACTGTCATCTGTCTTTTCAGGTCCCCCAGGAACTATTCTAACTCCTTCAGGCTCTTCCTCTGCCCACCAAACTCTGCTACCTGGAGATTCCCCCGCCCTCCTAGTCTTCAGCTCTTCTTCTTCCTCTCCTTTCCTTTTTGGAATTTTATTCACATCTTATTAGTTATCCTATTTTTTACAGTAATTATCTTATGCAATATTCATCCTTATTAGATTGAGTTAATTCACTCAGCTTAATGCTTTCTTAGCCTCTCTCATGTTATATAATATTTTTCTAAATCATTGCTCTTGAGTGCTGCATAGTATTCCATCATGTGAATGTACCACCGTTTCTCAGTCTATTCATTTGTTGATGGACATTTGGGCTGTTTCCATATTCTTGCTGTCGTGAATAATGCTGCTATGAACATTGGTGTATAAATATCAATTTGGGTTTCAGTTCTATTTTCCTTAGGGTTTATTCCTAGCAGTGGAATAGCTGGGTCATATGGACTTTCTAAGTTTAGCTTTTTGAGGAAACTCCAAACTGTCTTCCAGACTGGAAGTGTACAGTTTTACAATCTCAGTAACAGTGTATGAGTGATGCAACTCTCCACATCCCCTCCAACATTTATTCCTTGCTGCCCTGTCAAACTTTGCCACTTCTACTGGGATGAGATGGTTAATTTGCATCTCTCTGATTTCAAGTGACTTTGAGCACTTCCTTATGTGACTGTTGGCCATCTGAATTACTTCCTTTGTGAAAAGTCTTTCAATGAAAACAATTTTGTAATTGGGATATCAATATTTTCCTTGTAAAAGCCCTCATAGTATTCTGTAAACTTTTGTTATGAGATCCTTATCTGAGATGTCTTTGCCAAATGTTTTTTCCAAGTCAATATGTTTTATTTCCCATTGGAAAAAGTTTTTGTTGCACACAGGAACATAATCTTTAACGATCCCATTCATCAATGTTATCCTCTTCTGGTTGTGCATTTTTGCCTGTATTCACCAGTCTACTTACACCATAGGTTATGTCAAGTTTGATCCCATTTTGCCTCTTACTATCATCATTGTTTTGAGTTTTACCCTTAGATCTCTGATTCACTTTGGGTTAATTTTTGTGTATGGTGTGAAATGTGAATCCCGCTTCTACTTTCTACAAATAGAAGTCCAGTTTTGCTAGCACCATTTGTTGAAGGGGTTGTCATTTCCCCATTTGATAGGCTTAGTTTCCTTGTCTAATTCCAGTGGACCAGAGGTGGATGAATTAATTTCTGGGTTCTTGATTCTATTGCACTGGTTTGTGTGTCTGTCATTGTACCAGTTCTATGCTGTTTTGATCATTAAATCTGTCTAGTAGGCTTTGAGATCCGGGAGTTCTATGGCTCCCACTTGAGTTTTGTTTTTCAGAAATGCTTTGCTTATTCGGGGTCTCTTTGCTTTCCAAACAAACTAGCCAATTTTCTTTTCTGACTCTTTGAAAAAGGAATTTGCTATCTCTGTTGGAATTGCATTAAAGATGTAGGTTGGTTTTGGTAGGATTGTTATTTTCACTGTATTCAGTATTGTATCCATGAACAGGAAACAGGTTTTTTTTCCATTTATTTAGGCCTTTTATTTTTTTCTCACAGAAGCGTTTTGTCATTTATAAAGGTCTATTGTGTCTTAGGTTTATTCTCAAGTATCTCAATTTGTGGTTGGCTACTATAAATTATATTGTTTCTTCATTTCCTTTTCTCTGCTTTTTTTGTTACTATAGAATAATAACATTAATTTTTGTTTATGGATCTTATATTCTGCGACTCAGCTAAATGTATCTACTAGGTAAAACAAGTTTTATTTTCGTTTTGTTTTGTTGAGTCTTTGGGGTTTTCTGTGTATACTATCATATCATCTGCATATAGCAAACATTTTACCATCGCTTTACTGATCTAGATGCCTCTTATTTCCTTTTATTGTCATATTGCCCTAGCAAGGTCTTCCAATACAATATTAATGAGAAGTTGTTAAAGTGGACATCCTTACCTGGTCCCTGTTCACAAGGGGGATGACTTTTCAAAAGGCGGATGACGTTTTCTTTTTTTTTCCCCCATTAAGAAAGATGTTGGCTCTTAGTTTTGCCCATACACTTCATTATGTTGAATGAATTCCCTTCTATTTCGATTTTGCTGTTTGTTTTTTATTAGGAAGGGGTATGGATTTTGTTAAAGACATTTTCTGCATCAATTGATAGGATCATGTAGTTCTTACTTTTTGTTTTGTTAATGTGATGAATTAGGTTGATTGTTTTTCTTACGCTAAACCTGCCCTGCATAGCTGTTGTGAATACCATTTGGTCATATGAATTACTCATTTACTATACTATTGGATTAAAAATGTCAGGACTTTGTTAAAGATTTCTACATTTGTATTCAGGAAAGATATTGATCTGCAGCTTAATTTTTTTGGTAGTGTTTGTGCCTGGTTTTGATATTAGGGTTATGCTTGCTTCATAGAATGACTCTGAGAGTATTCTTTCTTTTTCTATTTTTTTATTTTATTTTTTTT
>NW_006399791.1:11487544-11488698 GCF_000299155.1 Elephantulus edwardii | reverse complement strand
CTCCCAGCAAAGTCCAAGTTTACAAAGATGGTGTTTCCCCACAGACCTCTGGGAACTGTAGTCAGTACCTGCAGTGGTAGCAGACAGGAAGGCTGCAGTGGTAGCAGACGGGAATGCTGTAGTGGTAGTGGACAGGAAGGCTGTAGTGGTAGCAGACAGGAAGGCTGAGTTGGAGATCTCCCAGCAAAGTCCAAGTTTACAAAGATGGCGTTTCCCCACAGACCTCTGGGAACTGTAGTCAGTACCTCTGGGAACTGTAGTCAGTACCTGCAGTGGTAGCAGACAGGAAGGCTGCAGTGGTAGCAGATGGGAAGGCTGTAGTGGTAGCAGACCTCTTTTTCTATTTTTTTGAGATAATTTAAGTAGATTTGGTGATAGTTAATCTCTGAATGTTTGGTAAAACTCAGTTGTAAAGCCTTCTGGGCCAGGACTTTTTCAATGGGAAGTCCTTTTATGATCTGCTCAATTTCTTCTTTCGTGACATGTCTGTTCAAGCAATCTGTGTCTTTCCATGTCAATCTCAGTAGGATGTGAGTTTCAAGGAATTTTCCATTTCCTCAATTTTTTTCAAGTTTATCAGAATATGTTGTTGTGTATCATCAAATCACCTGCTACTCTTAGTGGCCCTATGTACAATGACTCTGAAGCCTGCCCTTTCTGAGCAGTCTCACTGACTCAGACACAGATACACCCATTACCCCAGTTACTGTATCAACCCATCTCACCAATCCATCTGGGATCTTCCTCTCCAAGGCTGTTCTTCCTCCATTCTAAGTATAATATCCTTCTCCAAGGAACAGTCAGTACCTCCTGGCCACGTGCCCAAAGTATGTGAGACAGAGGTTCAAAATTCTAGCTTCAAAGGAAAATCTTGTTTTCACCCTTTCTAAGACAGACTTATTTGTTTTCTTGGCAGTCCATGGTATATTCAACACCACAGCTCCAAGGTATCTATTCTTCTGTCATTCTTAATTATTATCCAGCTCTCAGATGCATAGCAAGTAATTACAAAACCATGACCTGAATCAGGTACACTTTAGTCTCTAGACTGATATCATTACTTCTTAGTACTCTGGAGAGGTCCCTAATAGCAGATTGACCTACTATATATATATATTACGGGGATATATATATATATATTACTCATATGGAGT
>NW_006399791.1:11462697-11487279 GCF_000299155.1 Elephantulus edwardii | reverse complement strand
AAAGCAGAGAATACCAGAAAAATGCCTATCTGTGCAAAGGCTTTTGACTGTGTGGATCACAACAAGCTATGGCTGACTCTGAGAAGAATGGGAATCCTAGAACCTTTGATTGTGCTAATGCAAAACCTATACTTGGACCAAGATTCATTCATCAAAACAGAGCAAGGAGACACGAAATGGTTCAAAATCAAGAAGGGTGTCTGTCAGGGATGTATTTTGTCTCCATACTTTTTCAATCTGTATGCAGAACAGATCATCCTAGACACTGGGCTATATGAGGAGGAATGTGGCTTCAGAATTGGTGGGAGAGTCATCAACAACCTGAGTTATGCAGGTGACACAACCCTGCTTACTGAATTTGAGGACCTGAAACACTTGCTACAGAAGGTGAAGGACTGCAGCCTCCTATATGGATTGAAGCTCAGCATCAAGAAAACAAAGATTCTCACCACTGGGCCAATTGGCAGCATCAGTATGGATGGTGAAGAGATTGAGATAGTTAACAGTTTTAGTTTACTTGGCTCCACAGTTAACACTCTTGATAACAGCAGCCAGGAAATCAAGAGACAAATTGCATTGGGAAAGTCAGCTGTGAGGGACTTCTCAAGAGTACTGAAAAGCAACTACATCAGCCTGGAGACTAAGGTGCACCTGATCCGGGCTATAGTCTTTGCAATTACGTGCTATGCATCAGAGAATTGGACAGTGACTAGGGGTGATAGAAAGAGAATTGATGCCTTTGAGCTGTGGTGCTGGACAAGAGTGTTGAATATACCATGGACTGCTAGGAGAACAAACAGGTTTGTCCTGGAGAAGGTGAAGCTGGAATGTTCCTTGGAGTCCAGGATTCTGAAGCTTCATCTGACATATTTTGGGCATGTTGCAAGGAGGGACTGGTCCTTGGAAAGGGACATCATGTTTGGCTGAGTGGAGTGGCGGCAAAGGAGAGGAAGACCTCAGATGAGATGGATCGATTCTGTGAGTGGGGTGGTGGGAATGAGTGTGTTTGTGATGGCTAGGTTGGCACAGGATAGAACGGCGTTTAGGACTCTTGTACATAGAGTTGCTATGAGTCGCAAGCGACTTGATGGCACATAACAACAACATACAGTCACATGCCTTTGCATAGTCAGTGAAACATAAATACACATTCCTCTGATCCATCTGACATTGGCAATAATGTCTTTGGTGCCATGATCTCGTCTAAACCCAACCTGTCCATCTGGTAGCTCTTTGTTGATGTAATATTCCAGTTGTTTTTCGGTAATCTTCAGCAAGATTTTACTTGTGTGTGATATTAGTGATATTGTTAGATAATCCCCATACTCTGTTGTGTCACCTTTTTTTGAGATAGGAATAAATATGGATCTCTTCCAGTCAGGTGGCCAGGTAGTTGTTTTCCAGATTTCTTGGCATAACCTGGTGAGCAAGTCCAGGGCAGTATCTATTTATTGAAATATATCAATTGCTATCCCATTAATTTCTGGTGCCTTAGGTTTTTTTGCCAAGTCAGTTTTTCATAATTTTCTGATATTGTCCTGTAATTTCATCTATTTTTATGTCACCACTAAAAATTCTTATTTGACTTCATTGTGTCTTCATTTTATTTTTTTTTTATTAATATGCTCATGGTTTGTCTATTTTGTTGAGCCTTTCAAAGAATCAGCTCCTGGTATTGCTTATTGTTTCAATTATTTTTCTGTTTTCTATCTCACTGATTTCAGCTCTATTTGATGGAGATATTAAGTCATTAACTTTGCATCTTTCTTCAGTTTATCTATTGCTATGAGCTGTCCCCTGAAGAATGCCTTACAGATATTTTTTATGTTGTATTTTTATTTGTTTTTAAGAACATTTTTATTTCTTCTAGAACTCAATTGTGCTCCAGGAGGGTGTTATTTAGCTTCCACATGAGTGGTTTTATTAATGTTACCCTGTCGTCATTAATTTTTAGCCTTATGGCATCGTGGTCTGAAATGATACTTTGCATTATTTTAATGGTTTGGATTTGGGGTTTATTTGGTTTTTTGGTTTGTTTTGATTTTTCAAGGCTTGTTTTGTGTCCTAATATATGATAGTTTTGGAGGACGTGCCATATGGACTTGGAAAGAAAGCAAATTTAGTTTTTGTTGGGTATACTGTCCTAAGTACATTCACAAGTCCAAATTGGCTGATAGTGTCGTTTCAGCCTTCTGTATTTTTTATTTTGTTTTTTTCAAGCTGACCACTTCCTTTGGTGAGAGTGGTATGTCAATAACTCCTATCTCTATTTTGATGCTATTTCTTCAAGTTTGTCAGTGGTTGTTTTATGTATTTTACAGGTCTAACATTTAGTGTGTAGGTGTTGACTAAGATTATGTCTTCCTACACTATGTTGTTGTTGTTGTTGTTAAGTGCTGTCGAGTCACAGGCGACTCATAGCAACCCTATGAAGGAAAGTCTTCAACTCTTGGGTGTCTCTCATACTTTCTCCAGGTTCACAGGGCTTCCGGAGGCAAGCTATTACAGAAGTGGATGCCACTCCTTCTCCATCCTATACTATAGTCACTTTAATTATTAGTCCTCTCCCTTTTGTAAAAAAAAAATGTGTTTCCTTTTAAATTTTATATTGATTTGCATAAGAAATTTTTATACAATGTGATTTTTCACATACATTGTGTTTCATATGATTATCCCCATGCATTGTGTTTTATAAAACTAATGGGCATTGATTTATGCCCACTATCACTCTTTCTTTTCAGGTCCTCACTGAACTTTCATAATTCCATCACTACCTCCCTCTACCACCAAACTCTTCCTTATCTTTTAGTGTGGTTTCCATCCTGATGTTTATTTTATCAGAGATGTCTGAGATTAATGTTGCCACTCTCCTGCTTTTTTGTGGATGCCATTTGCTTGGTATATTTTTTTCTCAGCCTTTAATTTTTCGTATATCTTTTTTTTTTCATTTCTTTGGCATGTCTCTTGTGGGTAATATACTAGTGGCTTTTTAAAAAAAATCTATTTTGCTATTCTTTTTCTCTTAATTGATACATTTAGTCCATTCACTTGAGTGTGATTATTGACAGCCAGATTCTATCACTACCATTTTGCTGTTTTTCTTTTTCTGGTCATTTTGGTTACTATGATTGATCCACTTTGCTTGTATGTCTCTGAATGAAAGACTTTCCTTAGAAATTTTTGTAGAGTTGGTCTTGTTTTTACAAATTTCTTAAGTTAATGCTTTTCTGCAATTAATCTCATTTCTCTTTCATATTTAATGGAAAGCTTTTCTGGGTACAGTATCCTGGGCTGGCAATTGGTTTTTGTTCTTTTGCTTGTTTGTTTGTTTTCTGCCTTCTATAAACGCTACCCCATTGTCTTCTTGCTTGCATGTTATCTGCTGTGAAATCAGAACTGAATCTAATGGTTTCTCTTTTGTAGGTGACTTTTTTTCTCGCTGCTTTTAGTTTTCTATCCTTATCTTTGTTTTTGGAGAATTCAATATGTCTTGATGTTTTCCTTTTGAGATCTATAAAAGAAGGTTCACTGTTGGGGTTCAATGAACTTCTTGAGTGCGGATTTCTTTGTTGTTCATGATACCTTGGAAGTTTTCTTCTTGTACCTCTTCCACGATTTTCTCAATGCTTTCTCTGTCGCCCTGATGTTCTGGAATTTCAAACATATGTATGTTATTCCTTTTGATGTTGTCCCACAGGACTTCAATGTTTTCTTCATTTTCTTTCTGTCTCCTCAATTCACTTTGTAATGCATGTCTAATCCTAGATTGTAATTTGCCATACACACAATGTCTAAGCATCCAGTCCAATGAGGTAGTCCCTCCTTTCACCCTTTCAGTGCACTATTCATAATTTATCCATTCTTTCTCTGTTCTCTGCTCCCCAGTGTCCATACTATTTTTATAACAGTGATCTTATGCCATATTTGTCCTATTGTTACTGAGATATTTCACTCAGCATAATATTTTCCAGACCTATTCATGTTTTATAGTGTTTTTCATGGTCATTATTTTTCAGTGCTGCCTAATATTCCATTGTGTGGATGTCCTAAAGTTTTTCTACCCATTTATTTGTTGATAGACATTTGGATTTCTTCTATCTTTTTGTTACTATGAAAAATGCTGAAATAAACATGAACGTACATACATTTGACTACATTATGGCTCTTGTTCCTTAATGGTAGGTATATTTCCAGTACTGGGATAGTTGGGTAAAATTATACTACTATTCTATTACTTTTTGAGAGAGGGCCATGTTGTTCTCCTTAATAACAATTAAGGACAATTTTAAATTTCTACCAGCAGTAAATGAGAGTTCAAATCTCTCCACATTTACCCAAGTATTTGTTGTTTACTGACTTGTTGAACTTTGCTTTTGCTGCTGAGGTGAGATTATATCTTATTCTAGTTTTAAGTTACATTTCTCATCGCTACAGATTTTTCAAATGTTTATTTGCACCTGAATTTTTTTCTCTGGAGACGGTCTATTCATATATTGTGCCCACTTTGTGATTGGGTTGTTTGCCTTTCTTTTTTTCTCTTTTTTTTTTTTTTTTTTTTTAAGGTGCTGGAGTTTTCTACATATTTTAAGTATGGGTCTCATATACATGTTAATTGCCAAATATTTTTTCCAGTCTGTGGGCCTTCTTTTTACCTTGTTGGAGAAGGTTTTTTATATGCATATAAGTTTGATTTTTAGAGGATCTCATCCATCTACTTTATCACTTCTGGGTTATAGGCTTTTGTTCGCTTTGAAGTTTATTCATGCTATAGCTTAGAGCTTCTAGAGTTGTTCTAATTTTTTTCTCTGATGAACTCAATAGTGTGGTTTGACTTTTAGAACCATGATCCACCTTGAGTTGGATTTTGATTATCGTTTGAGGTGTGTGTCTTACTTCAGTTTTCTGAAGATGGATTTATAATTTTTCTAACACTATTTGTTAAAGAGGCAATCATTTCCCCACTTAATTGTTTTTATCTTCTTGTCATAGATGAGTTGACCATAGGTGAATAAATTGATTCCTGAGTATTTATACTATTCCACTGATGTATGTGTCTATCGCTGTACTGTATAACTCTTGTCGATTGCCTTCAAGTTGAGCAAGACTCATAGCAACCCTATGAACAAAAGGTCTGAAGTCCCTCTACAACTATTGCCATTTATCAAAGTTCATAGATTCCGGAGGCATGTTGTTTAGGAAGTGGATGCCACTACTTTCTTGATTACTATGGCTGTGTAGTAGGATTTGAGACTAGAGAGTGTGACACTTACCATTGTGATTTTCTTTTTAGCTTGTAATTTGCTCATTAGGAGTCTCTTTCCATTCTAAACAAAATTAGATATTACCTTTTACATCTTGTTGAAGAATGGAATTGGTATCTCTGTTGAAATTGCATTGAACTTGTAGATTGCTTTTGTTATTAAGTCCCCTTATCCAGGAACATGGCATATTTTTCCATTTTTCTAGATCTTTTTTTGTTTCTTTCAGTAATGTTTTGTAATTTTCTTTGTATAAGTCTTTGTGTCTCTACTTAGGTTTGTTACTAAGTATTTAACCTTGTAATTAGCTACTGTAATTTGTATTATTTTTTCTTATTTCCTTTTCTATGTTTTCTTCGTTATTGTAGAGAAATCGAACTGGGTTTTTATGTTAATCTTGTGTCCTGCTAATTTGATGAATTTGTCAACTATATCTACCAGTATAATATCATATTATCTGCATATAGAAATAATTTTACCTCCTCTTTGCTAATTTGCATGTCTCTTATTTCATTCTCTTGCCTTGTTGTTTTCACTAAAACTTCAAGTACAATCTTGAATGTTGTTGTTATTGCTATGTGCCATCAAGTTGCCTATGACTAATAGCGACCCTGTGTACAACAGCTCTTAACTCTGTTTTATCCTGATCTAACCTCATTGTCTCTGACACACCTACCACATTATCCCAGTCACTGAGTAAATCCATCTCATACAGGGTCTTCCTCCCTTGTTCTGTCCCTCTCCCCTCCCAAGTATAATAACCGTTTTCAAGGACTGGTCCCTCCTTGCAACATGTCCAAAATACATAAGACAAAGCTTCAATATCCTTGCCTCCAAGAAGCAACCTGGTTTCACCCTCCCTAGGATGAACTTGTATGTTCTTTTATCAGTACATGGTATTTTCAATACTCTTTTCCAGCACCACAGTTCAAAAGCATCAATTCTTCTATCATCCCTAGTCATTGTCCAGCTATCTGTGAAGACCATGGCTTTAGTCTCCAGATTGACATCGTTGCTCTTCAGTACTGTGGAGATGTCCCTTTCCCATTGAAATTTCTTTTGATTTCCTGGCTGCTGGTTTCAATAGTGTTGATTGTGGAGTCAAGAAAACTAAAGTTGTTAACTGTCTCAGTCTCTTCACCATCTATGATAATGCTGCCAATTAGACCAAGGGAGAGAATCTTTGTTTTCTTGATGTTGAGCTTCCGTCCATACTGAAGACTGAGGTTCTTGACCTTCTGCAAGAAGCGTTCTGAGTCCTCCTCAATTGCAGCAAATGGGGCTATGTTATCTGCATAATACAGACTGTTGCTGAGTCTTCCTCCAATACTGATGCTGTATTTCTCCTCATAGAGCCTAGCCTCCTGGATGATCTGTTCCGTATATAGATTGAAAAGGTATAGAGATAGGACACATCCCTGGGGTACACCCTTCCTGATTTTAAACCATCCAGTATTTGACTGCCTTCTCATCCAATTATAGGTTTCACTTAAGCACAATCAAGTGATCTGGGATTCCCACTCTTCTCAGAATTAGTCACAGTCTGTTGTGATCTAAGAAAATATTTTCTGTGGCTCAAAACATAAACAAGTAACAGCTGAACTGGTGGAAGGAAAGAAGGAAGCAAGGAAGAGAGAGAGAGCGAGCGCGCAAATACGTAGATCTGAGCCAGAAATCAAGGAAAGGAAATGTCAAGGCCCTAGTGAAAGAACTTTAGTGGAAATGAGTGTCAGGGCAATGAGAAATATTGTACCCTATGTGAAATGAATTCCTTGCTTAAGGAATGAAGATGTAGAACTCATGCCTAGAGAGAGCTGGAACTTCTAACTAGAATGAAGTTGATCTTTACGAAGTAGATAGCTGTAATGGAGTTTAACACACACACACACACACATACACCCAAAACAAAACCAAGCCTAATTGAGTGGCGGTTTAAGGAAAACAGTAGGGAAATTTGATAACTTACAAAAATTATGGATTCCAAAGAATTTTCTGTTACAAATAGGAAATAAAGATTATATCCTCCTTGGCTGTGAGGTTTAAATTTATGCTTCCACATCAGATGTAAACTCTAACCACAGAATTAACATACAAATTATGCTTAGACCTAGAAATGCATAAACTCCTTTCTAGACTGCCACGAGAGAACAGCTGTTGAAATGCTGTTGAAGGTCCAGGACATGCAACACTGTCAGAACGGAACTTAACGTTTTAAAAAGGATTCATAGTCCATGAACAAAGAGGAACAGTGTGCAGAGAAATGAACAGAAAGGTGTGCAGTCAAAAACTAAGATGAAAGATCAGTATACAATAATTTTAAATAAGCATATAAAATGTTCAAGTGGACATTTTTCTTTTTTTAAAATTTAGTATTAATTTCATTGACTTTTTAAAAAATCATTTTAATGAACATTTACAGTGATTTTGGATTTCCATTCATTCATTGCTGCACTTCTCTCCCTGCCCAGCCTTTCCCGTCCCCCCGAGTTTGCTCCTCTCTTTCAAAAGTAAAAGAAACATTCCTTTCCTGGTACACAATCCTCCCGCAAACCTCCCACCACCCCAAATACATTCCACTGTGCAACCTTAATTGTGGACTCCTGTGATAACCATAATACCCTATCATATATCACTTTTAAATTATTCACTCCCTCATCTGTTTCAGTGCAGTACTTTTAAAAGGGAAAAGTGAACATTGCAAAGAAAAAATAGGCAGATTATGGTAAATTGTTCTCCTTGTTAAGTATCATTGATTTGATCCCATTTTGTAACAACAGAATGAAATATTCCCCAGTCCTTACCGTCTCACAATTACTCCTGTGCTAAGACCATTAGTGCCGCATTTCCATCAGTTCATCTCGTTACAGGTCTTGTTCTTTTTCACTGACCCCGACTTTTACCAAGAATGTTGTCTTTCTCCAGAAATTGTCCCTTCCCAATAACATACCCCACCCATTAGAGACAAAGCCTTGCTATCCTCACTTCTGTGTAACATTCCGGCAGCACTTCTTAAAACAGATTTGCTTGCTCTTTTTGAAGTTCATTGTATATTCAGTCCATTACGCATTCTGTGTTTTTCACTAACATCGTAGTTAGAAGGCATTAATTACTCTTCAGTCTTACGTTAAGGACCAAGTGTACTTTCTGGGAAAGAGAATACATCAAAAACAAAACCAAATCTCTGTACTCAGTTTGGTCATTTAACTAGATATACAGAATTATAATTAATTTTATTTTGATAAAAAATTTCATTAACTGTAATGTTATATTTATTTTAAAAAATCATCTATAATGTAAAACATTTTCTTAAAAAGCTTTGTTGTTATAATTTTAAAACATAATAAAGAAAGCTTTGTTGTTAAGTGTCATCTAATTGATTCTAATTCATAGGAACTCTTATTTAGAACAAAATAATTCCCAGTTTCACAGTATCTTTCCAATCTTTGCCATGTTTTAGTTTGTTACTTTAACCACTATTTCAATTTCTGTTACTGAGGGTTTTCTCTATGGTTGACGTTCTAGTTTGCAAATTTACCATGAGTTAAAAATATTTCCAATCTCAATTCACCTAGTTAGTATAATTGTGACCCTTGGCATATAATTATTGTCTCTCATTTTTTCTCCCTTTTAAAAATAGAATTAATGATACATGACTTAAATATCATTGAGTTTTTGTGAAGATTAAAAGATATGATGGTTTGAGGACACCATAAAGTGTACATATATAAAGCATACTATCAATAATGAAGTAGTAGTATACTATCAATATAACATATTGAGATTATTATAATGTTTAATATTATGGCTATGCATAACTCTACCATACTGTTGGTTTTGTTACTTACTAGTCTCTGGATAGTCTTTAGAACTAATATGTCATTGTAATAATTCTTTAAGAATACCAGATACACTCACTTTAAAATAATTTTAATTATTATTCATTTTAATGAAAATTTATAGACTTTGGATTTCCATTCATTCATTGTTACACTTTTCTCCCTGCCCACCCCTCCCACCCTCCAGTTCACTCTTCTCTTTGAAAAGTAAAGGAAAAATTCTTTCATCGTTTTACAATCCCTTCCCCCAAGTGCACCCCACTACGCAGCCTTCATTCTGGACTCCTGTCATGACAATAATACATAATCACATATCCCTTTCAGATAATTCTCTCCCTCATCTGTTTCAATGCAGTATACATTATTTATCCCATCTTTCTCAGTCTCCCCCCAACCCTGATGTCAATTCCATTTTACTACAGTGACACTATGCAGCATTTGTCCTTTTGTGAGTGAGATATTTCACTCAGCTCAATGTCCTCCAGTGTCACCCATTTTGAATAATATAGATATACCCACATTGTATAGTTAGAGTGACTATTTTGTCAATGTAAATGTATTTTCTTGATTTATTTGAGGCTTGCTTAATCAACATTCTAAAATAATGGTCAGGATTACTGTTTTTAGAGAATTTGATGGGTAATAGATGGCAATTTTGGGATGAGGATGGAGGGAATGAGATGTCAAGTTAAACATACACAGAATCAGGTGGAAAGATTTACTTGCAGCTTTTTTTCCAACTTCCAACTTTTGTACCAGCTGCGACGTATAAAAGTGCTAGACGAAGCCAGTTTTGTTAACTAATAAAGCATTTAATATTATGTTAATTTGATTGTACATAAGTTTATTAAGTTCTCTGAGTATTGCAGACCTTTTGCATATTACTTTAATATTCTTTCTTTCTTTCTTTTCTTCTCTCTCTCTCTCTTTCTTTCTTTCAGCACTAATTTAATGTCTTTATTGGCCCATTTCATAAAACTCTAGTATTTCTTTTCCCTATTAACGAAGATTTTGTTCACTATAATCCTCAGTCTGATTTGTTCATCTTGCTTTTGCATTCAGAGTTTGCATTCTCTTAGCCTGTGAGTCACCATGCGCAATTCCTTTGATTTAAATAATAAGTGAAAATGTTCTTTGGTCATAAATGGGGAGACCACCTGTTATTTACAACACACATCTTTAAAATGCAAATTTAGGACTTAAATTTATACAAGTCCCCTCCACACATTATGCTCTTAACCAAAAGTTCATGTTTAAATTGTGTGCAATTTCTATACTTTATCAGCTGTAATTGTAATTCACTGTTTGCCATCAGAAAACAAAGCATGATAAAATTGAGAAAAAATATTATTATGGACATTTTAACAATATGAAAAGTTAAATAAAAACATTAGAGGATTAATATTTTAATAATAACCTTGCACTCTGGGTGTTTTAGTCGTTTTTTTTTTAGCTTTATCTCTTTTTTAAAAAAATGGTTTGCTTAGAAAGTTTGAATATATTATTTTCACACTATTCTTGATTCAACTCTTTTATACAATTATTCTCATGCTTTGTTTTATAAAATTAATCACCATTGAACCATGCCCATCATTACCCTGTCTTTTCACCCAGATCCTTCCCATTTACTTTCACGCACCAAACTGTGCAGCCCTGTGGTTTCACCCCTCCCTATCTTCTCCCCCTCCCCCCTCCTCCTGAGTTCCCATACATGTTTTACTAGTTATCCTTCTATTTTTACAATAATGTCCTTATGCAGTATTTGTCCTTATGAGATTGTGTTGGTTCACTCAGTATAATGCTCTCCAGACTCTCTTAAGTTGCTTAGTATATTTCAAAATTGTTGCTCCTGGTAACGCGAGGCCGAGGCTATCGTGAATCCTAGGTTGTTCCTTCATGATTTTCAGCCGTTTTTTGGCAAAAATGGCAACCGATGATGCTGTTCTGAAGCGACTGGAACAGAAGGGAGCAGAGGCAGACCAAATCATTGAGTATCTCAAGCAGCAAGTTGCCCTTCTTAAGGAGAAAGCAATCTTGCAGACAACTTTGAGAGAAGAGAAGAAACTGAGAGTTGAGAATGCTAAATTGAAAAAGGAAATTGAAGAACTAAAAAAAGAACTAATCCAGGCTGAAATTCTAAATGGAGTAAAACAAATACCAATCCCATCGCAACTGCAAGTTGATTCTACAGTCTCTGAAAATGTGATACAATCTACACCAGTAACAACCGTATCTTCTGGTACTAAAGAACAGATAAACAGAGGAGAAGAAAAGAAGGTGAAAGAGAAAAGTGACAAGAAAGAGAAAAAAGAGAAAAAACAGCAGCAGTCAGCAGCAGGAAGTGCTGACTCTAAACCGGTAGATGTTTCCCGTCTGGATCTCAGGATAGGTTGTATCGTCACTGCAAAAAAACATCCTGATGCAGATTCTTTGTATGTGGAAGAAATTGATGTTGGAGAAACCACCCCAAGAACAGTTGTCAGTGGCCTAGTGAATCACGTTCCCTTGGAACAGATGCAAAATGGTATGGTGATTCTACTTTGCAACCTGAAACCTGCCAAGATGAGAGGAGTACTATCTCAGGCCATGGTGATGTGTGCTAGTTCACCAGAGAAAGTTGAAATCTTGGCTCCTCCTAATGGATCTGTTCCTGGAGACAGAATTACTTTTGACACGTTCCCTGGAGAGCCTGACAAGGAGCTGAATCCTAAGAAGAAGATTTGGTAACAAATCCAGCCTGATCTTTACACTAATGCTGAGTGTGTGGCTACATACAAAGGAGTCCCCTTTGAGGTGAAAGGAAAGGGAGTGTGTCGGGCTGCAACTATGAGCAGCAGTGGAATAAAATAAGATGGCTTCGCTGCTAAAATTCACTGGAAAAAAATTAAATGACATTAAAATGGAATATATTTGTCACATGTACCTCAAAATATGACTGGTTCATTTCTGTGTTACTGCTCTTCTAGATTTTATTAAATATCCTTTACTTGAAAAAAAAATTGTTGCTCCTGGGTACTGCATAGTATTCCATTGTGTGGATGTGCCACAATTTCTCAGTCCATTCTGTTGTGGTTGGATATTTGGGCTAAGTTCCCTTATGTTCCTAGAGATTTATAGCAGTTTCATGGAGCAGTGAACTAAGACAATCCGGGTATTTTGTTTACCAGAGTTGTAATTCAATGAATAAAAATTGCTTCAATATATACACACACAAAGGCATTTTTAAGTTAACCCCTACTTAGTCAAACAGTAGTTGTGTGGTTTCTTATATGCCAGCTTCTCAGGCTCAGATTATTCTTCTGTGGCATACTGGTGACACTTACCTCAAAGCTTTTGGAGCATTTCAAGTGAATATCATTTTCTAAAGAATTGTTGCTTTTTATCTAGCAGCAGTTATGATTATTTTGTAATTAAAATGCATGCTTGTCTATGGTTCTATTTAACTGGGTAAGTAATAAATTGGCTATCTATTGCTAAATAAAAATAAGTCAGAAACCTAGTGGCTTAAAAAAACATATATTTACTATATATTAATTTTAAAGTCTAAATAGTATACACATGTTTTTGCTTTCCATTTTTTGCAAACAGTAATACGTCCTGGAGTGTATGTGAATAGAGGCAGTACTGCTACGTAATGGTTTATATTATTCATAATACCTAACCAGTTCCCGACTAAGAGGAGCTCCTAAATTTCTTTTCTTTTAGGCACAATAAATAAGGATTTAATGACAATCGTGTACATGTACTTAGTGATAAATTTGTTTCTCTGGGATAGGTTCCCATTGGAGGAAGTACAGGTCAAAGGATATTTTATTTTTAATTGATACTGCCATATTAATGCATAAGAATGCATTTTTTTCCCAACAGCAGTATATAACAGTAACCTCTCCCCTGCATCCCTGCCAGCAATAGGTGTTATTGCTCTTTCTAGAGTTAGTCAGTGTGATGGGCATAAGGGGATCTCTTATTACCTAGCTTTACCTCCCTGATGACTGGGGAGGTTGAGAGTCTTAATGTTTGTTGGCTGTTTGGAATTGCCTTTTGTGAATTGCCTCTTCATTGTCTTACTAATCTTTCAGTTGGGACATGTGAAAGAATTCATTATATAAAAAGAGTGTTAGCTTTCATTATTTGTATTAATTTTTTTTCATTTCATTTTCCCCCTATTAATTCCATCATTGTTACTAAACAGTAACCTAAAGAACTTTTTCCCATACCATAATTTTAATGTTTTTTTCTATAGTCCCTGGAGTTGTCCTGTTGTTGTTTGGTGCCATCAAGTTGAGTAAAACACATAGCAACACTATGAACAAAAGATCTGAACCCTGTTCTGTCCTGTGCCATTCTCATACTTCCTGATACACAGGAGCACATTGCAGCAGTCACCTTGTCAATCCACCTGGGTGAGGGTCTTCCTCGCCTTTGCTCACCCTCCACCCTTCCCAGCATCATGTCCTTCTCCAAGGAACAGCCCCTCCTAAGAACATGCCCAAAGCTTGTGAGGTGAAGTTTCAGCATTCCTGTCTCCAAAGTGCACTGTGGCTGTACCATTTCTCATAGCGACTCTGTGTACAAAAGCAATAAACCCAGATCTATACTGTGCCAATCTTATTGTCTCATTGAAGGTCTTCCTGTCTTGTGCTGTACCTCCACCCTCCCAAGCATGATGTCCTTCTACGTTTGGAAATTTAGTGCACTATACATGAGTTAGGATCGCTCTGAGTCGCCAACAACTCGACAACACTTAACAACAACATAAGAGAGCTCACTTGGCCTAGTGGACAGAAAGTGATGCTATCATGTCAAAGGGTAATTTTAGTCTGCAGCGCTCAGGTCTGGTTTGAATTGTTTTTAGTCAAACATTCTTCTAAGTGGTATAGCACTTGTCTTGTGCATTTGCTGTACAGAGTTAACTCATGGATGCTGTGAAGCTGAACATTGTGACACTGATGTGTCAAATGCAATAATGGTTACCCATGGAGGACAGTGTTTGGTGGAGCTCCCCGATTAAAACAAGGTTGGAAGCAGGAGTGGTGCCCCCTTCTGAAATAGCTTGCTTCCAGAAACAATATGAACTTGGAGAAACGATGAAAATTATACAAGTGTTCAGGTCTTTTGTTCGTAGGGTCACTATGAATCTTCTATGACTTGATGGCAATTAACAACAACAACAACAACAATAACAACAACATACATGAGTTATGTGCTCCTTAGGGAATTGCACTGCTTACCCAAAGGCTGCATCTTTCTGCAAGTTTGAATCCACCAGCTGCTCCACAGGAGTAAGATAGGCAATATCCTTGTTTGTGATTTGCAGTCTCTAAAAACCTGCTGGAGGGAGCTCTGGTGGCCTAGTGGTAAAAGCTGTACTGCAATCTCAAAGGCACGCAGTTCAAATCCACCAGCTGCTCAATAAGAGAATGATGGGCAATCTCCTCCCATGTGATTAGCTGTCTGTAAGCACCCAGTGGAGGGTCAGATATGACTCAGGTCCAACTCAATGGTACACAACAAGAACAAAACCCTGCTGGAGGCTCAGCTATGAGTCAACCATTACAATGCCTCCTTTTGTTCAGATTTTTTATTCATATCTTGTAATATAATTAAAAAAAATTTTACTTATACAGATTTGTGTTACTTTATTTTTATGTCTGTTCTTCAGATTACACTGCTATTTTTCTTGCCTTGAGGAGGTAATTGTGTTTGTATTTAAATTTCTATGAATTTATTGCTGTCAGAGAAAAACTTTTATTTTTATAGTTTTATCGTATGTGAAATTGCCTTAGCAAGTTCTCTTATCAACTGAAAGAGAGCACTGTTTTTGTTTTAACTAAGGGCTCTTGAGTTTTTCTATGTAAAATAATTTCATTATCTAAAATAGATAGGTTTATCACTTTCCCCCTTTATATTTATACCATCAGTTCAATTTATTTTTTAGTGCATTGAAGAAAATCCCAAGAAAGTATTAAATAGCAGTGGGCATTCTTATCTAGTTCCTGATTTAAATGGAAAAGCATTTAGTTATTTGTTATTATAAAGAGTATTTACTCTTGACTGCTGGCAAATTAAATAACTTTTAATTCTTATTTGCTTTACTAAGAATGGTTAGAGAATTTTGTCATGTATCTTCACCATCTGTTGATATGCTTATTTGTTTCATCTCCTTTGATTCTTCAAAGGAATATATGCTGGTAGTAGAAAATCTGATATGGAGCCTCTGCTGTTTCCCTGGGGGAAATACTACTTCTTGTGTGGTCCTATGTACAAAATCATGTCTGGTCTATGTATGCTATGTTCATGAAATCTATTAGCTAATACAATGTTTAATTTTTAAATATATTTAATGTATTCATAATAATATTTTTATATAGTCACAAAAGAGATTGCCGATTATTTGTTTTACAAACACCCCCCCCCCTTTATTGAGATATAATTTTCATCCCGTAAGACTGAATTTAAAGTAAAGTTGGATCATATCATGCAGTTGGGCAACCATCACCACCACCGATTACGGGACATTTTCATTGTCTCATGGAGAGGACTTTATGGGTACTTGAGGTAATTTCCCATTTTCATTCTCAACTTTGAGCAACCAGCTTATCTGTTTAATCTGATTTTTATGAAAGGTTCATATAAGCCATTGATACAATGTTCTTGTTTCTTCTTTGATTTAACATAATGTTACTGAAGTTCATGGATTTGTCACTATTTTGAAATTTATTTTCATTTTTTAATTAATTTCCTTTATAATCTATCTTCTTTTTTAATGTTTTTCAGTTTATTTTAATGAAAGTTTACAGAGACTTTGGATTTACATTCATTCATTTTTTTCACTTTTCTCCCTTCCCAACCTTCAGCACCAGTTCACTCTTCCCTTTGAAAAGTAAAATAAAAATGATTTCACTGTTATACAATCTCTCCCCCCAAGTCTACTCCACTATGCAGCCTTAGTTTTGAAATTTTGAAACTAAATTGAATAAATATTGACAAAATGATTTGGGATCATTTTGAATCCTTTGGGTGGGATACAATAGTTTTATAATACTGAAATAATATTTTTGTCCATTAAAAATAGAATTTACTTGAGAGCATTGAATATTATTACCTGTTTTCAGTGGCAGATAGATACATCATTTTTGCTCTTTTTCATAGAAATGGATCAATTTTAGTACTTGCATTTTACTAGAAATAACCCACTATTCCTAGAGTTTTAAATATTTTACTCTAGAATCATGATATTTATTTCACATTGCTGTGATTCCACTATTTTCTACATATTTGAGCTTTTAATCTATCATCTATCTCTACCTGTACTAACATCATTCTCATTCATTTTGGTCTAGCTGTATTAAATTTTTTAAATTTTGCTAGTTAAAATATGGAATTTTATTTCATTTTTCTTACATGCATTTATAAAATTATCAATATAAATCTGAAGTTGATGTTTTTGTTAATGTTACAATATTGTGGGTTTTTTTTAAATTTAAGTCTCTTGTTTAGAGTCAACAAGAGCTCGGAGAGGGCTTTTGTGTTTAAAAGTTGGTTGTTATTATAGTTTTGAGGAACATTCTCCTAAGTGGTAGAGCACTCTTCTGTCAATATGCTGTACTGAGCTAACCTTGGATTGCTGTGATGGTGAACCTTGTGCCACTGGGGTGTTGAATGGCATAACCATTACCCATGGTGGACAGTGTTTGGAGCTCCCAATTTAAGACAGGTTTGGAAGAAGGAGTGGCATCCACTTTCTAAACAATGTGCCTCTGGAAACTCTATGAACTTTGAGAAAGAATAGTCATTATACAAAGGCTTCAGTCTTTTGTTCACAGCGTCACAATGAGTCGTGTTGGACTTAATGGCAATCAACAACAACATAATGTTTTGGAGTGTTTGCATTGCCAAGTTTTGATTTAATCTTTGATTCAAGTAATAACTCCTAATTTGTTTTTCAACATCTAAGTAAAGTTAGTCTCACACTTTTTGGAATAAGTACACTTAATTTTATCTAATTTCAATAACATGTATTCCAAAGTTTTATTATCAAGTTCAAAACAATTTATATTAATGTCATGTGGATTTAAAAAATGAATATTATTTCTTCCAAGAGTATATGGACAAGAATACTCCTTGGAGGAAAGGCTGACAGAGCCTAGTCTCCCATAGTTTGGACATGTTGTTAGGAGAGGCTGGTCTCTGGAGAAGGACATACTTGGAAAGGTGAAGGGTTAGAGAAGGAGAAGAAAACCTTAGAAAAGATAGATTGACATGGTGACTTGCAGCAATAAGATCAAGCCTGTCAGAGAGAATAAAGATGGCACAGGATAGGGTTCAGATCTCTTTTTCAGAAAGTGACTATGAGTCATACTCAACTTGAGGGCATCTAACATAAACAGTAAGTTTATTAAAGAAGACTTACTGATTACATTATTAATTTCTTCCATCCCTTTATTTTTCTGTATCTAATTTCAAAAGTAGTTGGTGGTCTGTCTCACATTCAGCACTCAGCCTGGTTTTCACTGCTGATATTGAGCTTCTCCACCGAGTCTTCCCACAAATGTAATCTATTTGATTCCTATGCATGCCGTCAGGTGAGATCCATGTGTATAGTCTGTGTTTATGTTTCTTATAAAAGGTATTTGCAATGAATAAATCATTGAATGTGCAGAACTCTATCATTCTATGCCCAGTCTCATTTCTCTCACCAAGCCTGTATTTTCCAGCTACTGATCCTTCTTCCCTGCTCCCAACTTTTGTGTTCCGACTTTGCCCATTATTATCAATGCATCTTGATAGCATGTTTGATCAATTTCTGACTGCAAAAGTTGGTAGAAATCTTCTATTTCCTCCTCTGTGGCTCTAGTTGTTGGTGCATATATTTGAATGATAGTGGTATTCGCTGGACTTCCTTATATGCGTATGGATATTATCCTGTCACTCACCACATTGTATTTCAGGATGGATCTAGAAATGACTTTTTTAATTATGAAACCAACCCCATTTTTTTCTCACCTTTTCATCCCTGGCATAGTAAATCATATGATCAACTGATTCAAAATGTCCATGCCAAGCCATCTCATTTTGCCAGTACCTAGTATGTCAATATTTATGTGTTTCATTTCTTTCTTAACAATGTCCAATTTTCCTATGGGCTATAGTCTTCACAATTATGTGCTATGCATCAGAGAGTTGGACAGTGAATAGGGTTGATAGAAAGAGAATTTATGCCTTTGAGCTGTGGTGCTGGAGAAGAGTGTTGAGTATACCATGGATTTCAAGGAGAACAAACAGGTTTGTCCTGGAGAAGGTGAAGCCGGAATGCTCCTTGGAGTCAAGGATTCTGAAACGTCGTGCTTTGGGCATGTTGCAGGGAGGAACTGGTCCTTGGAGAGGGACATCATGTTTGGGAGATTGGAGGGACGGCGCAGGAGAGGAAGACCATCGATGAGATGGATCGATTCTGTGACTGGAGTGGTGGGAATGAGTGCATTTGAGATGGCTAGGTTGGCACAGGATAGAACGGCATTTAGAGCTCTTGTACATAGAGTTGCTGTGAGTCACAAGTGACTCGATGGCACACAACAACAACAACAACAACAACAATTTCAAAAGAAATGTTTTTAAATATTTCACTATATTAGATGTGGGTCAAATTATCCTTGTTTTTCAACAGATTTATGCATTTAGCTATTATGTTATTTGAGTTATGTAGTTTAAATTGTATTCTCTACATGTTACACTGGCTACATAGAGTATCTACTAACTTATTTAGTCTACATTGCTCTGTAATCATCTTCATCTAGATCATCATTTAGTTTTCCAAATCTCATATCATAATAAAATTAATTTTAAGACTTTTGCTCATAGTTTTATTCTTATTTGCATATTGTTATTGCTATGTGCCATTGAGTTGCCTGCAACCCATAGCAACCCTATTTACAATAGCTCTGAACTCTGCCCTATCCTGAGCCATCTCATGGTCTTTGACACATCTTCTCCCATTACCCCGGTTACTGTGTCAGTCCATCTCATCCAGCGTCTTCTTCTCCTGTGCTGACCCTCCACCCTCCCAAGCATGATGTCCTTCTCCAAGAACTGGTTCCTCCTGACAACATATCCAAAATATGTGAGATGGAGCTTCAAAATCCTAGCCTCCAAGGAGCAGCCTGTTTTCCCACTCTCCAGGACCAATCTGTTTATTCTCTTGGTAGTCCATATGTTCAATACTCTGCTCTAGCACCACAACACGAAGGCAGCAATTCTTCTTCTGTCATCTTTCTTTACTGCCCAGATCTCTGATGTATAGCAAGTAATTGCAAAGACCATGGCTTGGACTGACATCGTTGCTCTTTAGCACTCTGGAGAGGCTCGTGACCACAGATTTTCCAATTCAATTTGTCATCTCTTTTATAATGCTTTAATCTCTATGCTTTGGTGGTCTAGTGGGCAAAAAGTTGCACTGACAGCCCAAAGGCACAGGGTCCATATCCACCAATTACTCCATAAGGGAAAGATTCAAAATCTCTTCATGTGTAATTTCTAGCCTCTGGAAACCTAGTGAAGGCTTATCTTCCGAGCTGTTTCCAATTCAGTTGAACATATAAAAACACAATACTTTCTATATTTTTAAAAATACTTTTATTTAACTTTTAGAAAGGCTTCAAACAAAACCATATCTATAAGTTTCATGCTCTAGTAAAAGATATCAATCAGTTCATTCCAATTTAAAGGTAATTTTATTCCTGTCCTGTTTTTACGCAGTGCCTTAATTTTTTCCCTTTGTTTTTGTTTTTTCCACCCCTCCCTCCTCAGTCTTGCCAAAGGTATTATTCATTCTATTTCTTGCCTTGTTGATTTGAAATTTCCTAGTTTCTGACTGTCAATTTTCTCTTTATGATTCATTATCTGATCCTATTTATTTATTATTCCTCACATCAGATATCCTATTAACCTCTATTTCCTTACCTTCCTATCAGCATAGATTATAGAATACCTTCCCCTTTCATGTGCCATGTTTTTTACAACTGTCTATGCTCATAAAGAGAACCCTGGTGGTGTAGTACCTAGAGAGTTGTGCTGCTAAACCAAAGGTGGCAAATTTCTGGTAGTTCAAATCTATTAGTGACTTCACAGGAGAAAAATGGAAAATCTCGTTTACTACCTGCTGGAGGGTAAGCTATGAGCCTGTTTTGATTCAATTGTAATGAGTGAGTGGGTGACTCCATCAAAACACACCTTCAAAATGTGTTTGTCTTTTTCTCTCAACTATCCTTTGTCTCTGTCTCTTTTTCCAAACTACTTGTATAAAATAGTTTCATTAATAACACTTTGATGCTTATGAGTTGTGGAGAAGAGTATTCAACATACCATGGACTGCCAGGAGAAGAGATAGGTCCTGTAGAGAGTGAAACCAATTTGCTCCTTCGAGGCAAGGACTTTGAAGCTCTGTCTCACATACTTTGTGCATGTGGCCAAGAGGGACCAGTTCTTGAAGAAAAGCATCATGCTTGGAAGAGTAGAGGGACAGCACAGAAGAGGAAGACCCTGGATGAGATGGATTGGCTCAGTAACTGATGTCATCGTGGGAGGTGTGTCAGAGTTACTGACTGACTCAGGATAGGACAAGGTTCAGAGCTACTGCACACTGGGTCACTATGAGTCCCAGGTGACTTGACAGCACATAACAACTTTGTTGTTAGATACAACTTAGTCTTTAAACTGACGTCACTTCTTAACATCTTGGAAAGTTCCTTGATATAAGGTTTACCCAATGAAATATGTCTTCTGACTTATTGTTTTGTTTTGGTTTTTTTTAAACTGCTGGTTCCCAGGGTGTTAACTGTGGATTTAAACAAAAGTAAATCATTTACAATGTCAATATTTTCTAAAAAGAAACATTTGGTGGTGCTGTCAGATGTTTTCAAGTCAGTTCTGAATTATAGAAATCCCATGTACAGAAAACTGAAACCTTGACTGATCTTGTGCCATCAACACACATTCCCAGAGTTAAAGGTATTGTTGTAGTCACGATATCAATCCATCTCAACAAGTGTCTCCTTCTTTGTTAACACTCCATTTTTCCAAGTCTAATAAAACATGTCCAAATTATGTGAATTTCACCATTCTCACCTCCAAGCAACACTGAGCTGAACTTCTTCCAAGAAAGATTTGAGGTTTTTGTTGCTTTTTTCTTCTTCTTTGGTATTGTTGCTTTTGTTATGTGCTGTTGAGTCACCTGCGACTCATAGTGACCCTATGTGTAAGAGCCCTAAACCATACTCTATCCTGTGCCATTCTTATTGCTTCTGACACACCTACCCCCATAACCCCAGTCACTGAATCAATCCATCTGATTGAGAATTTTCCTCTCTTGTGCTGTCCCTCCACCCTCCCAAGCCTGATGTTCCCCTCCAAGGACTGCTCCTGCCTTGGTATAGTCATTTTTGCAAATAAGAGAAATCAAAGTTATCCATTCTTCTTGCTGTAGTTGTGTAACCACCAGCAGGTTTTCAGAGGCAGTATATGGTAAGGGAGGAGATTGCCCATTTTTCTCTACTGGATTTGAACTGTGTACTTTCAAGATTGCAACACAGATTCTTACCACTAGGCCACCAGATTCTTCTTATGTCGTCTTTATTTATAATTCCTTTTTCAAAAGTATACAAAGCAAATGAAAGAACTGTGGCTTAGATTAGGTGCACTTTAGTCTTTAAACTGACATCCTTACTCTTTAGCATTTTCAAGAGATCTTTGATAACAGATTGCCCTGTGTGATGCATAATTTGTGTTATGTTACTATTTCTATGGGTTTTGATTGTATATCCAAGTTGTTGGATATACAACAATCTTGACAATTTTAATAATTTCTCCATCTATCATTATTTTTTTACTAGTCCAGAGGTAAAGGATTTTGTTTCCTTTATGTTGAGGAGTAATCTATACTGAAACTCATAAGCAAGTGTTTCAAGTTCTCATCACTTTTTGCAAATAAATTGTGTCATCCATATATCACAAGTCATTGTTGAATCTTCCTTCAATCCTCAATCTACGTTCTTCTTCATAGCTTCAAGTCTAATTCTCATATTCAACATTTCAAATCCAAATTGCACATCTTTCTTTATTTCAAACCATACAGTCTCCTCTCGTTCTGTTTGAATGAATGCTTCTTGTTCTATGTATGTACTGGTTCCACATGAACACAATTAAATGTTTTGGAATTTTTACTCATGCTACTAGTATTCATGATGAATTATGAATACACAGTTTAATATCTTTCCATAGTCATTAGAATACAGGCAAATAAATTTCTGGTATTCTCTCTGCCGAGATCTGTCTGACATCATCAATGATAACCTTTTTTCATGGCCTTTTGAATTTTGCTTGAGATTCTAGGAATTCCCTGTGAATGCACTGCTCCAGTTATTTAAAAATAATATTCAGGAAGATTTTACTAGCATGTGATATGAAGTATATCAATAATTTGACATAGTTTAAAAATTTCACATTGTGTTGAATTCCACATTTTTCTGGAATGGGCACAAATATGAATCTCTCCTAGTTAGTTACCCAGGTGGTTGTTCCGTGTGTGTGTGTGTGTGTGTGTGTGTGTGTTTAAATGAACAACTGCGTATGCCCATTCTGTATCAGTTAGAACAGCTCCACTCTCATTCCTATAATCATTTGGGGGTTTGGTCAGTATCATGCTTGGAAGGATGGAGGGACAGCACAAGACAGGAATATCCTCTATGAGGTAGATTAATTCAGTCACTGGGGTAATGGGGGTAGTTGTGTCAGAGAAAGTGAGGTTGGCACAGGATAGAGCAGGGTTTAGGGCTCTTGTATAAAGGCTCGTTAAGAGTCTTAAGCGACTTGATGGGACATAACAATGACAACCACATCTTCATTGTAACCTGGGTTACTTTTGAACCATTGGTTCGTTCTCCTAAGTTACTTCTTCAATTGGTTCAATATAAATCATTTCTATTTGGAGTAGTGCCTCTGTTTATTCCTTTCATCTTCTTTTGATGCTTTCTGCATCATTCAATATTTTGCCCATAGAAACTTTCATTATTTCAACTTGAAAGAACTGAAGGGTTTTTGTAAAGGCAAGGCATTGTAATTTTCCTTGCAGATGTTCATTCTATTTCAATAATTCATATTAGTGCTATATTAAACATTCCCCAAGAATCTGTCATTATTCATTTAGATATCAATATGTGCAAACCAGGGTCCATTACTTACCACATGGTGATCTCTTACTTTGTTTCTCTTACTTTGAAAACTCTATCCTGACATATTAGTTTATTGAAGTTAGTCTTTGAGCATTTCTCCCTGAAAGGATTAATGAGTGATCTACTCTCAATCCTGACATCTCTACACAGTATTTCTTTATATTGCCTTTATATCCACTGCCATTGTGTTGGTCCTGATTCATAACAATCTTTTATCAAATTATATTAAGGAAGAAAATTGTTCATGTTTCTTGTAAATATGAACTGTAGACTTTGCAGTTGTCAACCCAATATGTTACGCATAATAATATCAGGGGTGGGGTTTTTTCCCTTTAAATTTAAAAAAAATATAAAAACAAAACTCATTTTTGTTGGATCAGAACTGACTCATGGTTTACCCTCCAGTGAGTTCTCAGGGGCCCATCTTCCCCCTGGTGGACTCGAGCTGTCAGAGTGGAGCACTTCTTGGGTTAGCAGCTCACACTACGTCACTAAAGCTCCTTTCTTTAAATCAGTAACCACATGAATAATAACGTGTCTGACCATAGAAAGGTTGGTTGCATTACAGTCTTTCCCCTTAGCAACATTCACGTGCCATTCAACTTTCTAGTTCCAGTTTTGAAACCATAAAATAATGACAAGAGAAGACAAAAACTATCATTTGTAGAATCTCTGCAGAGATTTAAAAAACACATTGTTGTTATATGCTGCGGAATTGACTGTGAGTCATAGTAAGCCTATGATCAGTAGTTCTCAACCCAGCCCTATAATGAGCAAATCTCACTGACACACCTGCCCCCTTGCCATAGTCATCATTCAATCCATCTCATCAGGGATCTTCCTCTCCTCTACTGTCCCTCTACCCTTCCAACCAGGATGTCCTTCCCCAAGGACTGGTCCTTCCTGGACACATGCCCCAAGTAATGTGAGATATAGTTTCAAAGTCCTTGCCTCCAAGGAGCAGCCTGAAAGGAACGACTTGCTTGTTCAGGTCTATTGGATTTGAATCCATACCTTGGGGTCGGCAGTGCAGCTTCTTACCACGAAGCTAGTAGGGCTCCCTCCTTTGGGGTTAGCATTTCTCTCTGGTAGAATAAATGAGTGAAAGTTAAGACATCAGACATCGACCTGTTTCTCAGTGCTTTTTTGTTAGAACAGACTTATTTGTTCTCTTGGCTGTACATTGTATGTTCAATACACTCTTTTCCAGCACCATAGCTCAAGGGCTGTGATTCTTTTTTGGTAGTCCTTACTCATAGCTCT
>NW_006399791.1:11438912-11461277 GCF_000299155.1 Elephantulus edwardii | reverse complement strand
TTGTCTTCTTGACATTAGGCCTCAGTCCATATTGAAGGCTGCAGTCCTTGACCCTCTGCAGTAAGTGCATGAGGTCCTCCTCAGTTTCAGCGAGCAAGGTGGAAAGGTTCTTGATAACAGACTTTCCTAAAGTAACTCATCTTTTCATTTTCTGACTGCTGGTGCTAGGACTGTTAAGTACAGATCTTAGCAACCTCACGCTCTTCTCCATCTATCACAATTTTATCAATTGGCCTAGTGGGAAGAATCTTTGTTTTCTTGATGTTGAGATGCAATTTTCATATTGAAGACTGCAGTCCTTGACCTTCTGCAGCAAATGCTTAGACATGGTGAGCAAAGTTGTGTTGTCTGCTTACCATAAGTTGTAGATAAAAATATATAATTTATTGAAACCCATTATTTAGAGTCAATTATGACTTATAGTGACTCTATAAGAGAGCATAGAACTGCCTCACAATTTCTTCAAGGCTGTAGTTTTTATGGGATCAGATTGCAACATATTTCCTCTGGGTTCAAAATTCAGACTGGGTTCAAAGCACTGATTTCTACCCCTCCATTGAGTAATTGAGTGCTTAAACACTGTAACACCAGAGATTCTTCTTACAGAGTTTCAAAAGACCTTTCAGTGGAAAACAGTAAATTTGAAGGAAACAAAATGAATTTGAAATATCTTCCATTTTTTTCTTGTGTGAAACTATTTTATTTTCTTTTCCCTGAAGGTTTATAAGATTTCTCTTTAGAATTGGAGCTATATAATTTCATCAGAATAGGCCTAAGGGTACATGTGTCTTTTCTCATCAAATCTAAGTGGAACTTGATGTGCCCTGTTTATTTTTCTATACAGCCCCTACCCATCCCATTAAGAGGGGTTTTCTTTTCTTATTGACAAATTATTGTCATTCCTCTATTTTCCTTTGATCTCCTTCTGAAAACTTGCCATTTTCTGAGACTTATCCTCTGAAACTTATCTCTTCTCTGGCATTTTATTTCTCTTTGTATGACTTTTTAGATACTTTTATTTGGTTTTTGAGGAGCTCTGGTGGCCTAGTGGGTAAGAAGTTGTGTTGCCAGCCCAAAGGCAGGTGGCTCTGATCCACCGATTTCTCTGCAGGAGAAAGATAGGCAATCAGCTTTCCTGCAATTCAGTGCCTCAGAAAACCTCCTAGAGGGTCAACTATGATTTGGTTCTAACCCAAAATCACATAACAGCAACAATAAGGACAAGTTAGGTCTAAGCAATGATGACCTGATATATTTAAGTTGAGACGTTATGGTTTAGCTATTCTGATAGGTTTGTTGAGTTTGTACTTGCATTGCTTTAAACTAATTGTTTCATTCAGGACATCCAAATTCATCTGATATTTTCCCCACCATCAGTAAAAATTTACCTTTAGCCGATTGGTATTAGTAGTATTTCTATATAATTTACTCAAGTATATTCATGATAAATGTACTATGCTCTACACAATCTATAGATAGGTGTAGGGTACTTAGTGAAGAAAAAAGGACCTAAGTGCTAGCCTTGTTGACCTTATATTCTAGTGATATATATGGGAACCATACAAATCCATACATTAACATGTAAAATAGATTTTGAAACATGCAATGAAAAAAATAGTGCAACACATAAAAATAATAAAGCAAGATAGACGTACACTGATTACAGTAATTGTGATGACTGAGAAAGCTTCCCTCAAAGGTGAAACTGAATCTCAGAGCAGAAAGACAGAGTTGGCTGATGCAATATTTAAGTGAAACATTCCTCTGGACAGAAAGAAAAAAAAATACATAAAGAGAATATGAGTAGTCTTTTGGGGAATAAAACTAGTCTACCCTATCTGTAGCATGCTGGACTTCAGAAGTTGTATAAGATAAAGTATTATAAGAGCAGTGTAAATGTTCTTATAAAAAAGGCCCTTGTAATAATTTTTTTTTCTACTGGAAAAGTATATAGAGTTAGAACTGTGACTGAGGAAAGAGATGGAGTGCCATCCAAACCTTTTTAAATTACAGGAGGCAACACATCGGGCCAAGGAGAAGTCTACTTCTCAGAATCCTCTTTGAGACAGATACACAAAGTGGAATACAAACTACACCTGGAGGAGAAAAGTATAGTGAAGAAGAGAATTCTAGTGAAGAGGGAGCCAGTAATAGAATTGTCTGCATGGAAGCAAAGTCAAGTGGAGTGGCAGTTGGAGACATTGGACTCTAGTCACCATTTTCCTAATTGAATTTGGACAGGAACTGAATAACTAGCTGTGATAACCCCAAAGGAGGGAGCTCTGGTGGCTGAATGACAAGGAGCTGTAGTGCCAACCCTGAGGCTTGAGTTTGAACCCAATAGCCACTCCACAGGAGAAAGATGGGTAATTCTCTCTGTACTATGTACTGTCTTTGAAAACCCACTGGAGAGTCAGCTATGAGCTGGTTCTGACCCAAATGCATATAACAAAATCAACCCCAAAGGACCTTTCTTTCTTCTAGTACCTCTTTAAAGTTCAAAAGACTTGGAAAACTTCTTTGAAGTACTAAATAGTAAATATTCCACTTAAAGATATATGAGTGGGTTGATAAAAGAGATTATCTACATGAAGATGGACTGATAGAGAGACTGCAAAGACAGAGAAAGTTGTTGGAATGGATTAGAATTGGGCGATATTTGGATCTGTTATACATAGGTTATTGTGAGTTAGAGTTGATTATTGTTATTATGTGCCATTGAGTCAACTATGATTCATAGCAACCCTAACTGTGAACTCTACCCTATTTTAAAGCAACCACATTGTTTCTAACATATTTCTCCCATTGTCATAATTGTTATGTCAATCCATCTCTTCCAGGGTCTTCATTTCTTACACTGGCTCTCCACTATTTCAAGTATGTCTTTCCAAGAACTGGTCCCTCTTGGAAACATGCCTAATGTGTATTAGACATATTTAGACATCCTTGCCTCCAAAAAGTAACCTGGCTACACCCTCTTTAAGATAGCCCTGTTCTTGGGGCAGCCCATGGTATGTTCAAAACTCTTCTCCAGCACCACAACTGAAAGGGATTAACTATTCCTCTGTCATATTTAGTGATTGTTTCAGCAGTCTGATGCATACTTAGTCTCTATAATTATATCATTACTCTTTAGCACTCTGGAGAGGTAGATAGCACCTAACAACCACAAAAACAACCCAGAAGTACTCTGGGAGCAGAATGTGAACTGTGACCAGAGGATGAATTTACCCAGCTTTCTCTGCCACACCTTCTTGGTGACCAGGAGTGCGGTCTCCTTCCTCAAACTCCACCAAATCATAACTAGGGATGCCCAACCCTGTTGCCAGATACTCACTAGACAACCTTCACCAACTGCCACCAACCACTGAATCGTGTCATAAGTAGATTAAGCTGTGCACCTACAATGTTATTAACAGGTTACACCGTGATTCAACACAAAAACTCACATACGCAGCCATCACTGTTATATCCAGTCCCACTCATGAAAAAACACATAAATCATGAAATAGCCATCAGCTGCCATTGTTGTTAGAAGTGCAAAGATCAACATTGCTGCATCATCCCTTATGGATTTTTCTGTTTTCATCATCTTTACCTCATTCCAAGGAACATTCTGACTGCACCTTCTCAAAGACATATCTGTTTGCTTTTTTGGCAGTCCATGTCACATTCAGAACCCTTCCCCAACACCACAATTCAAAGGCATCAATTCTTCTTCTGTCATTTTTAGTTATTGCCCAGCTCTTTCCTCAATCTGGCACCATTGCTCCTCAATTATATGGAAAGGTTCCTAACTACAGATTTTCCCAGTGAAATACAGGAGAAAAATAGGAGATCTTCTGATCTCCTAACTACTAGTATTAAGTATATTGTGAACTGGAGTGTAGATCCACGTAAGTCGAAGTTTCTGACAATTTCAATCTTTTCTCCATCTATTGTGATGTTGCCTATTAGTCCAGCAGCTAGGATTTGTGTTTTTGCTACATTGAAATGCAATCCATATTGAAAGCTGCATTATTTGATCTTCTGTAGCAAGTGTTTCAAGTTCTCCTAAATTTTAGCAAGTAAGATTGTGTCATATGCGTAGTGGAGGTTATTGATGAGTCCTTTTCCTAACCTAATGCCACATTCTTCATAGAGTCCTACTTTTCAAATGATCTTCTCAGCATATATATTAAAGTCATTATAATTCTATTATAAAATAAGGAAATTATAAATGACCTAAAAACATTGGTAGAAGATTGGTAAATATCCTTTAATAAACATGCATATAAGCTACTCTACAGTCTTTAAAAATGGTATGTAAAAGTAAATTTCCTAATGTGGAAAAATTTATGACTTACTAGGAGTTGGAAAAAACAATGATACACAAAGTGACATCACTGGTATTGTACAAATGTACAAGAAAAAACACAAGTAAAAAAATAAGAGCCAAAATGAAGATACATGAAAATATCAACGCACATTGCTGAATAGAGGACTAGAAAAGATTTTAATTACTTTTATCGTGTTTACTTGTATTTTCTGAGTTCTTCTACAATGAGTATATGCTACCTATGTAATTTTTAACATAAGATTCCATCTATTTTGCAATGCCACATATTCTTATATTTTGATCCTTTGCTGTTTTACAAATCAGTGCAGTAACCTGTAGATTTTCCTAATGCAATTCTTTCCACACCAATCTTTTATCAGTGAAACTAGCATATTGAATTACCTAAAGATTACCTCTTAATATGTTATTTTTATTATAGCTTAAGTGACCTGAAAATACTGATGATACAATGTTGTTGTTGTTTATCATTGAGTCGGAACCAATTTATAATATTGTTGTTGTGTAACATTGAGTCAGAGCCAACCCATAATTGACCTTTCAGCAAGTTTTCAAGGCTGTGAATTGCCTGGTAGGAGACTGCTCATCTTTCTTCTGTAGAAAACAGGAGCTCATCTGTAATGCCTATTTAGATACCAAAAAAAGCAACCACAATATCTATGTGGAACAAACTAGTATATAATCAAAACAGAAATAAAACAACTTCAAAATTTAGATGACTACAAACCAAAAAAACTGAAAATATGTTGCAAAAAGTAATTGAAATAAAGCATCAGGAATCTCCTCAAGGAAGAACAGTTAACAGAACTACCTGATAAGGAATTATACATTGTTGTTGTTGTTGTTATCTGCCGTCTAGTCGCTTGCGACTCATAGCGACCCTATGTACAACAGCCCTAAACTCCACTCTGTCCTGTGCCAATTGCACTGTCTCTGACACTCCCATCCCAATTATCCCAGTCACTGAAACAATCCACCTCATAGAGGGCCTTCCTCTCCTGCACTGTCCCTCTGCCCTCCCAAGCATGATGTCCCTCTCTAAGGTCCGGTCTCTCCTCACAACATGTCCAAAGTATGTTAGATGGAGCCTCAGAATCCTTGCCTCCAAGGAGCCACCCGGTTTAACCCTTTCCATGACAAACCTGTTTGTTTTCTTAGCAGTCCATGGTATTCTCAATACTCTTCTCCAGCACCACAGCTCAAAGGCATCAATTCTCCTTCTATGCTCCTTGGTCATTGGCCAACTCTCTGATGCATAACAAGTGATTGCGAAGACCATGGCCTGTATCAGACGCACCTTAGTCTCCAAAGAGACACCATTGCTCTTCAGTACTTTGTAGAGGTCCCTAACAGCAGACATTTCCATGGCAATGCGCCTTTTAATTTCCTGGCTACTGGTGCCAAGAGTGTTGACTATGGAGCCAAGCAAACTAAAGCTGTGTGCAATCTCAATCTCTTCACCATCCATCCTGATGCTGCCAATTGGTCCAGTGGTGAGAATCTTTGTCTTCTTGACATTGAGCCTCAATCCATATTGTAGGCTGCAGTCCTTGACACTCTGCAGCAGGCGCTTCAGGTCCTCCTCAGTTTCAGCAAGCAGGGTTGTGTCATCTGCATAATGCAGATTGTTGATAAATCGTCCACCAATCTTGACCCCACATTTCTCCTCATAGAGCCCAGCCTCCCAGATAATCTGTTCTGCATATAGGTTGAAAAGGTATGGAGATAGGATGCATCCCTGGGGTACGCCCTTCCCAATTTTGAACCATGCAGTGTTCCCTTGCTCTGTTCTGACGACTGCCTCCTGGTCCAAGTATAAGTTTCACATTAGAAGGGTCAAGTGTTCTGGGGTTCCCATTCTTCTCAGAGTCAGCCACAGTTTGTTATGTTCTACACAGTCAAATGCTTTGCATAGTCAATGAAACACAGATAGACATTCCTCTGGTATTCCCTGCTTTCAGCCAAGATCCATCTAACATCAGCTACAATATCTCTAGTACCACGACCTCTTATAAACCCAGCCTGGACTTCTGATAGTTCTCTGTTGATGTGCTGTTCCAGTCGTTTTTTGATAATATTCAGTAAAATCTTGCTTGCATGTGAAATCAGTGAGATTTTTCTGTAGTTTCCGCATTCTGTTGGGTCACCTTTCTTTGGGATAATGTGGAATTATATGTAGGTGTATATTTTATCCCAATTCTGGAAAAACACAAGCAAAATAAATACCCTGGAAGAAGGCAAGAAACAACCAAAGAACAAATGTCAAAGTCAATTTAATTAACAAACATAAAAAAACAGAAGACTAGTAACTCTAAAGTGTAAGAGATAGATAATACAGAAGAAGGACAAAAGCATAGAATGAATTAACCCAAGAAATGATTAACAAATTAAAAGTCAAATCTCTTGACCCCAGTTAGCACAAGGAAAAAAAAAAAGAAGATGCATAAGAACTTTGAGTGACACTATCAAGAGGAAAAATTTGCATGATATCATAATTCCTTAAAAGAAATTGAATAGAATTAACAAAAGTACTGAAAGAATTGTTCAAGATTTGATAGCATAACACTTTCCTAATATAAAAGAAAATTAAACAATACACATGTATAAAACTCAAGGAATTCTACATGGAATTGATAACAAATGATGGTAACCAAGATATAGGATACTCAGACTTCCTAAAACCAAAGACAAGAAAGAATCTTGATATAACCAAACTATGACACATACACACAATGGAATACTGTACATATTAAAGAATAACAAAGAATTCAAGAAGGATAATGAGGATGAACCAAGAGGACACTATGATAAGTGAAACAAATCATTTACACCTTCTTTAATGCTTACAAGAGGTGAAAGAGGAAAGGAGAGAAAATCTGTAACCAAATAACAGACAGGTATTTGTTTGGGTGAAGGAAAGGCTATTAAGAATTAACAGAATTAAGCAGTGATCAGGGCAATGTCACTAATCAAAGGGAAAGAACAGAGAGGTGCACAAGGGCTTCATATTGAAAGGTATATTATCTAAACAGTCTTGAGTTATCAACAACAACAAACATTAAACTACAATTGTATACATAGACAGATAGGAAAGATAAATAGGTGTAAGGAGAAAAGACTAAACAAATTATTCTTATTTCTGGTGGGTGATGTTTGTATTTACTGTAAATATATCCATGCATATAAGGGAGCTCTGAGAGTATACTTTATAAAGAGTTTCTGGGTTCACCCAAAATGCTGTGTTTCTCTGGTGGTTTAGATCTGCCAGTGCTTGTGTGAGACAAAGATGGGCTATCTACTCCCATAAGATTTACAATTTCAGAAATTTAATGGAGGTTCAGCCCTGATGTGGATCCAACTCGAAGGCCATGAGTTAAATAGTAAAGCAAGTGGAGAAAATATGCGCAAATTTCCTCATTGTTGTTGTTGTTTATGTCATCCAGCAACTCCTTGACACCCTAAGAATAACAGATCTGAACCTTGCTATGTCCGGTGAAATCATCATCTCTGATACATGACTCAAGCTCATTAATTAAGCCATTAAGTCAACTCATCCTTTTTTTATTGTCATTTTTTATTGTTTTGTTTTATTTTAAACTAATGAAAAATTAAAAGCTTGTTTGTTTTTTTAATTTTTTCACTAGCTAATTTACGAAATTCTAATACAAATTTGAAAAAATACTGTCAATTTCCCTCACCCCCTCACCCATCAAATTGTACAACCCAATGATTAATTCCCCCTTACTCTGCACATCCACATCCCTCTACTTCCACCCTCTCCCACCCTTCATAGATACTTATACTCACTCTACAATAATGATTTTACACAATATTTATCCTTGTAGGACTGAGTTCACTCAGCATAATGACCACTATTTCCTCCCTAGTCAATCCATCTTGTTGAAGGTTTACCTCTTTTTTCCCTGAAATTTTCCACCTTTAGCATCATGTCTTTTTCCAAGGACTGGTCTCTCCTAACAACATACCTGAAATATGTGAGATGAAGTTTTACCTTACCACTTTTGCCTTCAAGGAGCAGCAAATTGCACTGCCTCCTAACCTTATTTTAAAAAGGCAAAGGGGAAGGGAAGCTTGTGAACAGCCATCTAAAGTGCAATTATTATTTTTTCTTATCTTGTCTGGCACAAAGAAGATTAAAAAAAAAGAAAATATTTTATTATGTATCTACATGGAAATAATTAGCCTGACAGATTAATGGACAATGTGAACCACAGACTTCATGACCCTGAGCCCAGAAAAAGCAGGATGGTTTCAACATATATTGCTAACTGTTCTTAAAGCTCATAATATAAAGTCTTGGATCCAAGGAGAGACAAATGTAAGACAAAATTAAAGTTACTAGAAGAAAAAGTCCACACTCATTGATTCAACAGAGACGGTGGAATCCCATGGATTACAACCTTCAGTAACCTCTCACACTTGGAACTATATTTATTCTCATTCAAAAAAAAGGTGACCCAACAGAGTATGGAAATGATTGAACGATAATCACTAGTATCACATGCAAGCAAAATCTTGGCCAGTTGTGTGGATAGGGTTATTATGAGTTATGGTCAACTAGACAACACGTAACAACAGCAACAACAGCAATTAATTACTGAATAATTATTCAGTCATCTGGCTTTACCACATTGAATCAGACAGTTAGATGGTATACTGTGCTGGAAATGAAAAATAGAAGAAGAATGGTATTGTATTCATAGTTCAAAATATTCAAGTTCTATCCTGAAATACATTGTTGTGAGTAATATTGAATATTACCCATATGCATATGAAAAAACTACCAATATGACTACTATTAAAATACATGCATCAACAGCTCAGGCCAAAGAAGAGGAAATTAAAGCTTTTTACCAAATTTTACAGTCTGAAATTGACCAAACATGCAATTGAGATGGTAAATGGAATGTAAATAAAGAAGGAACAGTAGTTAGAAAGTATGGACTTTGTGACAGAAATCAAGTGAGAACTAGAAAAATCAAATTTACAGTCGAATTCTCTTGCAGTTATATCCTATGTCATTTTTAATTCACTCCCAACGGTTAAGTGTTAGGTGTCATTGAGTAGGCTTCAATTCATAGTGACCCTGTGTATAACAGGGGAAACGCTGTTCAATGCTGCAACATCCTCACGCTCTCTATTGTCCCTAAGGCCTTAGTTGTCTTTGTCAATCCATATTAACTAAGAAGTTTTCTGTTTTTCACTGATTCTTTACAGGCTGACTTCTGATAGGGAGCTGGAGTGGCCTAGTGCTATGAAGCTGTGTTACAATCCCAAAGGCACATTGTTCGATTCTACCAGGTATTGCATGGAAGAAGAACAAGCAATCTCTTCCTGTGCAATTTACTGCCTATGAAAACCCACTGTAGGTTCAGATATTGGTCAGTCCCAACTCTTAATGGCACATGACCAACCATCTAATCCTCCTGATAATACACCCAAACTGTATGACATGAAATTTCACCCTCCTTGTTTATAAGGAGCAGCCTTTCTTTACTTCTTTCAAGACTGATTTATTTGTTCTTTTGGCTGTTCATGCTATATATGGTTTTCAGTAACACAACAATTCAGAAGCATTCATTCTTCTTATATCACCCTTATTTATATCCAATTTTCACATACATACAAAACCACTGAAAATATAGTGGCTTAGGTCAAGCACATCCTTATCTTTAAAAATTACATGCATCCTCTTTAGCACTTTATTAAGAGATTAATGGCTACAATCTGTCCAATGCAGTATGTTCTTTAACTTCTTAACCATTTGCTTGCATGTTTGATGATTATTAAATCAAACAATATAAGCTTGTTGGCAACTTCAATTTTTCCCATTTGTTTTTATTTTCTTCATGTTGAGATAAAATTCGTATCAATTATTGCCATTGTTGTGTGCTGTAGAGTTGCTTGCATTCATTCATTAGAATGAATCTGAAACCTGCCTTATCCAATGCCATTATGACCATTTCTGGCACAATTAGAGTCATATGTAAATCCATCTTATTGAGAATCTTCCCCTCTTGCAGTGACCCACTACCTTTCCAAGCATGTTATTTGTTGCTGTCTGTTTACCAGCAATCTACAGTGACACCCTGATGGGGGTAAGCACGACAGAGATACACCACCCTGGGAGAGGATCATAGAGTCAATCCAGATCAACTTTATTGGGATAAGCAGTGCACTTATATACACAGGAAGGCAGGATAGGGTGGACTTACAGGCAAGGGACGTGTGGATTGATCAGGAGAACCTCAGCCTCGTGTGGACCACTCCCAGCTCAAGAGATGTGGCAGCCGTCTTCCCAGGTGGCAAGCTTTCTCAAGCCAGTACAGCCAAACACAGGGGAGCTTTCTTTACTCCAAATTAAAGGTCGTTGGGAGGCTTGCACTTATCTGGAGCTTAGGAGATCTGTCCTGGCCAGAAACACCCCCTTCCTCCCCAACATTCTGCAACAATTGTCCTTCTCCAAGGACTGGCCTTTCCTACCTGCATGCTCAAAATATATGAAACTAAGTTTCACAATCCTTGCTTCCAACTAGCACCCTGGTTTCACGACAGACCTTTATCCAAAAGAGTTCTCTTGACAGTCTATGGGATACTGGCAGTCTTTGATAATTTCCATACAATTATTTACAAACTTGTCTTTTACATTTCTGACCCCAGATCAAGATTAAACCATTTTCTCAAAGGTCCCTGTTAATTTTGTAATTAGAGTCCATAGTCTGAATATTATTGTTATTGTATGCAATTGAGTTGGAACTGACCCATAGCTGACCCCCCAGCAGGTTTTTAGAGGCAGTTAATCCCATGGTAGGAGATTATTCATTCTTCTCCTGTAGAGAAGCTGATATTTTTGAACTGCATGCCTTTGGGATTGCAGCTCAGCTTCTTAATAATAGGCCACCAGAGCTTCCTGTTGTTATTAAGAGTGTTTATTGCTATTGAGTTGCTCATTATTTCTAAGTCTTCTCACTGAACAATAAAAATATGACAGAATTCATACTTGTATTTCCACTCAATGGTTATTTTTATGTGCTGTCAAATCACCTGTGACTCATAGAAACCCTGTGAACAATAGCTCTGAACTCTTTCCTGTCCTGAGCCAATCTCACCGTCTGTAACACATCTGACCATATTATCCTGGTAACTGCATCAATCCTTCTCAGCCAGTGTCTTCTTCTCCTGCATTGTCCATCCACCCTTCAAAGCATAATATCCTTCTCCGAGAATTGGTTCTCCCTAACCAAGCGGCCAGTATGTGAGATGGACCTTCAAAATCCTTGTCTCCAGAGAGCAACTCATTTCACCCTCTCCTGGACAAACATGCTTATTCTTTTGGCAGTCCATGATATGTTTCATACTCTTCTCTAGCACCACAACTCAACAGAATTGATTCTCCTATTATCTTTAGTCATTATCCAGTTCTCTGTTGCACAGTAATTAATTGCAAAGACCATGGCCTAGATCAGGCACACCTTAGACTCTAGACTAACATCTCTGAGTTTCGGCAAGTAGAAAGGTCTCTAAGAGCAACTTTCCTAATCTAATTACTCTTTTGATTTCCTTACTGCTGGTTTCAAGAGTGTTAATTGTGGACTCAAGCAAGTTGAAATTGTTAACACTTTCAATCTCTTCTCCATCTATCAGGGTGCTGCCATTTGGCCCAAAAGAATTGGCCTCAAAAGAAGATGGGGGAATACACAGAGTCACTGTGCCAGAAAGAATTGATTGACACTGGAGAAGCCAGTGGTAATGAGAAGTAGAAGTTGCATTGAGGGCATTGGCAAAAATAAGGCCCCAAAGTGATACCAATTGACTGCTTTCGATTAACAGATACATCCTTGGATGCACTCATCAATCCAATCCATGCCAGAAAATTTGGAGGACGGATTGAAAAGATTCTCACCAAAAGTGGTGAGAATCTTTGTTTTCTTGATATTTAGATGCAATCCATACTGAAGGCTGCATTCCTTTATCTTCTGCAACAACCTCTTCAAGTCTTCCTCACTTTCAGCTAGTAAGGTTGTGTCATCTGCATAATACAGATTATTGATGAGTCTCCCTCCAATCCTGATGTCACATTCCTCTTCACAGAGTCCAGCTTCTGAGATAATTTGCTCAGCATATAGATTGAACAGGTATGGAGTGAGAATAAAATCCTGACAAACTCCCTTCCCAATTCTAAACCATGCAGTGCTACCCTGCTCCATTCTCACAACAGCCTCCTGATCCAGGAATAGGTTCTACATGAGCACAATCAAGTGCTTTGGGAATTCCCATTCTTCTCAATGTCAGCCACAACTTGTCATTATACACACAGTCAAATGTTTTTGCATAGTCAATAAATCACAAATAGACACTCCTCTGGTATTTCTTACTTTCAGCCAGGAGCCATCTGACATCAGCAATGATATCCTTGGTGCCATGGCCTCTTCTAAATCCTGCTTAAACTTCTGGCTGTTCCCTATCTATGTACTGTTGCCATCATTTCTGAATGATCTTCAGTATTATTTTACTTTCATGTGATATCAATGATACTGTTCGATAATTTCCACATTCAGTTGGATCATCATTTTTGGGAATAGAAACAAATTCAGGCCTCTTTCATTCTGTCCTCCAAATTTCCTGGCATAGACTGGTGCATGCATCCAAGGCTGCATTTGTTAATTGAAAGGGGTCAATTGGTATCCCATCAAGACCTGGGGCCTTATCTTTGCCAGTGTTCTCAATGCAGCTTCCAATTTTTCCTTCATTACCCCTGGATCCTGTTCATATGGTACTTCCTGAAATTTTTCCGTGTCAATCAATCTTTCTGGTACAGTGACTCTGTGTATCCCCTCCATCTTCTTTTGATTCTTTCTGAGTCATTAAATATATTTTCCGTAACATCTTTCGATACTGTGACACGAGGCTTAAATTTGTTTTTCAGTTCTTTCAGCTTGAGAAATGCAGAGTGAGTTTTCTCTTTTTATTCTCCAATTCCAGCTCTCTGTACATTTTAATACTTTCCTTTGTCCTGCCGAGTTGCCCTTTGAAATTGTCTATTCAGCTCTTTCACTTCAACACGTTTTCCTTTTGTTTGGTTTCTCAATGTTTCCGTGCAATCTTTACAGTCTTTTCTGACATCCATTTCTATTTTTTTTCTTTTCCTATGTTTTTGTAATGACCTTTTGAATTTTTCATGGATGATATTCTTCATATCATCCCATAACTCATCTGGTTTTCTATCATTGGTGTTCAACGACTCAAACCTCTTCTTATGATAATCATGAAATTCAGATGGAATTGATTCAAGTTCATATCTTGGTTTCTGTGGACTTGTTTAATTTTCTTCAGCCTAAATTTAAACTCACATATGAGTATTTGATGATCTGACCTTGTTTGACTGCTGACACTGAGCTTCTTCAACAAGTCTTCCACAAATGTAGTCAATCTGATTTCTGTGCAGCCTGTTGGGTAAAATCCATGGGTAAAATTTTCTTTTGTGTCTTTTAGAAAAAGTATTTGCAATGAATAAATGGTAAATACAAAATTCAGTAATTCAGTCATTCTATTTTCAGCTTCATTTCTATAACCCAGCCTATATTTTCCAACTCCTGTCCCTACTTCACTGTTTCCTACTTTTAGGATTCTAGTCACCAATTATCATTAACACATCCTGACTGCAGAAAATTTCCAAAGCAAGAATTTCTTTCCATTTATTGATAAGAGTAATATATATTTTCATTTCATATTATTGTTGGTTTGTTGTTATGTGCTATCAAGTCGAAACCAACTCATATCTGACCCTCTAGCGGGAGTTAGAGGTTGTAAATGGCATTAAAGTGATTGTCTTTCTCCCATAAAGCTGCTGGTGCATTTTACCTGCCTGACTTTGGTCGAGGAGCACAAATCCTTACTCAGTAGACCATTCTATATCAACTATCATGCTATTGTTTATAAAATGGATACTAAAAAATTATTCACTTTCAGCTGTAATAGCTTCCTTACTAACTCTCAGTTCTGTTCCTTAGAGCTATCTATCTACTTTTATGCAGGACCATATTGTTTTGATCACTAAAGTAAGTTTTGAAATCACTTAAGTGTGAGTCTTTCAAATTTGTTCTTCTATTTTAAAATTTCTTTGGCAATTCTGGTTTACCTTCATTTCTGTAAATGGATCTCTAGTGGTCTACGGGGTAAGGTATTGCACTACTAACCCAAGGGCAATTGGTTTGAACCCAGCAACCACTCTGGAGGAGAAAGATGAACAATCTTTTCTTGTGTGATATTTATAACCTCTGGCAACCTGCTTGAGGGTCAGGTATAAATCAGTTCAGGCTCAATGGCAGTGAATTTGAGATAAGATTTTAATTTCTGTAAATATTTGTTTTACAATGATTACTTTGAAAACAATGAACTAGGGGGCCCTGGAAGCTTACTGGTAAGGAGTTGCACTGTCAGCCTTTGCATGCAGGTTGAAGGCAACAGTTGTGTCGAGGGTGAAAGATGAGTAATCTTGTTGTATGATTAAACTGCCTCTGAAACCCACTAGAGGCTCAGCTATGAACTGGTTTCTACTAGATGTTACATAACAATAACAACAAGAATAATAACTTGCCTAACTGCATTTGCTTTACTAGAATTTCTAGCTGCTTAACTTGGTGATGGTATGGGGTTTTTTAAAATATTTTATTGTGTCTTATACAATAATGAAATTATATTGTGTTTCATTAATATACATTGTGTTCCATACAATTCCTCATTTACATTGTGTTTCAGACATCATTCATACACACCGTATCCCATATAGTTAATAACCATTGATTTATGCCTATTATTACAACTTCATTTAATGTCCTCATTGAATCTTCCTCATTTTCTCACCCTCCTCTCCAATTTGTTTACTAAACTCTGTTATACTAGAGACTTCCACATTTCCCTTTTATCCCCTCCCTTCCCTTTTTGGATATTTATACACCTCTTACTGAGTAATCTTCTGTTTTTTTTATAAAAATCATTTTATGCAGTATTTTTTCTTATAAGATCGAGTTAGTTCACCAGCATAATATTCTCTAGACTTTCCCAAGTTATACAGTATTTTGCAAAATCATTATTTCTTAGTGCTGCAAAGTATTTCATTGCGTGAATTTACCACAATTTCTCAATCCATTCATCTCTTGATGAGTATTTGGGCTATTCCCATATAATCTTTGTTTTTATTTTTTCCATTTAGTTAGATCTTTTATTGTTTCCGTAACAATATAGTCTTTTTTATAAGTGTCTTTAGTGTCTTTGTTGTTGTTGAGTAATATCACGTGGGAACAGACCCATAGCTGAACCTCCAGTGGGTTTTCAGAGGCAGTAAACCCAAGAGAGGAGTTTGCCCATCCTTCTCCTGCAGAGCTGCTGGTAGATTCAAACCGCATGCCTTTAGGATTGTAGTGCAGTTTCTTACCACTAGGCCACCAGAGCTCCCTAATGTCTCTTGTTGTTGCATACCAACCCATAACTGACTGTCTGGTGGGTTTTCAGAGGCAGTAACCACATGGGAGGATTTGCCCACCCTTCTCCCACAGAGCAGCTGATGGCCTTAAACCATGCATCTTTGAGCCCAGCTTCTTGCCACTAGGTCACTAGAGTTTGTAGTTAGGTTTATTCCCTGGTATTTCATCTTGTGGATGGCTATTGTAGATGATACTACTTTCTTATTTTCCTTTTCTGTGTTTTCTTTGTTTTTGTAGAGAAATCTCAGTGATTTTTCTATCTTGATCTTGTACACTTTTCAAAACTGATCTACTAAGTTTAACAATTTTTTGTTGAGTGTTGAGGTTCTCTGTGTACACTATCATATCATCTGTAAAGTGGCATTTTTTTCGCATATTTGCCAATCTGGATGCTTTTTATTTACTTCGTTGTCATGTGCAGTAGAATCGCTTGTGACTGATAGTGACCCTAGATCCAATGGCTCTGAAGCCAGCTCTCTATCCTGAGCCAAATTCATTGTCTCTGACACACCTACCCTCATTATCCTAGCTACTTAGCCAATCCATCTCATCCAGAGTCTTCCTCTCTTGCATTTTCCCTCTATTCTTCCAAGCATGATGTCCCTCTCCAAGTATTGGTCTCTCTTTGCACAATGCAAAGTATGTGAGAGGAAGCCTCAAAATCCTTGCCTCCAAGGGGCACTCTGGTTTCACCCTCTCTGGGACAAACCTGTTATTTTAGCAGTCCACAGTATATTCAGTACTCTTCTCCAGCAACACAACTCAAAGGCATCAATTCTTCTTCTACCATCCTTAGTCATTGTCCAGCTCTCTGATGCATAACAAGTAATTGTGAAGACCATTGCCAGGCTCAGGTGTATCCTACTCTCTAGAATGACATCATTGCTCTTCAGCACTCTATAGAGGTCCCTGACAGCATATTTTTCCAGAAACTCGTTTTGTTTTTGTTTTTTATTTCCTATCTCCTGATACCAAGAGTGTCCACTGTGGAGACAAGCAAGCTGAAGCTGTGAACAATCTCAATCTCTTCTCCATCTATCATGATGCTACCAATTGGTCTAGTGATGAGAATCTTTGCTTTCTTGATGTTGAGCTTTATTCCATATTGAAGGCTGCAGTCCTTGACCTGTAGCAAATGCCTCAGGTCATCCTCAGTTATGGCAAGCAAGATAGTGTCATCTGTATAATTCAGGTTGTTGATGAATCTTCCTCCAACCCTGATGCCACATTCCTTCTCCTAGCCCAGCCTCACAGTTGATCTGTTCCTCATATAAAATTGTAAAGGTATGAAGTTAGGATGCATCACTGGTGCATCCTTTCTGATACATACCTTTCTTGATTTTGAACCATGCAAATTTCCTTTTTTTGTTCTGACTACAGTCTCCTAGTCCAAGAACAGATTTTGCATAGGTACAATCAAGTGGTTTGGTGTTCCCATTCTTCTCAAACTTAACCACAGTTTGTTGTGATCCATACAGTCAAATGTCTTTCCATAGTCAATGAAATAAAGATAGACATTTCTCTGGTACTCACTGCTTTCACCCAATATCCTTTCAGCATTGGCTATAATATCCCTAGTGTCTGCACATCTGGCAGTACCCTGTTGATGTGCTGTTCCAGTAGTTTTCAGATAACTTTCAGCAGAATCTTGTTTGCTTGTGATATTAATGATATTGTTCCATGATTTCCACACCCTATCAGGTCCACTTTTTGTGTAATGGGAATAATCTCTTCCAGTCATTTGGGCAGGTGGTTGTCCTCCAGATTTCTTGGCACAATTTGGTGGGCAAATGCAGGGCAGCGTCTTTTTGTTGAAATATGTTTATTGGTATGCTGTCAGTTCCTTGGGCCTTGTTTTATGCTAATTCTTCAGAGCAGTATGAATTTCCTTCTTCATTACCATAAGCTCTTGATTGCATGTTGTTTCATTAAATTCTTATGTGTCAGCCAATTCTTTTTGGTTTAGGGACTCTGTACTCTTTCCATAGTCTTTTGATGCTTTCTAGGTCATTCAACATTCTACCTACAGCATCTTGTCTTATTTACCTAGCAAATACTTTCAATACTGTATTAAATAGGAGTAGGTGATGATGGCCATCCTTGTCTGGCCCCTGTTTACAAGGGGAATTCTGCTAATATTTCTCCATTGCGAATAATATTGGCTCTTGTATTTTTTTAATATATTTACTTTTTATTTTGTTGAGGAAATTCCTTGTTGTTCTTATTTTGTTGAGTGTTTCAATGAGGAAAGGGTATTGGATTTTGTCAAAGGAGCTGACTGTGGAGCAAATTATCAATTCTATATGTAGACTTAGGATATTGATAGTACATTGAATGACATAAATTACAACAGAGTAAATCCTGACATCAGGATTAGATATGGTTTGGTGTATTCTCCATCTTTCCTAATGAGGTCTGGCATATTGAACATATTTATTTACCTTTCCAAGCCTAAATTATTCACCTGTGAAAAAGCATTGCTAATCACACTTATTTTTCAGGGAGTTTAGTAATAGAACTAATACATATAAAGTACCTGAAACATACTAAACATGTACAAGGGTATACTTTTTCTTGTTGTATCATCTCTATGACATAATTACACTAACTCTAAAATATTATTAGGTCCTTGATCTATACCATTCTGAACTTAGGCTTAATTGTAGTAGAATTGCATGGCAAAATACTTGGGCTATAACTCTAAAGCAGTGAAAGCTTAAGGTGTAGGCTGTTACAGGGCAGTTTCAACTAACCAGTCATATTCCTGCTAGTTTGCTTATGATATTTAGACCTACAGTGAAGCAATGAATATTAGAAAGTTCAACAATGGAATTGACAAATTCTTGGTGCTATTCACACAATATAACATTGGCATTTGTTGACAACTCCACACAGATTGAGAGAGATCAAATAATTGACAAGGACATCAGCAAGCATCTAATTCAGTATCAGATACATAGCGGCTACCCAGTGTGCTCATGCTGTGTGATAGTTTATTATGCTGTTTCTGTGAAGGTAATGGAAAATCTTTTATCATTAATTCATAGATATTGTGCCTTGTGAACAAGTCTTGTGTCTCTCCATAGGATGAGCCCTTGGGTTAAGTATCATGTGATAATTAGAGTTCTATTTGGTTTTTTTATATGTGTAAGAAAGCAAGCAGAGGTGACTTAGTAGTCTTCTATATGACAAACCTAGGATTGATTCTCTACCAATGCTGCTCATGTGTAGCCACTTCTGACCTGTTAGTGGAGGCTTTCATTTTGCTGTGGTGCTAAACAGGTTACAGCAGAACTTCTAAACTAAGATAATCTAACTTTTGTAGACTATTCCAAACTGAGAAGGAAGGCCTGGCAATATACTTCTCAAAACCGGCCAATGAAAATTCTAGGAGGCATAATCATGTGATCCACAATTCACTGGTGGGGATGATTTAAGACAGAATGTTTCACCTGTATGTGCATGGGACTGACTCTAAAAATCTATTAATAATAGCAACAATATAAGGATGGGTGGCTAAATATGTGATGGAATATATGAATCCATGAATTTATTTATAAATTAATCAACTATTTTAATGCTTCTCTCATTCCATTTTCACTCATTTGATTAATAATAATATTTTAATAAGAAATAAATGGGCAATCATAAAAATAACTGTTAAAGGAAACATGTATATTTCTCAGCAACACCTAACTACTATTATTTTCATTTATGATTAAGTGTCCCTGTAACAATTAATTAGCTAAATCAAAGTTAAGTAACTTGCCTTATTTTGCAACATATAAAGGAATATTCAAAGACTGAAACATTATATGTGTTTAATGTGAATTTTAAAACACATTCTACTGACATTTGAATGACTGGTGGTACAATGATGAAGTCATAAGCTGCTAACCGAAAGGCTGTTGACAGAACTCACCCAACAGCTCAGTGTGGTAAAGACCTGAAGAATTTTTTGCACCAAGAACACAGAGTAGAAAACACCAGTGCACAGTGGTCAGATGAGTTGCTGTGAGTCAAAATTGACTACACAAGACTCAACAACAAAAATAACAACAAACCATTGTAAACAAGTAGCTCATGACAGAAGTAGAAAGGGAGGAAACTTTTCAGGAAAAAGGAACATGGAGACCCACTGCTTCTTTTCCTTTCTCTTCAGAGATACTTGAGTCCCCACAAATCCCACTCCAGTTTGTCCTAAGGCGTGTTTGTCGCTAGGTTTACAGAAGTTCTAATTAATTCTCTGTAATTGCATAGTAGTTTTTGCCTGTTTCTCACCACTGGCTCAGCCTTGGAAACAAGATGTTTTACCTCTGGAGACTGCCCTGGTAAAAGCCTATTAATAAATAATTAAGTTTGGAGACTCCAGCAGTGGTGAGTCATGCCTCCAGATCACATGGAAACTGTCTCCATGGCAACGTACCAACAGGCACTGAACTGCTCTATTTCTCTTTTTGTATATGAGGAGAAGGTGGGAGAAAATAGATTAAAAAGAGATTTGGTTTTCATCCTTTCTTTTTTATTTTTGTCATCTTGGTTTCCTTGAAAAAAGTTAATCTGCTATTAAATTGGGAATTCAAGTTAAGCTATGTTTATGACAAATGAAATTTTTACTCTGAAGCAAGTTGTACTATCTTGGCCACATCACTTTCTTAACCCAGCCCACCTATGGTTTTTCTCTTGGATCTGCCTTTGACTCCACCCTAGCCCTATTTTTCTTGCATACTAGTTCTTGATAAGAACTTAGTAGTACTGGGTATCCATTGCCTGCTCTGTGACTGTTTCCTGGCTAACAGCTCTCCATTTCCTTCTCTGTCCAAATCTTTTTACTTTGTACTATGATTTATTATTCAGCAAAGCAGAAAGAATTAAGACCTTGGAATTAAGCAGTTCTGGACTCTATTTTCATCCTCTCTTATCTTCTACCTCCTTGTATGTGTATGGATAGTATCCAAACACTCTCAACATTGTATTTCATGACAGAGCTTACAGCAGTCTTTTTGATTGAAAGTTTGTTGTTGTTGCATGTCTTTGAGTTGGAACCGATTTATAGCTGACCCTCCGGTGAGTTTTCAGAACCAGTAAATTGCATGTGAGGAAATTATCCATCTTTCTCCTGTGGGATAGCTGGTGAATTTGAGCCAAGTTCTTTTGGAATTTTAATACAAGTTCTTACCACCAAGCAACCATAGCTTCCTGTGTGCGGTACTGTTCTTCCTTAACTTTTCATTCTGAGCATATAATTGTCTGATCAAAAGTAGTCATTTCTAACCCATGTCAACTCACCAACACCTAGAATGTCTATCTATAGGCGTTCCATTTAAGTTTTGACAAGTTCTAGTTTTCCTACATTCATACTTCATATGATCCACATTCCAAAATTATTAGTGGATGTTTGCAGCAGTTTCTCTTCATTTGTGAGTGATACTACAGCTATCCATATTTCTCTATTGCTTGTAGAGTTTGCAAAGATCTGTTATTCAGAGATGGATGACCAAAACTGCTTCCTAATCTGTCTTAACCTTAAAGCTCTGCTGAAATCGAAATCACCTACAAAGAGTGATTCTGCTCTTCACCGTGAGTTATTACCATTTCACCCAGTGATGACATTCCTTCCAGCATCATAGTGACCCCCCAGATACCTCACTACATAGAGTATTACAATCGGTTGTGTAAAGAGTTGGGGTTGAAGAGTAAAATGAGAAGAATTCATTCAGCATTTCTGAAGTTGAAAGAACTGGAAAACAAATGCAAGCCTCAAGTTGCAATACTAGGAGATGCTATGGGAAAATCTTGATTCTTTTGATCCACATAGAATCAAAAATAGATAAAAAGAGCACACAGAGTATCTAAACAAAAAGAACTGGCTCACACTGAAATATTTCAGGAAATAGCATACAAGCAAGAGCCAATAGTAATGAAAGAAATTTCAGGTTGCACTGAAAGTATTGTAAAAAAAAATAAGTCCCAGGAATCTATGGGATACTGACTGACATGTTTAAAACAACAGATGCAGCCCTGGGGGCGCTCACAAGTCTATACTAGGAAATTTGAAAGACAGCTATCTAGCTAACTCACTGGAAAGAAATCCATTAATTGCTCCTATTCCCAAGAAAGGTGAGCCAACAAAATGTTTAAATTATCAAACAATATAATTAATATTATATGCAATCAAAAAATTACTGAAGACCATCCGAAATGTACACTGACAGAGAACTTCCAGAAATTCAATGTGGATTTAGAACATGGAGTGTCACCAGGGATATTACTGTTGATGTCAGATGGATCTTGGTTGAAATCACAGATCACCAGAATGTCTAACTATGTTTTATTGACTGTGCAAAGGCATTTGACCATGTGGATTATAACAAGCTATGCATCAGAGGGCTGGTTAAAGGGAGATAGATGTGAAGGGAGGGGGTAGAAGTGGATGGATATCCTGTGGGATGGAGAAGCAGGAAATAAGTGCATAAAGGTGCATGTGAGAAAGGCAGGGACAACACTGACACTAAAGTTAACTCC
>NW_006399791.1:11424554-11434737 GCF_000299155.1 Elephantulus edwardii | reverse complement strand
GAAAGTGCAGCCAGAGTGCTCCTTGGGGGTATGGGTTCTCCTTACTCTTTGAGGTAAGGATGGCAAAGCTTGATCACACACCTATGTCATGTTGTTAAGAGGAGCTATTCCTTGGAGAGGTACATTATACTTGGAAAGCTGAAGGATCAGTGAAAGGAAAGGAAGACCCTCAATGAGATGACCGGACCATGACAACAGCAATGGGCTCAAGTTCTGGAGATGATGAGGATGGTGCAGGACTGGAGGACCCTCAGCAATATGAATTCACAGCGAGTACAGCAACGGGCACAAGTGTGTTGGGGACGCTGAGATAGCACGGGATAGGACAGGGTTCAGGTCTGTTGTCTAGAGGGACACTATGAGTCATGCTGGACTTGAAAGCACATGACAAAAGTACTAATATTTTGAATACAGTCGGTTACTTGTGATAGACATGTGTCAGTGGAGCTTCTGTACTAGGACAGACCAGGACAAAAATATATAGCAAGATGCTGCCAAATATTAGTGAACCTTAAGGATCCCAACAAAGTATTACTCAAACTCTCTCGGTTGGGACATGTCATCAGGGAAAAAGTCGATTACTAGGAGAAGACTTTATATGTGGTGAAGTAACAGGCCAAAAATGAGTAGCGGAGATTGACCAACACAATAGTCATGAAAGACCATGGCACATCCAGCATGCATAAGAATAACACAGGAACAGGCAATATTTCATTGTTGCATACATTAAGTGACCACAAATCAGTCAACTCTACAGTATTAACAAGAACAATATATGTAGATTCTTCCCAAAACTTTGCTTTTAAATGTAAGAAGTATTTTGAATGTGAGTCAGTTAAAATTATTTTTAAATAGTTCAGAGAGATGATCACTTCCATTTGTTATAAGTATCTGTGGTTATGAACTGAAATCTTGACCTTTTTTACCTTTAAATGTCACCAATCAAAAACATATAAAAATCACGCATATAACAAATATTTCACCTACCATTGTCTTGCTACTTCTCTATCAGTCTCTTGGACGGTATTGGCTTGTTTTCTTGTTTCTGTGATCCTATAGACTATGCCATCAGTATTTTAAATGTCATGTTGTTTTCAATTGCTTGATATGCATACAAAATCATTGTATTATATAAGGACAACAGAAGAATTGATGCCTTTGAAGGATGGTACTGACAAAGGATAATAAATATACCATGGGATCTTGGAAGAATAAACAAATATGTCTTAGAAGAAGTGAAAGCAAAATGCTCCTTAGAAGCATGGATAGAAAGACTTTTCTCATATGCTTTGGACATTCGGGGGAGAGGAGAACCCCAAGGAAATGGATGGACATGATAGTTACAAGAATAGACTCAAAATAGCTAAGCTGTGAAGATAACTCTAGGCCATGCAGAGTTTGCTGTAAACAGAATACCTATGTGTCACAGCTCATTTGATAGTACCTAATACCACCAACACTTAATGCCACCAAGTACCTAATACCACCAAGTACTCAACACCACCAAGTAAGTACCTAATACCACCAAGTATCAATGCTTTTGAGTTGTGGTCCTGGAGAAAGGTATTGAATGTATCATGGACTGCCGAGAGAATGAACAGGTTGGTTGGGGGAGGGTAAAACCAAGTTTCTCCTTGAAAGCTAAGATTTTGAAGCTCTGTCTCACATATTTGTGACATGTGGCCAAGAGTGACCAATCCTTGGAGAAGACCATCATACTCAAAAGGGTTGAGGAACAATGCAAGAGGATGGAGGTAGGATATCAGACATAGTGAGATTGGCTTAGGATAGAGCAGAACTATTATGCATCAGATCACTATGAGTCAACTTGACAGCACATAGCAACAATGATAATCACCACCTAATATCCAGGATAATACAAATTTTCTCCCTCAAATTACTTATGTCTATGATTTGTGATACCTTAAACAACAGACTTTTGGGAAATATTGAAGAACAATTGCCTATGTATTTTGAAGGGTGTTTTGGTGGCCTTAGAGGCAAGAACCTGTGCTGCAATCCCAAAAGCACGCAGTTTGAGGCCACCAGCTGCTCTGTGGGAGAAGGATGGGCAATCTCCTCCCATGTAATTAATTACTTCTTAAAATCCACTGGACGGACAGCTATGGGTCAGTTCCAACTGTCTAGTACACAACAATAACATGTATTTTGAAAAGTTTCTAAACCAGGAATAATGGAAATAATATATTAATCTGCACCAGAATTACATTCTGCCAAAGCAGTGGGAATTACTACCACTTTGGCCCTCTTCTCCACTCCAGAATCAACACAGTAGATACGTTACAAGCCAGTTTCCTGAGAGTTGTTCTCTTCTAATTCTCCTATGAAATATGCAACTTGTCACCTTAGCTACTCTTCCACTTGGCTCTAGTCATCACTTCCATCTTGTATGGGTCTACTTAGTGTCTGAAAATCCCACAAAAAGAGAGAAAGTAGTGGGTGCAGGGGGTGGGGGAGGGGGGAGTGATATCAGATCCGTGATTTTTTTCTTTCAATTTCCACGTGTATTGATCCCATAGACTGTGGAAATTATCAAACAATATCATTAATATCACATGTGAGTAAGATTTGCTGAAAATTATAAAAAAATGACTGGAACAGCACATTAACAGAGAACTACCAGAAGTGCAGGCTGGATTTAGAAGGGGTCATGGTACTAGGGATATTGTAGCTAATGTTAGATGAATCTTGGCTGAAAGCAAGGAGTACCAGAAGAATGTCTATCTTTATTTCGTTGATTATGCAAAGGCATTTGACTCTGTGGACCATAACAAACTGTGGCTAAATCTGAGAAGAATGGGAATCCCAGAACACTTGATTGTGCTAAAGCAAACCTATACTTGGATCAGGAGGCTGTTGTCCGAACAGAGCAAGGAAACACTGCATGGTTCAACATTGGGAAGGGTGTATGCCAGGCTGCATTCTGTCTTCATATCTTTTAAATTTTTATGCAAAACAGGTTATCTAGGAGGCTCTATGAGGAGAAATGTAGCATCAGAATTGGAGGAAGACTCATCAACAGTCTATGTTATGCAGATGACACAATCCTGCTTGCTGAAACTGAGGAGGACCTGAAGCACTTGCTCTGGAAGGTCAGGGACTGCAGTCTTCAGTATGGTTTGAGGCTCAATATAAAAAAAACAAAGATTCTAACCACTGGGCTGATTAGCAGCATCATGGTGGATGGTGAAGAGATTGAGATTGTTCACAGTTTTGGTTTGCTTGGATCCACAGTCAACACTCTTGGCACCAGAAGCCAAGAAATGAAAAGACATATTGCAATGAGAAAGTCTGTGTTAAGAGACCTCTCTAAAGTACTGAAGTGTAATGATGTCAGTCTGGAGATTAAGGTGCGCCTGATACATGCCATGGTCTTTGCAATCACTTGCTATGCATCAGAGAGCTGGAAAATGACTAGGAATGAGAGAAGGAGAATTGATGCCTTTGAGCTGTGGTGCTGGAGAAAAGTATTGAATGTACCAAGGACTGCTAAGAAAACGAACAGGTGTGTCCTGGCAAGGATTCTGAAGCTTTGTCTGACGTACTTTGGACATGTTGCAAGGAGGGACCAGTCCTTGGAGAGGGATGTCATGCTTGGGAGGGTAGAGGGACAGCGCAGGAGAGGAAGACCCTCAATGACATGGATTGATTCAGTGACTGGGGTAATGGGGGTAGGTATGTCAGAGATGGTGAAATTGGCACAGGATAGAGCAGGCGTTAGGGCGGTTATACAAAGGGTTGCTAAGAGTTGCAGACAACTCAATGGCACATAACAACAACAACAATATTGCCTTCTTTTAGAAACCAGATGTTCCCTCTTCCTGTCATCTAGACCTTTTTTAGGTCATCACTTAAGTCTTAAAAACATAACAGATCACAGTGTGCTCTGCTGGGCAAAGCTGCAGAGTTTTCACCTGGTTCATTCCTTTCTTGCACTTGTCTGCAGCCTTCGTTAATGCATTCTCCCGCCTTGGCATTATCTGTGATCTCTGAGTTCATCTACTAGACTTCCATGCTTGTTAGCTACTGTATATTTTATAAACAGCCTGACTGATGGGCATCATGTAAAGTAATGTGGTTTCTCCCCAAAGGAATGCTGAAAAACAGCAGATGAAATTTTAGTTCTCTGAAATGCAGTGGATGTAAATCAGATTAATTGTCTAACTGACTTGGGGGAACATCCGGGGATCGCATTTCCTCCCTGAGCCACTCGAGCTTTAGCATTAACTTTTGGCAGGTGAATGTGGTTGGGCCCCATCATTCATCACCAATAACTGCACTGAAAATGCATCAGGTTGAAGTTTTGACAGGTAGATTGGGCTTTGCTTTCCAGTAAAGCAAATTCCAGTAACCTGGACACTTTGCCCTTCTTATTCTTCCCCACACACACAACAAAAATAAATTCCGTATGTAAATGCAAATATCCAAAAGGATTTTTTTCCCCCTGCTGTCATTACTCTAGGCAAGAAGCAAGACTGTATATCTAAAGAATTTTCTCTTGGGCATTTTGTCATTCCAAGAAAGGACTTCCACTCTAGGACACCAACTAGTGGTGAGAATGGCTCACTGGTGGTGACAATAGCAATTCGGTAGCAGAGTTGTTGTCACTCGAGTCACTTGAGGCATATGTGCTCCTCTGATGCTGAACAGGTTTCAGTAGCGCTTCCAAGATGATAAAGACTGGCAAGAAAAGGCTGGTTGAGCTACTTCTCAAAAATTAGCCAATGAAAATTCTATGAATTCCAGTGATCCAAACTGCAATGTGTCATGGAGAAGGCATAGAAGCTTGGACATAGGGACATTTTGAGCCCGGGACTGACTTGATATCAGTTAATGAGAACAACAAAATCAGAGTTTACTAATCTTATTTTAAAACAGAAGCACGCAATATGAAGAAAGGATTAAAATCACAGATAAGCAATGTCCACACACACATTTGTATACGAATATACATGGGATCTTTTATCATAACAATCACAAGCTGGAAATAGTCCAAATTACCAACCACAAGAGAACGGACAAAGCAGATTACGGTTATATCCATATAACGAATTGCTGTATCTGAATAATGAATTCAGTGATTTTTAAAAAGGAAACAATTTATGCAAACAACAGGATGGGTGAATGTCGTAATACTTATGCTAAGTGAAAGAAGATAGACTTCAAACAAGGGTACATTTGGTGTAATTTTGAATAGAATTTCAATTACTATATAAGGAAAAAAACATTAGAACTGCACACAAGAAGAAAAAGGGAGATACTCAACTTAATTGCCATCAAGTCAGAACCGACTCATAGTTTACTTGCAAGTGAGTTTTCAGGAGGTTGTAAATCACATATAACAAGATTGTCCTCAGAGCTTCTGGTGGTTTCAAACTAACAGAACACCACCCCCACTGAGTTAGTACTTAGTTCCATGCAGGCTACACCACCAGGGAACCTAATTCAAAATAAAAATACAGTGTATCAATCACAACTTCAAATTCATAAACAACAGTAGACAAATCAGTTAACTGAGATTGCTTAAAAGTTAAATACATAAGCCCCTCAAAAGACTTTACTCAAAAGAGTGAAAAACTGAACCTACAGATGGCCATGATAGTCTCGTAGGACAACTCAGTCAATTGGCAAAGCAGAGTTTGAGAATGTTTTATATCCTATCTTGGTGAGTAATAGTTAGAATCTAAAATGCTCTCTAGTGGAACAAAAAGAAGGAGGGTAGTCAAAGACTCAGATTTTCATTAGTCCTCAAGTCTAACAGCCCACATGAACCCTGGCTTCAATTAACCTGAGACTTGAAGAATTAGATTGTTCTACCACCATCGACCCTTCTCACCAGAAACATAAGAAAGGGTTCTTGAAACACAGGGAGAAAAATACAGAACAAAATTCATATTCTTTTAAAAAGTTTCAGAATTACTGAATTAATAGAAACTAAAAGGATTCTATGCCCGTCACACTTAAATAGCCTTTCAGTTTTTAACTAAAGCCATTTATTGGTGGTTACCTCTTACTTAAATAATAATTGACTATAAAATAAACATCACTCATTAATACTGTGTTCTTCAAACTACAAATTATGTGAGACCAAGTAGTTAACATTTACCCTAAAACAAAAATGAAAAGCTAAGCATAGTCAAGCAGTTAGAGTAATGGAAACACAGAACGTGAATATAGCCAATACTATGGAATAATTTGTATTAAAATTATTAAGTGAGACCGTATTGTTTTTTGTAATCTGTCATATAAAACACAATTTTTAAAAAATTGATATACAGTTATTGTTGATGTTGTTGGTTTTTGTTTTGTTTTGGTGGTGGTGGTGGTTGTTGTTGTTTGATGCCATCGAGTAGTAGACGACTCATAGCGACCCCATGACCAAACAGCCTGAGCACTGTTCATACATAGAGTTTCCGGAGGCAAGCCATTTCGGAAGTAGATGCCGCTCCTGCTTCCAGGCTTGATTTAGTCGGGAAGCTCCAGCAACACTGTCCACCATGGGTACCCGTTACCACGATTGGCACATCACTGTCACAGTCTTCAGCATCACAGCAACCACGAGTTACCTCTGTACAGCAACACACAGACCAGTGCTATTCCGATGGTGGTGGTAGTGTTCCATCAAATCAGAACTGACTGACCACCAAGACTTCACTGGGTTTTCAGAGACAATTACTCTCATGGGAGGAGATAGATCATCTTTCCCTTTCAGAGAAACTAGTAGATTCCATCTGACTGCCTTTAAGTTAGGCTCCTTATCACTAAGTCACCGGGGTTCCATGTAGATGTGTGTGTGTGTGTGTGTGTGTGTGTGTGTGTGTGTGTGTGTGTGTGATGTAATGAAGCATCTGTACACAAATGGGGTCTCATGAGTCAAAACAGGGTCATTGTGAGGGTAAAATTATCTGATCTTGTAATCAGCACTTGGAACAATATCTAGTACACCATACCCAAGGATGTTAGTTCCTTTTACAAAGATCATCTCATTTAATCCTTAAAATAATTGAATGAACTAGCCATGCTTGTCCCACAGAGCCAGTAATGTTGTATGTCACAAAGCTATGACAAAGATACCAAATTACTTTCCTGACCTGTTTGGTGCTAAATCTTTCATGTTGCCGCTCAAGTAAACCAAAAGTCTTGCCCAAGGCCCAGCATAATTCTTATAATACACTTAGTATCTTTGGGATATTATAAGGAAAGTGGGGAAAAATACTCATAGCTTCCAAGTTGAACAGAGGATTCTTCAGCCAAAAAGAACATGCTTGTTTCCTCAGACTACTGGTTTGATAGGGATGGACAAATCAAAGTTTGGGTATCAGGGGATGGGACTGTCCTTGGGGTTGGGGAGAGACTGAGTAAGATGGGTTCAATAATGTATACTGCACTGAAACAGAGGAGGGAGAGAACTGTTTAAAAGAGATATGTAACTGGGTATTTCTGTCATCACAGGAGACTAGAGCGAGGGCTACATGGTGGAGGGGACCTGGGGGAGGGTTTGTAAAACAATGAAAGAATCTTTTCTTTTACTTTTCCATAATTTTTGGACTCATGTACTTATAACTTGTTAGTCAAATTTGTGTCTTCTAGGTTGCAACACCCCCATGATACATCTTCAAGGATATGAACATGTACAGCCAAGCACAATCAATAAGAGTGCATCTAAATTCCAAAATCAATCTCCATAATAGTCTATGTGTTTCCTACTGCCAAAGGGGCCCTTTAGAGTAGTGAGAGAAGATCTTCACCCTGAAACCCACAGCGTCCCTTTTCAGCAGGAAGTAGCTAAGAGAATACGCCATCCCCTTTTCCTTATGACTCAGGGTGAAGTTTCTCTCAGGGAGGAGTGATAGGGAATGGCAAAGGACACACTGATAAAGAAGATTAATCAGAACTGGCTTTGACAAGCACTGTGGCATTTGGACAAGAACAAACTGGGAGGAGGGTAGAGAGATTAGTGCAACAATGAATGAATGGAAACCCAAAATCTCTGTAAATGTTTATGAAAATTAATAAAATATAATTATAGAAAAAAAACAAAGTTTGGGTATCTAAAAGGGAGATAGGAGGGCATGGGGCACAAGGTAGCTGGTTCGCACACTTTCACAAAAGTACTTGTTGGTGGGATGATTGCAAAGGAAGAAATGAAACCCAACAATATAAATGAATGGGATATAATGTAAATGAAGGACTGTAAAGGATGCAATGTACATGCATGAAACACAATGTATATAAATGAAAAAAATACTAATTAAAAAATAGAGAAATAAAAAAACTGAGTTGTTGAAAACTCTGCTCAGAGTTTATACTATAGGAACTGTGAATTACTGGGTTATGTGATGGTTCCTGACTTTTGAATGTTGGGCATTCCTAATAAAATTCTCTGCTGTTCTTTGTAAGAAATTGGTTACATACTATAAATAGACATTATATGGCTCTGAACATAAACTCTCTCTCTCCCTCTCTCCTTCCCTTTCTACCTTCTGCCTTCTTCCATTTTTTCTTCCTTCATATTTCTTTTCTTTCTAACCAATTAACACCTCAGTGATGTGCTTAGTGCAAGGCAAGGGCCTATGAGAACTAGAAAACATGAAGAGTAGATTTGAGACATTTCACAACAGTGAGCAGAACTTCAGCCTTGACTTAGGTATTTGTATACTTCAAGCCTGCTTGCAAGAAGAATGTGATATGATTAGAGTGGAAAGGGACTCACACAAAGAAAAAGGGCTGCTGGAATCAGGTTGCTATCCATCACTGATTATCCTCTTGACCCTGGACAAGCTGTTTCTCTGAATTTCCCTGTTTCTGTAAACCAGCAATAAAATCCATGCTTTGAACAACAGCTTCTAGTTCCTACAGAATGTTTGTGTTTCTCATCATTTCTGATTTTTTTGTAACATAGCAAGTGGTGATATGTCTAACAGTGGAAACAGAATTAAGAAATGTTAAGCATTGCCTTACAAATCTAGTTAATGGTGACACATCACATCAGTTAAAACTCAGACCACGAGACCATCCATATTACAAAATTCAAGAATCAAGGGAGATAACATGTAAATGTTCAGAAAAGACAATTTGCACTTGTGAATCATAATAAGAAAACCTTATGACCCATTGAAAAGCATTGCAAAGCTTTATATTTAGGCTTTCTGCTCTCTCTCTCTGGTTTTGCATTTAGATAGGTATAGGATTTTGAACAAGACCTTTAACTTCTAGGGAACTAAGCGATCTTTACAAAAGGTTTTTCTCTAAGTGATCATTAATCTCTATTTTTAAAAAAATCCCCCAAATAACAGGCCAAACAATTTTCACATGGTCATTTGAACTGTCTTCATCCCTTTTAGTTCAGTGATTCACTTTCAGAGGCAGGTTGGAGAGCAAACAAAAATAAGGGGAGGAATAAAAAAGAAGAAAAATTCAAAGACAAGGCTACTGAAGACATTAAACCTTTATAGGTCTCAAGATTTCTTTTTCTCCTTTTCATACTAAATAACCTCAATTATTCTGAGCAATCTTTACTAGTCTTACATCTCCGAGCTTTAACCATGCCCATTGCTTTGTTCTAGACCTTTTCAAATGTATTGAAACCAACTCTTGGGGAAAAGGGGTGGGGTGTTATAAAGCTGGTAGACATTGGGGATTTACTCATTCCAAGCAGATATCACGAGATTTGACTATAGACCCCAAGGAGGATGACAGAGGGTAACTCAGTTAATGTAACACTACAAATTTCCAGACCAAAATAGCAGACTATATATTTTGTAAGTTATTTAATGTGCGTACGTATCCATAAGGCGCTCTCCTGGCCTACCTGTAAGAAAATGTGCTGCCAACCCAAAGGGAAGTGGTTCAAATCCACCAGGTAGTCAACTGGAGAAAGATCAGTACTCTTCTCCCATGCAATTACACTGACTGAAAATCTACTGGAGGGAGAGTTATGAGTCAGTTCCAACTTGACAGTACACAACAACATTTATCTGACTACCAAAGCCAATTTACATATTCAATACAAATACCAATCCCATTCTTCAACGAGATGGAAAAGGCAATCTCCAATTTCATTTGGAATGGAAAGAAGCCCCAAATAAGCAAAGCACTCCTTAAAAATAGAAAAAAGGTAGGAGGCATCTCACTCCCTGATTTAAAATCCTACTATACTGCC
>NW_006399791.1:11419962-11420907 GCF_000299155.1 Elephantulus edwardii | reverse complement strand
TTCTCCTTATGAACAGGAACCAGACAAGGATGTCCACTATTATCACTCCTATTCAATACTGTATTGTAAGAACTTGCTAGGGCAGTAAGACAAGAGAGAGAAATAAAAGGCAACCAAATTGGCAAAGAGGTGGTAAAGCTGACTCTATATGCAGACATTGGATAGATTGTGTATATTGAGAAGCCCATAGACTTGACAAAAACAAAACCCTATTAGATCTAGTAGATCAATCTGGTAGAGTGACAGAATACAAGATCAATATACAAAAAACACTGGGATTGCACTACAACAATAAAGAAAACAAAGAAAAGTAAACTAAGAAAGGAAGATAAATTTGAAAATCTAGAGGAAATGGACAAATTCCTCTAAAACCAGATTGACCCGGACAGATGTGGAACACTTGAACAGACCCATCACAAAAGAAAGAATTGAAAAGGCCATAAAAAGATTTTCCATAAGCAAAGTCCTGGACCAGATGGCTTCATAGCTGAATTTTACTAAAGATTCAGAGAAGGTCTATCACTAATTCTAAAATATTTTAAAAAATCAAAAAAGAAGAAACACTCCCAGAGTCATTCTATGTAGCAAGCAGAACCTTTATACAAAAACCAGGAAAAGATTATTACCAAGAAAGAAAACTACAGACCAATATTTCTCCTGAATATAGATGCAAAAATTCTTAACACAATCCTAGCCAATAGAATCTAAGGCTCTTAAAAACAAAATTGTTCATCATGACCAAGTGGGATTCATAACAAGTACGCAAAGATGGTTCAACATAAGAAAAATGATCAATGTAATTCACCACATTAACAAAGCAAATAACAAGAACCATATGAACTTAGCAATTGATGCAGAAAAGGCATTTGACAAAATACTTTCCTGAGTGAAGACACACAGCAAAATGTGAATAAAAGGGAATTTCCTCAGCATAGTGAAAATTTT
>NW_006399791.1:11409862-11419862 GCF_000299155.1 Elephantulus edwardii | reverse complement strand
GTGCCACTGCTGTAGAACAGGACTGACATCAGGGTTGGGGTAAGAATGAGAAAAACTGGATGAATTAGGTATACTGCCTTGAAACGGATAAGGGCGAGAACAGCTTAACAGCAATATATTATAAGGCATTATGATTATCATAAGAGTCCAGAATGAAGGTTGCAGGGTGGAGTATACTCAGGGTGGGGATGGTGGGGTGTGGAGGGATTGTATACCAAGAAAGGAATTTTTCTTTTACTTTTCAAAAAGAAGAGTGAAGGGGAGGCGCGGCGCAGGGAGAAAAGTGAAACAATAAATGAATGGAAAGTCAAGATCTCTATAAATGTTCATTGAAATTAATAATTTTTTAAAAGGCAAGCAAAAAGAAAGATAAACATAGTAAACAAAAATATTAATAAATACAACAATTTCTGTCTTGGAAAAAAAAAGTGTTTGCAATGACAAAAAAAAATACTTGACCAAACAAAAGTAAAATAGATATCTGCCTTATGAAACAGTTGCTTACTTACCAGAGGCAATATTGCTCAGTAATATTTCCATTAACACCCACCTACTGTGTTGACAAATTGAAAGCTACTCCTATATCATAGGCTCTGACCAATCCTAACTAGCTCTCTGCATTGCAAGAAGTACCTTAAAAATAACTCAGCCCTCATCTAGAATCTTATATACTGAGAATCTGGTAAGTTGGTATTATTCTTTATTGAAATAAATTTAATAAACAACTTTTCTTATTAAAAAATAAAAAAATTTAAAAACAAAACGAAAAAAAAAACACCATTTATCTACACCCTTGAAATTATCAAAGTGGTTTGCCAACCAAAATCTTTTTCTAGAGTTCTGCTTTCATAGGGTGGAAAGTAAGGTTAATTCACCTATCTCCTGAGTTTGTTCAAGATTATTTCTATATTTGTGACTCACAGTCACCAACGACAAGTCATATGAAAATCATCCTAGAATTGGTCTCAGCAAATGATAGTCTATAGGACAAATCTAGCCGCCCGCTTCTCAATTTTGTAAGCAATGTTTTGTTGGAAAACACCCATTTGTGTAAGTATTGTGTATAGCTACTTTTGCACTGGGACAACCACAGTGAGCAGGTGCAACTGAGGCTAGAAAATCTGCAAAGCCTAAAATGCTGATACTTTGGCCTTTTCAGGGGAAAAATTTGCTGACCTCCTTCGCAGTGTGTACAGTGATCATTCTGATGGTCAGCTCTCGTATGAATCCTAGAGGTTTAAAGAAAAATACACTTTCTCACTTCTTCCAGAAAACATATTTTTAAGCCTCAAGTTGAGACATTGCAGATGTGTAGCTAGATCACCTTGAACCCAGCACAAATGACTAATCACCTGTGATTTCTGCAATAGTCTCCTGTACACCAAGTAATTTTGTCTCTATAATCATTAAATTCTCACCAAAACATCATCAAAGAGACAAGACGGCATTATTAATATTATTCCCCAATTGAAAATAAGGTACGTGAAGTTAAGCAACATCAAATTCTGATAGCACTTAATGGAGCCTTTTCTCACCAAGGAGCTTTAACTTATCTTTCATTCAATCCTCATGACAACTCTATAATATGGCAAGAATTATAGTGCCTATTTAGGAAGATGAAGAAATTAAAGATTCAATTAAGAAACTTACTGAGAGCCAAACAACAACAAAAAATAAACACTGAGTTTACTTTTATTTTGTTTTGGACCAAGAAACCTCAGGTACTCGTTTTTGTCCCCATATGCATGCAGGATTCCAGGGAGATTCAGCATATTAATAATGTATATTGCCATACTTAACTCACTGTTATGTTTCTTTTAAGTTCCCAAAGTAGGTGCTGGACAAGACAAAGAAGAGAAGCTGAGATCTGTGGCTGTTTTTATGTGCCGTCGAGTCACTTGCAACTCACAGAGACCCTTTGAACTATGAACACTGTATCAGACACTCCTGTCCCTATTACTCCAGTGACTGTGCCAATCCATCCCATCCAGAATCCTCCTCTCCTGCATTGTCCCTCCATCCTTCCAAGAATGATGTTCTTCTCTAAGAACTGGTCTCTCCAGGCAACATACACAAAGTACATGAGATGGAGCTTCAAATCCTTGCCTCCAGAGAGCAACTTGGTTTCACCCTCTCCAGAACAGATCTATTTGTTCTTTTAGCAGTCCATAGTGTGTTCAATGTTCTTTGCCAGCATCACAAGTCAAAGGTCTCAAATCTTCTTCTGCCACCTTTTTCATTGTACAGTTTTCTGATGCTTAACAAGCAATTGTGAAGACTGTGGCCTAGATCAAGCACACCTTAGTTTCTAGACAGCCATCTTTGCACTTCAGAACTCTGGAGAGGTCCCTTGACAGCAGACTTTCCTACCCAATTCATTTCTTGATTTCCTGGCTGTTGGTTCCAAGAGTGTAGCAAGATGAAAATCACAATCTCTTCTTTATCTATCATGATGATGCCTATTGGCTTTGTTTTCCTGATTTTGAGCTTTAATTGATATTGAAAACTGTAGTCTTTGATTTTCTGCAGAAGATGCTTCAGGTTCTCCTCAGTTTCAGGAAGCAAAGTTATGTCATCTGCACCACCCAAGTCATTAATGAACCTTCTTCCAATCCTGGTAACACATTCCTCCTTAGAAAGACCAGCCTCCAGAATGATCTTGTCCCCATACAGATTGAAAAGGTATGGAGACAGGACACATCTTTGATGCACTTTTTACTGATATTGAACCATGCAGTGCAACTTGCTCTGTTCTGATGAATGCCTTTTGGCCCAAGTATAGGTTTTATAAGAGCAGTATCAGGTGTTCTGGGATTCCCATTTTCTCTAGGTTAGCTACAATGGAACACAGATAGACATTCTTCTGGTACTTTCTGCTTTCAGTCAAGATTAATTTGATATTGGAAATTATGTTCCTAGTGCCACAGCCTCTTCAAAACCCAGCTGCACTTCTAATAGTTCTCTGCTGATGTATTGTTCAGTCAGTTTTGGAAAATCTTCAGCAATATTTTGCTTGCATATGATATTAATGATATTGTTTGATAATTGCCACACTCTATCAGATCACCGTTTTTTTGGAATGGGAATAAATATGTATCTTTTTCAGTCAGCAGGAGAGGTGACTGTCCTCCAGATTTCTTGGAATGACTTGTTGAACATGTCCAGGGCAGCATCTGTCTGTTGAAACATCTCAATTGGTACTCCATCAATTCCTGGGGCCTTGTTTCTTGCCAATTTTTTCAGAGCAGCTTGAATTTCCTCCTTCATAACTATGGCCTCTTGGTCATATGCTGTTTCATGAATTCATCTGTGTCAGCCAATTCTTTTTTGGTACAGTGACTGTATATTCCATCCATCTTCTTTTGGTATACCCTGAATCATGCAATATTCTGCCCACATCATATTTATGTATTGCATCTTCAATTTCTTCAGCTTAAGAAATGACAAGTTTGCCCCGTTTAATTCTCTGACTCCAGCTTCTTGTATTTTTCATCACAATATTTGCTTTATCTGGCTGAGCTGCCTTTTGGAATCTTCGGTTCTGTTGCTCAATTTCCTAATTTCTTCTCTTTGTTCAGCTTCTCAGCTCTCAAACAGTATTCAGAGTCTCTTCTGACATCCATCTTGGTCTTTTCTTCCTTCTCTGTCTTTGTAGTAACCTTTTTTTATTTTTTGTAATGCCCTCTTGCATTCATCATGTATGATATTTTTTATATCCTCTCACACTTAATATTGTAAGATTTTATGTTTCTAGCGTATTTGTTTCGAAAAAGCTTTGTGGGACTGAGGAAGACAAATACATAGAGCTGAAGGAAGAGAAGAGCAGCAGTCTTACCAACTTGCAATGACCCACTGGCCTCAGTGCAGAAGAATCTTAGGTCAAAACCCTGATCTGTTTATTATAGTTCAACATATTCATGGCCAAGAGAGTTGAACAGAAACTTCAGTTGATTCTTCAGCAGATGACACCCTAACATATGGACCACTCTCTTACAATCACCTTCAAAAGTTAGTCTGCATGTTGGAGAACCTTTATGGCTAAGTCTAAAACTAATATTTGACCCAAAATCTTGTTCACATAATTAAACATGCAACACAGTATAATTGATACAGATTAAGCAAATGGAGATAAAGCCTGGGGCAAAAATGGATATATGGATTATAGAAGAATATCGACTAAAATAGTCTTTTCATGTGTTTAAAATGATATGCCAAAGAAAGGAACAAATCATCTGAACATTTCTAGGCCAGACAGTCTTTGAAGAATCATTACAAATAGCCAAAAAAAAAATAAAAATGATCAGATAAAATTATTATAAAAATGGAATTATTTTAGTAAATTTGCTTAATGTAATGACAAGATAGAAGTTAATCCCTAGCCAAAGGCAGCTTTGAGCTTTAATAGTAGCACCTGTAATATTTGAAATAAAAGAAGATTCTGACCCCATAGACATGCCATTTGTCCCTAAGACTAGAAGGTACAGTGGCATAGAATATTGACAAGTGTTCAGAATACCCATGGGAGTGAGAGAAAGGTAAAACAAACAAACAAACAAATAAACATTTCAGGGAAATATATAAAAACCATGTAGTCAAGGTATCTTAATCTTAGTAAGAAAATTCTCTTGTTGATGCAGCATTTGGCTGTAGGGAATGTGTAAGGTGCATTGCTCCACAGTTTCCTTGGGGAAATAAATCAGATATTATCTTTCCATCTCTATTTTCCTAAATGTGGCCTACTTCTTGTTTTGAGATCCTTGAATGATTTTCAAATGGCTGCTTTTACCTTCCAGAATGCACTATTTGCATTTTCCCCGACAATACATTTTTTGTTCTTCCTATTCCTCATCACAGTTCTAAACCTCCAGGTTTACTCTGCTAACCAAATCAGAATTTTTGTCAAATTTAATTAACACACTGTGTGCTTTCCCTTCCACATCATTAAGAAATATGCTGAATAAGACAGGTCCATGCTGCTGTCTTTTCAAAAGGCTGTCATTTCTGGTGCTTTCCCTTTGCATGAAGCCAGCTCGCTCTTAGCTCCTGCAATTGCTCACCTCCAAGCCAATTTAAATGCCCTGATGGGCTATCATTTTGTGAAGTGCCCTGTGCAATGTGTTAATAAAGTCAAGATCAGGGATATTCACTGTATTCTATTTGTCCCCTCATTTGCTAATTAAAACCAATAATGAAGTTGAAATTTGTCTGGCAAGATTTCCTTCATTATCAGTGATACAATTAGGTTTATACATAGAGTTTCACTTTCATTTAAATGTTTATACATACACTCACACACAGACACACACTTTTTTATTAGCAGGAAATTTGTTTTATTTGCTGGTGAGAATATTAAGTGCAATTTTGAGTCTACTAATTTTAGATCATATTCTGAAATAATTATCCATATTACCAAGTATTAATTCTCACTTTTACTACTCTTAGGGGAGATCAAAGAAGATGCTAGACTACTTGCCAGGGACTGACTGTATGTTTGGCTTTTATAGAGCTACAGTGAAAGGAAAAGATTCTTACTGAGTTCAATCCAGGCTGCCAAGGACAATCCAAACCCAACAGTAAAAATCCGAGGTTAAAATAAATATGAAATATCTACAAGTAGCAAATATAAAAACTGAGGCAAGAATCAAAGATGATTATAGATGCAAAATGTTCACTATGTTAAGTGAACATAGGATCAAAACAAGAGATCTGGAAGTCATTGAAAAGGAATTTTGTTGAGATTGTCAAAAGTACCATGAAACCAAAAGGTGTTGGGGAAATTCTAGCTTGTCAGCAGCTAGATTTTGCTGATAGCGTGAGTGGATGATTTTTCTCCAATTCACGAAGGAAAACTTTTTTATAAAATGTGAGAAACTAGAACAAGACTGAGTCTTCAGATAGTCAAGATCTTTGTCAGGTTCCACCTCTCCTGCAAATTACATACTTGGATCTTCAGTGAGAGGAGAATGTTTTGGGTGAAGAACACGACATTGGCTGTATATCTTCCTGCTGGAGAGTTAGCTATGAGTTAGTTCTGACCCAACAGAAATGAGAGTGAGAGAGTGAAGAAGAGCTATAAGTCACTTAAAGGTTTCAAGCAGGGCAATAATACCTTCTGCAATCAGGATGGATGTTTCTAGAAGCAAGATGCCTTCTGGTGTGCAGTCACGTAAGTAGAGGCAAGAGATCCCAGACATAACTAATATAAGGATACAGAATAAAAGTCCAATGACATCTGAATTAATGATATTAATGGAAATGTGGTGACATAAGGAGATCATTCTGGACAAAAAGATAAGACTAAAAAGGAAATCAAAGATGTACCATCTGAACATCTGGATGTAATGCATACATCCGCCAGTTAGGGAACATCTGAGAAGAATGTAATATACTAATAAATTGAAAAATGATAAGATATTTCTTGAATTTTATCTCACTTGTCATTTATATAAGTATTGTTTTCAAATATCAATCTAATTGGATCTTATAAAGATCATGCTGACCTTATTAAAATAAGCAAGAAAATGGAATACACGCAATTGTTTAGAGATCTAAGATGGAACTAGATTCAAAACTAGGAAATGTATTTCCGGACAACAGAGTGGAAATAAAGGCACCCATCAGCTCCAAGAGATTCCAAGCTCAATGTAGATTGATTCAAGAAAAGTAGTTTTGTTTGTTCATTTTTGAACTTCAATCAACATTTACTTAAAATGACTGTAAGAAAAAGCCAGAGAGGGTTGTCAGAATCGGGAACCGCATTGCTAAGAAATTAGTGCTTTCCTGAGTCTGCTTGGGCAGGAACAGCTGCCCTTTTAACCAATGGCTTCTAAGAGGAGATATAGGTGTGGTTTGATATCATCAGCAAGAAATTACATTGTTGAGAGGCTGGTGTTTCCTTGAGTGCTGTTTGCTTGGTGAGAATAGCTACCACCCCAGCCAACTACTGGAGGCACATGGCTCTGGACATTTGACAGTAGTCAGAACTGAGAACAGCCGAGGAAATGCAGATATACTTGGATATTAACAGTAAGAATTGGGAGCTCTGTCATTTGAAGATGTTTTCCTGAGCCTTTGTCTGCTTAGGCATGTATATCCTTCCTACAAACAGGCCCTGGAGAGGGGAAAAGTGCATGGACATTAACAATTACTAAGATTAGGGGCTATTCTGTTGGGATCTTACCATTTTCCTGAGCCTTTTCTCTGAGCAATATATCCTGGCAGAACTCCTTGGACTTTGCCTTTCCCTGATCCCTCCCATCCCCATACACACAAAACAGGATAGAGAAGCAGGTCCACCACAGCTAGGCAAAGGGAAAGATCACACCTTTCTTCCCCTCAAAGGACAGATGAGAAGTTTTCCATAGGAAACAGGGACCAGATCACCCTATAGATGATCAGAAGGGAAGATTGTTACTGGAAAACTCAACTGGAAGCAACTCTTTAGTTTGCAATGTATCAGCATTGTAAAGACACAGAGGAACTGGCAACAACCTATCCAGATACAACAGAAACTGCCTCATGCATACCAACAACTTGAAATAGTATGGAGAAAGCAAGAGGCAACTTCAAATATTATGAAAAAACAAAATAATCCTCTTCCTAAAATAGCAGATCAGATTTCTGATCCCACAAACACTCAAGAGACAGAGAAGCAAAAGAAATATATTGATAGAGAACTATATGAACCGCTACAGAAGAATTTACAAATGGTAGCAGAAAGAATTGAAGCCATAAATAAACCAAATACGCCTGAGACAGGAAGGCAGAAGAAATGCATTGACATGAAATTACATGAACAGTTATTGAAAAAGTTACAAATGAAAGAAGAAAGAATTGAAACTATAAGTAAAGCAGCATAAGTATTTTCAAAAAAAAACATCACAAGACAGAACAGATTAAACACATCAATTAAGAGGAAAAAGAGTAACAGAATGGAAAGACCTAGTGCGGACTTGAAAAGACAAGGCAATAATAATGTATATGGATCAACGATGTCTAAATTTTAATAATGTATATGGGTCAACGATGGTTAAATTTATACAAAACAATGTATGACAATGATCATATGAAATACAATGTGAATGAAAAAATGTGTAAAACAAAATGCATAAGTGAAGCATGATGTATAGGAATTTTATATGCAAACTAATGTTGTTGCTGTTGTTGTTGTTGTTAAGTGCCATCGAGTTGATTATGACTGATAGTGACCCTGTGAATAAACTATTATTTCTCCAAGTTCATAGAGTTTTCAGAGGCATGTTGTTGGGAAGTGAATTTCACTCCCACTTCCAAGTCTGTCTTAATCTGGGAGATCTACCAAACACTGTTAACCATATGTAACCATTACAACATTTGAGATACCAATGGCACAGTGTTAAGTATCACATTAATCCCAAAATTCCTCAGTACAGCAAATTAACAGAACTGTGCTGTACCTCTTATGAAAATGTTCATTATAAACACAGATTAATACCAGGCCTGAGAGCCTGTGGCCCTCGGGCCCAAAGGGATTTAAAAAACCCAGACCAGTACATCGGGTCTTGATTGGCTCCAATAAGAGGCTCCCAGCCCACAGCTCAGAAACAATCAAGCCAAGCAACTCACACACAGTTGTAAGCAAAATAAAACCAACCAGACAGACCACAGCATAGCTTCAGCCAAATCTAAGAGAACTCACCTTTTCAAACCCAACAACTACACAATATAAAATAAAAATAATTATTAAAAAATCCGTATCAAAACCAAAGCTCATTAATATATTATATCCAAGACACACATCTAAGAAACAATGGAAAAGATAGATTAAAAAATCAAAGGCTGGAAAACTAGGTACCAAGGAAATGACATCTACAAAAAAAAAGGCAGGAATGGCAATGTTGGTCTCTATGTACCAAATGATAGACCTGTAAAATAAACAAAACAGAGGTGGACAGAGTTGAAGAAAGAAATAGACAGCAAACAAAATAGTATGAGTTTTTAATATACCACTCTCAACAAAGAATAGTTTCGCTCAAAAGAAGCTCAACAAAGATGCAGAAGGACTACACTAAACAATTAGCCAATTAGATATTGTAAATGTATTCAGGGTACTTCACCCAGTTAATACCTAGTTTATTTTCATCTTAAGTGAACATGATTCACTCTCCAGAACTGATAATTTATTAGGGCTGAAAATAAGCTCAAAAATTTAAAAATATTGAAATAATACAAATTATCTTCTCAAATTACAATATCATAACTTTTCAAGTTAAGAACAATAGGATAAAGAGGGGGGAGGCAAACTCCAGGCACATGGAAAATAAATAAGGCACTGCTTGCACATAATGGGGTTATAGAAGAAATAAAAATTTAAGTAGAAAAGTTCCTCAAAACAAACAAAAATAAAAATACAACAATTCCAAACTTATGGGATCTACCTAAGGTAGTCAGTTCATAGAAATAAGCAAACACATTAAAAAAAGAAGAAAGGAGCAAAATGAATGACCTACCCCAACACATTTACCAAGTAGAAAAACAAGGTAATTGCACAGTCTCTAAAAGAAAGGAAATTATAAAGATAAGGGCTGAAATCAATGGCACAGAAAACAGAAAAACAACAGAAACCATCAATTTGAACAGGAGCTGGTTCTTTGAAAGAGTTAACAAAATAGACAAACCATTGGGAAACTTAACAAATATTAAAAAGAGAGAAGATACAAACAGCTCAAATAAGAAATGAACAAGGTAACGTCACAACTGAAACAGATAAAATTAAGTAGATAAAAAGAGTATTAAGAAAATCTACACTTAGACCCAACAGAGTGTGGAAACTATAGAACAATCTCATTGATTTCACTTTGCAAGCAAGATTCTACTGAAGATTATCCAAAAACGACTGGAACAGCACATCAACAGAGAACTGCCAAAAGTCCAGACTGGGTTTAGAAGGGGTCGTGGTACTAGGGATATTGTAGCTGATGTTAGATAGATCTTAGCTGAAAGCAGAGAATACCAGAAGAAT
>NW_006399791.1:11396870-11404790 GCF_000299155.1 Elephantulus edwardii | reverse complement strand
CTGCAGCAGACACTTCAGGTCCTCTTCAGTTTCAGCAAGCAGGGTTGTGTCATCCGCATAATGCAGGTTGTTGATAAATCGCCCACCAATCTTGACCCCACATTTCTCCTCATAGAGCCCAGCCTCCTGGATAATCTGTTCTGCATATAGGTTGAAAAGGTATGGAGATAGGATGCATCCCCGGCATACGCCCTTCCCAATTTTGAACCATGCAGTGTTCCCTTGCTCTGTTCTGATGACTGCCTCCAAGTATAAGTTTCACATTAGAAGGGTCAAGTGTTCTGGGATTCCCATTCTTCTCAGAGTCAGCCATAGTTTGTTATGATCTACACAGTAAAATGCCTTTGCATAGTCAATAGCATAGTCAATGGCAAGAGTATTGAGTATACCAGATATAATTATGAATAAACCTAACCTAGAGGCACAAAAGACCTTTACAAAGAAAATTACAGAACATTTCTGTAAGACGCAATTGAAGACCTAACTAAACCAAAAAATATTCCCTGTTCATGGATAGACTCAAGATAGCAAAAATGACAGTCTTACCAAAAGCAATGCATATGTTTAACACAATCCCAATAGCGATACAAATTCACTTTTCAAAGGGATAGCAAAAAACAATTGTCAAGTTTATTTGGAGAGGAAAGGGACCTTGAATAAGCAAAGCATTTCTGAAAAACAAGAATGGAGAGGAATAGCATTCCCTGATATATAAAACTACTATTATGCTGTAATACCAAAAAAAAGCATGAACCTAGTACAGACACGTACATCAATGAAACAGAATCAAGAAGCTAGAAATTAATCCATTTACTTATGGTAATCTGATACTCAAAAAGGTAATGAAACCTATTTTTAAAAGGGGGGGGGAATTGACAACCTTTTCAACAAATGGTACTGGCAGGATGCAAACTTCTCACCATACATAAAAATTAACTAAAGGTGGATCAGAGACCTAGGGATAAAGCTCAAAACCATAAAGATCATAAAAGACAAAGTAGGGCTAAGCTTAGAAGACCTAGTTTACGGTATATATACTGACAAATACAGCTAGAAATACACAACTAGGAGATGATAAAATTGATGAATGGGACCTTCTAAAGATTCAACTCCTGTGTGCATCAAAAACATTTTCAAAAAAAGTGAAAAGAAAACCTGACTGAGAAAAAACATTTAGCAATATATTTCAGATAAAGGTCTCATATAAAAAGTTGACAGAATCCTACAGGGCCTCCACAAGAAAAAGTCTGATCACATAATTACAAAATAGGCAAAAGACATGGAAGGAATTTTCAGAGAGAAAGATATTCAGATGGCCTACAAACCCATGAAGAAATACTCAAAATCACTGGCAATAAGAGAGATGCAAAAAAACCCACAATGAGATACCACTTCACCCCAGTAGCACTGTCAAAGTTTAACAGGACAGTAAGCAATAAACGTTGGAGAGGATGTGGAGAGATAGGAACTCATACACTTTCAGTGGGATTTTGAAATGGTACAAGCACTCTGGAAGGCAGTTTGGTGTTTCCTCGAAAAGCTGAACTTATAAATTCCATATGACCTAGTTATTCCACTGCTTGGAATAAACCTTGAGAAAATCAGAACTGAGGCACAAATGGATATTTGTACACCAGTGTTCATAGAAGCATTGTTCACTGTTGCAAGAACATGGAAACAGCCCAAATGTCCAACCACAAGCAAATTGGTTGAGAAATTATGATATATTCACACAATGGAACACTATGCTTCATACAAGAATATTGATTTTGAAAATCACTACATAACTTGGGAGGGACTGGAAAGCATTATGCTAAATGAGCTGACTCAGTCCCGTAAGGACAAATACTGTATAAAATTGTTATTGCAAAAATAAATAGTAAAATGTGTATGAGGATCCAAGTTGGAGACGGTAGGAGCAGAGAGGTGAGCAAGGGGGTAATCATAGGGTCAAACAATTTGATGAGGAGAGGAAAGAGGGGGTAAAGGAAATGGGAGAAATCTGATGTGAAAGACAGTGTATATGAATTTTTAAACACACCAGTATAAAATAAAAATTTTACTTAAAAATAAAAGAAAAAGAACATAGAAATTTCATGAGATGCAACAATCACACTGCTAGAAATTAACTCAAGGAAATTAGAAATGAGATATGAATGGAGTTAGGTACACATATGTTTGTAGCTGTGTTGTTCACAAAAACAAGATAATGGAAGCAGCTCAAATGCCCATCAGCAAACAAATTGAGCAAGTGCTACAATCACACAATGGAATACTATTCATCACTAAGGAAAAATTAATGATTTTGTAAAATTCTATATAACATGAGTCTACATAAAATTATGCTCAGTGAACTAAGTCTCACTAGGGCAAATATTGCAAAAGACCATTATTGTAAAAGTAAAAGAATAACTAGTAAAATGTGTTTAAATTTTCAAAGGGGAGGAGGAAAAGAGAAGGGGACAGAAAAAGGAGAAGAATGGAAATCACTAGGATAGCCAAGTTTAGTGAGCAGAAGAGAGGGTGAGTGAAGGAATAGACAAGATATAATAGGGACTCACAAAGATGAGATAACAATAGGTGTAGATCAATAGTAACTAATTATATAAAGTGTATTGTATATAAAGGGTTTGATAACACATGATGTACATGAATGAAACAAAATATCTATGAATGATTACATGAAAAACAATTTAAGTGAAAGATTGTTTAAAGTTCAATGTACATAAATGAAACATAAGATAAACTAATTATTGTGTGCAAAAGAATTAAAAAGGAGCTTGGGGAAAAAAGATAAATCCACCTCCTGTCTGTCAGTTTGTTTTACTGTAGCAACTTGTACATTGCTGATACCAAATATCACTGATATTTCAAATAAAAATAGAATTACCCTATAATAGATAACTTTTCAACAACGATTCTAGATTAAAATAGTTTGGAAAGGAAGGTCTGGCAACCTCCTTCCAAGAATTTCCCAGTAAAACCTTTATTAATCATGACACAACATTGTCCCACTTATTCACCTTAGATACATCAACAGGATGTTGTATTTGGTGAAAGAGAGGGGCAGGGAGAAATAGGGAGATCCTTAGTGAGATGAATTGGAACAATGACCATACCAATAAACTACCATGCCAGAAATCCTGGGAAGGACACAGGTTTGGACAATGTTTCGTTTTGTTTTAGGCAAGATTGCTATACGTATGAGTCAACTAGATAGCAGCTATCTAGTTATCTCGTTGCTCATCCAAAACATACTGAACTTTAGACAAAAGAATGAGCTTTTGTTCCAGTCACTGTCTACCTTTTCCACATTTCTCACCTCATATCATTATCAGAGCCCCAGTTAACAGGATTTGACGATCTAAAGGATACTCAATGATCCCGTTCTTCCTCTGAGTCTTGAACCAGAATCCATGAATGAGCATCAGAATTGTCCATAGGATTTAAAAAACGCAGATGTCAAGGTCCCATGCCAGACTAAACAAATTATAATCACTGGATTTCATTTTTTATTTTGTGTAAGAAGTATTTTGAATGCATGGTCACAGTTAACACTCACTGATAGAACTGGAATCCTTCTGAATGTGAGGTACTAAAAAGAGTGTCAACCAGGAGGAGTTCAAAGATTACTAGAATTAAGCATATTTTAAATCGGAGGCACTGAGCTAGATATTTTGCTAATGTTATTTAATTTCACTTTGGCTAGGAAAGGAGATTTCATTATCAGCATTTTATCAGTGAGGAAACAGACTCTGAGTGAGTTTAAAATTGTTACCAATATAAACAGACGTAAAGGCACATCCATTGGATCTGCTTTTTGCACTGAGCCTCTCCTACAGTGGTGCTTTCTCCCAGACCAGTGCCTGTCAAAATACCTTTTTATTCCTATAGAAATCTGTTATATATTTTGTAGACAGGTGTTAAGAATGGAAAACAGATCTGATGGTTAGAATGATCTAATAAATCCATTCAGAAAGTTATTTGTCCAACATGTAGCGTTCCCCCAGAATTCTGTTGTCCACCCATGTGCCTAAACTTGGAGACGTAGCAGTGATTGTTACGTCTAATTACTCTTATGGTACAAATTATGCACTGAAAACAGACGTTACCCCTAAGCATCTGAAACAAACACTAATTTATTGTCTCTGTGCTGAAGAGGGCACTGAATATGTAAGGCAGTTTTGATCAGCAGCCAAACCTAATCCTGTGCACCTATTCCAACTCACAGGTAACCTGCAGTACTGAGTAGAACCGCCCTACCATAAGCAAGGCAGAAGGAGATTGACACCTCTTTCTCCTACAGAGGTAAGTGAATTCAAACTGTTGCACTTTAGAGTAGGCAGCTGAAAGCTTGAATTACACCACCAGCAGGACTTCTGAAGCAAAATTGACAGCTGAGTTTACATCGAATTTAAGGAAGCACAGAATTCTGGAAGTGGCCAGTTTACAGAAAGCTGCATGCTTAAGGAATTAATTGGTTGACCTTTAGTTGTGAAAATTTGAATACTCAAGTGAGACTGCTCCTGATTGGCTGAAAATCTGAGCAGTGAGTTGGAGTATGGCAGTGCCAACGGGCTGGTTTCAGAAGCATGTGGCTGCCCCTGATTAGCTAACCTTCAGAAGTTTGCTTAAGTAAGTTCATTACTATTGATCAATTGTTATGTCGTTAAGTCAATTACAACTCAAAGTTACCCTATGCACAACAACTCTGAACTTTGCCCTATCTGGAGCCAACCTACCATCTCTGATACACCTGACCTCATTTGCACAGTCACTCTATCTTATTCAAGATATTCCTCTCTTGTGCTAACCTTCCAAGCATGATTCGTCTTTCTTCAAGGATTGGTCATTCTTGACAACATCCTCAAAATATGCACAATTTTTTTTTTAAATCTTTGCCTCCAAGGTGCAACCTGGTTTCATCCTTCCCTGGACAAACCTATTTGTTCTCTTGCCAGTCCATGGTATGTTCAATAATCTTCTCCAACACCACAGCTCCAAGGTATCCATTCTTCTATCATCTTTAGTCATTGTCCAGCTCTCTAACCCATAGCAAGCAACTGAAAAGACCATGGCTTGGATCAGGCACATCTTAGTTTTTAGATTGGCTAAAACTAAGTTTTGTGGTTACTTTTGCCTTGGTCATACCGCTAAGAGAATCTGAATATTACTTTTCTGGAGTTAATTAGCTCCATTGGCTGAAAGGCATGGTGAGACATTTGGAAGCTTCCTTCGTATTAACAGGCATAGTGCCATGACTAAGCAAATAATAAAAAAATGTAAGATGCATTTATTAACATTTCTTATCAATATTTTCCATGAGAACAGGATTAAGCTATGGAGTGGATGATCCAGATTGTATACTTTGAAAAGAAAACACTGGTTCAACCTTTTTTTTTTAAAAAAAGAATCAAATTTCAGCTAAGTGCTTGCTTGATTCTTTAAAATTTTACTCTGTTTCTATTCTTTAAACATTTATGGCTCTTTACTATGCTGCGCTTAGCTGTTTTAATGAAGTGGTCTGTTCTAGTTATAAAAGGAGATTATCAAGTGAGAAAGCTTGCTAATGTTTACCAGTTAGCAAGCCTATGGCAAAAATAGAGCTGTGTGGATTATGACATCATAACCGAATCCTCATTAGTCATCTGATGAGCACAGCATTAAAACACTCAGGTGAAAGGAAAAAATATACTGTCTTTACTGCATTAAATATCTACTATGAATATGACTGTACCATTACAGAATCGTGTTCCAATAAGAAAACTCCCTTAGCTTCACTTAAAAAGCAACAACAACAAAAATAAACCCCACAACCAAACAAAACCCAAAGAACAAGAGTGACCATTTCTGAGTGGAAATTTCCTATGTGTGGATTAACTCAACACATTGCTGTTGAGTTAGAATCAAATCATAGCTGGCCCTTCATTGGGTTGCCGAGACTGTTAATCCCTTGGAAGGAGATTGCCCATCTTTCTCCAAAGAAGGAGCTGATGGATTTGAACCTCCAGAGAGGCATGGCCTTTGGGTTAACTGTTCATCTCCCTAGGTATCACCAGAGCTCCTCAGTTTTTAGGTAGGAAGTGACAATTTTTCATGTATTTATATAGATTATGTCCAAATCAACAGAATACATGGAGTCCTAGAGTGGTTCAAACAGCAGGCTTGACTGCTAACTGAAAGGTTGAAAGTTCAAGTACCCTAATAGGTATTTTATGAAAAATCTATGAGTCCGTATCTGAAAAATTACCCATTGGATAACACATGGAACATAGTTCTACTCTGATACACACATCTGTGGGTCACCACAGATCAAGGTCCACTTGATAGTCACTAGTAACACAATACTTAAACAAGTGGTTTATTCTTTTAATTAAAATAAAAACAAATATCAGACATATATGCTGTTGTAGATTGAATTGTGTATGCCCCAAATATATGTCAACGTGGGTAAACCATAAATCTCAGTAGTATGTAAGTATTATCCATTGTGAGACTTGATGCAATTACTCTATGTATTGTAAACTTGTGTTAGCTTGAGGTAAGATGAGAGGCAATTATGTTAATAAGGCAAGACAAAAATCAATATTGGGTTGTCTATTGAACCAATCTCTTTTGTGACGTCAAAAAGATTAAATAAGTCAACAGGAACCAGAGGGACTTCAGTACCACAAAGAAAGATGAACTGGAAACAGAGAATGTCCCTTATGAGGGAGGATCCAGACATTGAGAACTTCCTAGACATAGACTAAGATTGATGCTGAAAATGTCTACGAATCTCCAATGGAAGCTGGGCACCAAATGGCAAAAGAAAACAATGACCTTATTCCAGACACAGAACGAAAGCTTTCCCCTAGTGCTGGGACCTGGAATATGGACTTCTAGCCTCCTACACTGTGAGAGGATAAATTTCTATCTGTTAAAGTCATTCACTTGTGGTATTTTATTATACTAACAATAGATAGCAAAGACACTTGCACAGAATAGTATATTCAATCCACTTTGAAAAAATTTATCTTAAGCTGCTTGCTCCTGTGTTGAGGCAAAAATACAAACTTTTATTTCTTATTTTTTCCAAATGAGTTACAGTCCCTAAAACTATCTGAATGGCTCCAAAAATCTAACCGTTTTTGTCAGTAAGCTCACTTATTTCTGCCATAAGGTTAGTCAGGCATTAAACTGTCTGATAACCACTAAGTTCCCTTCAGTCACTAGGCTGATGCCATTAAGATTGCTTCAGCTTTTTGCCTGCAAAGTTACAGTGCATATGAAAATACCAATTTACAATGATGATGGAATGTTGAATGTCGTGACTCTCTCCTCAGTTTCTCTATTTGTACAATTGTAAACTAAATCAGCTCTAAGAAAGGAAAAAAAAAATCTATTCACTGAATAAGGATCTCTGCTAGACTAGTCCACAGGGAATTGTACAGCTAACCCAGAGACTATGGCATCTCTGTAGTACCAAATCTACCAGTGACTTGACAGGAGGAACATGGACAATCTCCTTCAGTGCAATTATGTCTGAGAACTAACTCCGTCCCATAAGGACAAATTCTGTATAAGACCATTATTGTAGAACATGTATGAGGAGCCAAGGGAGGGAGGGTGGGAGCAGAGGGGTGAGGATGGGCAAGGGTGAGGTGTTAATCATAGGGCTGCATAATTTGATGGGTGGAGGAAGGGGTGGGTAAAGGAAATGGGAAAAAATCCAGTGTGAAAAACAATGCATATAAACTTGGTAAGTAAACCAGGATCAAATAAAAATTTTATCTTAAAAAAATAGTAAGCATAGAAAACTAGCAATTAATTTTATATAATAAAATGCATATAAATTAGTGTATGAAACACAATGTAAGTAAATTGTTGTATAAAACACAATTTACATGAGTGAAACACAATATATATCTATATATCTAT
>NW_006399791.1:11395962-11396770 GCF_000299155.1 Elephantulus edwardii | reverse complement strand
AGCGACTCGACGGCACATAACAACAACAACAACACTTAGATAAATTTAAAAACCTAATTTCGAAATCATCTTAGGAACAGGTTTGAAGCCTTGAATACCAATTAGCGAAGGCCAGCTAAGTTATTCAAGGATATCAAGAATATCATCCAAGAAGAGTGAAAAAGGTTATTACAAAGACAGAGGAGGAAGAAAATGCCAAAATGGATGCCAGAAGAGACTCTGAATATTGCACTAGAGTGCCAAGAAGCCAAAATTCAAAATAGAGAAGAATTCAAAATACTAAAGAAGATTTCAAAAGGCAGTGCTGGAAGACAAAGTATTACATTGAAATGCGCGGTTAGAAAATCAGAAGGGTCTAACTCATCCAGAATTTCTTAAGTTTAAGGAATTAAAGAATAAATGCAGTATTTAAGGATTCTTTAGTCAGAATATTAAATGATCCAGGAAGTATTAAGAAAAGATGGAAAGAATATACAGAGTCACTGTACTGAAAAAAAATTTTCAGACACAGAAGTATTTCATGAAACAACATATGAGCAAGAGCCTGTGGTGATGAAAGAAGTTCAAGCTGCTCTGAAAAAAAATAAAGCTAAAAACAAGGCCTCAGGAGTTGATGTCATACCGATTGACATATTTCAACAGACGCTGTCCTGGATGTACGCACAAAGTTGTGCCAAGAAATCTGGAGGACAAATCTGGAGGACCTGGCCAGCTGACTGAAAGAGATCTCTATTTGTTTCCATTCCAAAGAAAGGTGATCCAACAGTGTGGAAATTATGGAAAAAATATCATTGGTATTACATGCAAG
>NW_006399791.1:11374685-11395234 GCF_000299155.1 Elephantulus edwardii | reverse complement strand
TAACATCCAAATCCATTACGACTGAGTTAGAATCAACTGACCCTCCAGTAGGTTATTGCTGTTATTTTTGTTGAGTGCTATTGTGTTGGAACCGAACTATAGCTGACTCCCCAGTGAGTTTTTAGAAGCAGTAAATCACATGAGAGGAGATTGACCATGCTCTTTCTATCATGCAACTAGTAGAGTCGAACATCTTGTCTTTGAGACTGCAGCACAGTTTCTCACCACGAGGCTACCAGAATTATAAGGAAGTAGATTGTCCATCATAGGAACCACTAGTGGGTTTGAACTACCAGAGAGGCACAACCATTAGATTGGCATTTCAACTCCCTACAAACTATGCAACAAGATCTCCCTGGGGCTGTAAGAGCCATTGACAAAGAAATTAATGAGAACTACTCTATAGACAAAGTTAGATGGATCTTAGCTGAAAGCAGAGAGTATAAGAGGCATGGCTATCTGTGTTGCATTGACTGTGCAAAGGTGTTTGACAGTGTGGGTCACAACAAATTGTGGCTAATTCTGAGAATAGAAATCCCCAAACACGTGATTGTGCTCATGTGAAACCTATACTTGGACCAGGAGGTAGTAGTCAGAACAGAGCAGGGAAATATTGCAAGGTTCAAAATCAGGAAAGGTGTATGCCAGGAATGCTTCCTATCTCTACACCTTTTCAATAATCTATATGTGGAATAGATCATTCTGGAGAATGGACTTTATGAAGAGGAATGTGACATCAGGATTGGAGGAAGGCTCATCAACAACTTGTGTTATGCATAGGATACAACCTTGCTTGATGAAACTGAGAAGGATCTGAGGCATTTGCTGCAGAACATCAAGGACTGCAGCTTTTCATATGGATTGCACGTTAACATCAAGAAAACAAAGATTCTCGCCACTGGGTCAATTGGCTGCAGCATGTGAGATGGAGAAGAGATTGAGATTGTTAATTGCTTCAGCTTCTGTGGCTCCACAATCAAGACTCTTGGTACCAGCAATCAGGAAATCAAAATATAAATTTCATTGGGAAAATATACTATAAGGGACCTCTCCAAATTGCGGAAGAGCAACGATGTCAGTCTAGAGATTAAGAGGCACCTGATTCAGGCCATGGGCTTTACAATTACTTGCTCTGCATCTGAAAGATGGACAATGACTAAGGATGATAGAAGAAGAATCAATGCCTTTGAGTCGTGGTGCTAGAGAAGAATATTGAACACACCAAGAGAATAGGTCTGTCATGAAGAGGGTGAATCCAATATGCTCCTTGAACACAAAGATTTTGGAGCTCTGTCAAAATATGTTGGGCATGTTGTCAGGATTCAGTCCTTGGAGAAGGACATCAACCTTGAAAGAGTGGAGGGACAACACAAGGTAGGAAGATGCTGGATGAAATGGATTGACTCAGTGACTGAGGTTTGGGGGTGGGTGTGTTGGAGACAATGGTATTGGCTCAAGATAGAAAAGGGTTCAGAGCTGTTTGTACATAGGGTCATTATGTGTAGCAAGCAAGTCAACAGTACATAACAACAACAAAAGTGTTTGGATTTGTTTCTTTTTTAAATCTATATAACCTCCATACACCCTCAGAGTATGTTTTTTCCTTTTCAAAATGAGAAATAGTCTTTTTATGGTCAATTCCTTCAATTACTTGCACATCTTTGTTTAATACTTACTGGCACTTTCTACCTCTCCTGCCAGTGTGACTTCATGTTGGCATTTGACCAAGCTGTCCACTCTAACTTGCTCCTTTCTTGGAGTTTAGAATTTTTTCTTTGGTTACTGTGTTTGTCTCTTTGACTGTTCCTTTTGTTCCCCACTATTTTGTCTGCTATGCGAAACCTATACTTGGACCAGGAGGCAATTGTCAAAACAGAGCAAGGAAGCATTGCATGGTTCAAAATTAGGAAGGGTGTACGCTAGGGATGTGTCCTATCTCAATACCTTTTAAATCTTTATGCAGAACAGATTATCTGGGAGGCTGGGCTGTATGAGGAGAAATGTGGCATCAGGATTGGATAAAGACTCATCAACAATCTGTGTTAAGCAGATGACACAACCTTGCTTGCTGAAACTGAGGAAGAAATGAAGTGCTTGCTGTGGAAGGTCAGGGACCGCAGCCTTCAGTATTGATTAAGGCTCAATATCAAGAAGACAAATATTCTCACCACTGGGCCAATTGGCAGCATCATGGTGGATGGTAAAGAGATTGAGATTGTTCAGTTTTGGTTTGCTTGGATCCACAGTCAACACTCTTGGCACCAGCAGCCAGGAAATTAAAAGGCGTATTGCTATAGAAAAGTCTGTGGTTAGAGACCTCTCTAAAGTACTGAAGATCAACGATGTCACTCTGGAGACTAAGGTGCATCTGAGATATGCTATGGTCTTTGAAATCACTTCCCATGTATCAGAAAGCTGGACAATGACTAGGATGATAGAAGGAGAATTGAAGCCTTTGAGCTGTGTTGTTGGAGATGAGTATTGAATATACATTGGACTGCTAAGTAAACAAAAGGCTTGTCCTGGAGATGGTGAGGCCAGGTTGCTTCTTAGAGACAAGGATTCTGAAGCTCTGTATGACATACTTTGCACATATTGCAAGGAGGGACCAGTCCTGGGAGAAGAATGTCATGCTTGGAAGGGTGGAGGGACAGCGCAGGAGGAGAAGGCCCTCTATGAGGGGGATTGATTCAGTGACTGGAGTAATGGGGGTAGGTATGTCAGAGACAGTGAGATTGGCACAGGATGGGCCAGGGTTTAGGGCCATTGTACATAGGGTCGCTATGAGTCACAGGTGATACAACAACAACAACAATAACAACATCATTAAACAGGCATGTGAACACGTTTTCCATGTAATCATTTCATGCTTTGTTGTTGCTGTTAGGTGCCATCAAGTCAACTGAAATTCATAGTGACCCTATGCACACTAGCTCTGAACTCTGCCTTATCCTAAGCCAGCTTCACTGTCTCTTACACCCTTACCCCATTACTGTGTCAATTCATCTCTTCCAGGGTCTTCCTTTCCTGCACTGTCCCTCTACCCTTCCAAGCCTGATATCCTTCTCCAAGGACCAATCCCCCCTGGCAACATGCAGACAGAGCTTCAAAATCCTTGCCTCCAAGGAGCAATTTGATTGCACCTTCTCTAAGACAGACTTGTGTGTTCACTTAGCAGTCCATGGTGTACTCAATATTCTTTTCCGACACCGCAATTCAAAGGCATCAATTCTTTTTTGATCATCCTTAGTCATTGCCAGCTCTCTGGTGCACAACAAGCAATTGCAAAGACAATGGCTTAGACAGGTGCACCTTAATCTCCAGACTGACACCACTGATATTCAAGTCTGTGCTTTGTAGTGACCCTTTATCAATGAAGACTCTAATCTATGGCTCCAATTCAGATCCCTCTTCAGAAAGAAATCAATATTTCCACCTCTAGATGTGTCCCTGTTGTCTGTTGTTAAGCGCCATCAAGTTGTGACTCATAGAGACCCTATGAACGAAAGGGCTGAACACTTGTATAATCTTTCTCCAGGTTCATACGATTTCTGAGGCAAGTCATTTCAGAAGTGGATGTCACTCCTGCTTCCAAGTTTGTTTTAATTAGGGAGCTCCAGCAGACACTGTCCACCATGGGTAATCATTATCGCATTTGAAACATCAGTGTCAGTGTTTGGCTTCACAGCATCCACAAGCTATCTCTGTACAGCAAGTGGACATACCAGGGCTATATGACATAGAAGAATGTTTGACCAAAAAACAATTAAAAAACAGTCCTGAGGGCCATGGACTTAAGTCACCCACCTTTGGCTTGGGAGCATCACTTTCTGTCCACTAGGCCAACTGATCTCTATCTAGGCTGCTATTGTTGGTGGTGTTGTTTTTGTTGTTGTTATTAAGTACCATTGAGTCATAGGCAACTCATAGTGACCCTATGAACAAAAACCTGGGCACTTGTATAACTTTCATCCTAGATGTGTCCCTAGAAAATATAAAGTTTCAAATTGTTCAATATTTAATCTAAATTTCCATGTTATTCTCCAAAATAAAGTTCTTCTGCTGTATTTCCTCTTTTTGATAATATTACTAACATTCACTGAGTCAACAGGTAACAGTTCATCTTCTTCCAGAGAAACCACTGTCACATTTAGATATTTTCTGGAAGTTCCAGAATAGTACAAACAGATAACAATCTAGGTTAATAACGAGAGGGTTGATAGTTGTTTTCAGTGCAACTCCTGAGGATGGGATGGTGATCTACTTCTGAAAATATTCATCATTGGAAACCCTATAGAGGCCAGCACACAATTCAGACAGCAGCTGGTTGGGTTAATCGGTTGGCCTTTTTTAACTTTAACTCCAAAAGTTAAATTAGCCATCAAATCCAAAGGTTTCTTCTCAGAAATAATCTTCTATTCCCACTGTCATGATTTCAGTTCAGGCTCCATCACTTTACTGGGTTCAAATGCTAACCTTCTGACTGGTGGCCCTCACCCCAAGTCCTCTCTTCTCAGTTCAGTCAGAGTGGGTTAAATCTTGTCAGTGTCCTGCTTAAAATTCTTCAGAGGCTTCTCATTTCCTACATCAGGAGGTTACTTGCTATTTTTAGCAGTGTGACCTTTCTCTCCAAATAGATTCTTACTCCAGTGTGTGAATCCCGTCCATGCTGTGCGGCTCTAGCTAAGCTAGACCTGGAAGGGCGGCATTTCCTGTTCAGTCACTCTCTCACAACTGTGTGGGATCCTTCCATAACCTCAGAACGTGAAAGAACGGCCTGAAAATGATTAATGGTATAAAGTACTAACTGCATAACTTTACCTCTCCTCCTGGGGGAAAGATGGGCAATATCTTCCCATGCAATTTATAGCTGTGGAAGCCCAGTAGAGAGTAAATCGAATGGAACCAGTGGCAGTGAGTGAATGAATGAGTGGTATGCCAAGATGCTGGGGCAGAATGTTTGGAAAGACTCACTACCACTATCACTGGTATGTTAATAGGTACCACTAGAACTTATCTTGCCAAAGACACTGAACGTAAAAAAAATTCCATGTATGGGGTGTGTGTGTGTGTGTGTGTGTGTGTGTGTGTGTGTGCACGCGCACACTTATGTGAGCAAGAAGAGACAGAGAAAGAGATACAGAAGGGGGGAAAGAGAGAGAGTGAGAGTGAGAGCGTGAGAGCTAGCCAGCTAGTTGTATGCATGATAGATTAGATAGATGATAGATAGATAGATAGATGATAGATATAGATAGATAGATAGATAGATAGATAGATAGATAGATAGATAGATAGATAGATAGATTAAAAATGTGATTTATAAGGCTTCGGTAGGCATAAAATTTTGCCAAACATTTAGAGAAGGGTTGAGCCTATTTTGCCTAAGGAAGAGTACAGGGTAATAGGGAGGAATTTCTGCGTTTTTTCCAAAGAATGAAAAGGACCTATAAGCAAAAGAGAGGTTAAACAAGGAGAGAAGAATAATAAAAGCCAAGGGAGATTATTGCATAGACTACTTTGGAAAAAGAAAATTTCTATGATAATGAAGGTGGTTAAAAAGAGAGCTCAAATAACAGCTATCCAAAATAATGGATTTAAGAATGAGAAACTGTGGTTACCTATGTTTATAGCTACGTTATTCACAAGAACAAGAAAATGGAAACAACTTAAATGTCCATCAACAAACAAATGGATTGAAAAATTGGGGTACATTCACACAATGGAATACTACACAGAGCAGATCTGACCCATAATGTTACCCAGGCTGTAACCTTTGAGGAAGCTGACTCCTACATTTTTATTCCAGGGAGCAGCAAGTGCTTGTTCCATTGGCTAACCTTTGGATTAGAACCCAGGCTCTAAACCATTGCGCTCACCAAAGTTCCTACATGCGTATTGTTAAGTACTTCCTAGACAACTGTGAATCAAAACTACACTATGAACAATGCATCCGAAACTTGCCCTACCCTGTGCCATCCTCACCATCACCTGTCACTCCTGAACTCATTGTTCCAGTCACGATGTTAATCCACCTTGTGGAGGCTCTTTCTCGCCTACGTTGATCCATCACCTTCCCAAGCAGAATGTCCTTCTCTAAGGATTGTCCCCTCCTAACAACATGCTCAAAGCTGTGAAATGAAATTTTACCATCCTTGCATCTAAAGAAAATGCTAGTTTCATTGTATCCAAGACACAATTGTTGTTCTTTTGGTTCTCCATGCGATATTTAGCATTCTTTCCCGTCATATGTCTTAAGGCATTGATTCTTCTACCGTCCTTAGTCATGGTCAAACTATGAGGTGTACAGCAAGCAATTGAGAAGACCACACCTTAGTCTTCAAATTGACGTTATTGCTTTTGAACACTCTGAAGAGGTCTCTGACAGCAGATGTTTCCCAACGTCTTTTGATCTCTTGTCTGTTGGTGTTGATTGTGGATCCAAGCAAGATGAAATCACTGACAATTCCAATCTCTTCTTCATCTATCATGATATAGTTGCCTATTGGCCTGTTGTTGGTAAGAACTTTTGTGTTTTTGATGTTGAGATGTGAGCCATATAGAAGCCTATAGTCCTTGATCTTCTGCAGTAAGCCCTTTAAGCCCTCTTCGTTCTCAGCAAGCAGGGTTTTGTCCTCTCCATAACATAGCTTTGGTAAGATTTTGTCATCTATATAACAGTTTTGCTGCAATAACATAGGTTGTAATGAGTTTTCCTCTGATCCCAACACCTTAATCTTCTCTACAAAGTGTGGCTTCTTGAAGGATTTGTTCAGTGTATATATTGAATAAGTATGGAGTAAGAGTACAATGTTTCCTGGCTTTGTTTGCATGTAAACCTCTTGGTCTAGGAACAGGTTTGTATGAGCACAATAAAATCTCCTCTTCTTAATGTAATTCATCTTTCCTGGATCTATCAGCTTGGTGAGGTATCTGCCTATGACTGAATGCTGAGATAGTTCCAAAAGATGCAAACTGGATTTTTTTGGGGGGAGGGGGTTTTAGTGGACATGGAGAAATTGAAGATAGTCTTTAGTTCTAAGTGAAAGGTCTGTTAGTATGGAGCTAAAATAGCTTTCGGGGAGTGGTGTTCATCTATTTCTTAACTGAATCTAAAATCTTATGACAGTTTTCCCATTGAAAATTCATGTCATTTACATCTTTATTCACAATGTAAGCATAACATCTTTTGCACAACATATATTTCTAAAAGGTTGAGTGAATAAAAATGTCACAGTTGGAGAGGAAGTTCTAATTCTCAGATTCTTCATCTCAGAAATGAGAAGCTGTCATAATCTAGAGGGTAAAGAGCTGCACTGCCTACAATGCCTACCCAAAGGCACCCAGTTCAAATCCCCCAGCTGTTCTGCAGGAGGGGAAGTCTCTTCTGTCATTAATTGTCTATGAAAACCCTCTGGAGAATCACCTATGAGTCAGTTCTGACTTTACTGCACACAACAATAAGAAGAAAAAATTCAATTTCAAAACCATCAAGGAAATATTTTCTTCAAATACCATACTTAAATTCCTTTGTGTTCAGAATATTGGGTGACTAATTATAAGAGCGTGGAGTTCTAGTGGTTCGGTCGTAAAGGCATACGGTTTGAATCCTCCAGCTGTTCTGCAGGAGGATAGGCAATCTCCTCCCATGTGATTTACTACCTTTGAAAACCCACTGGAGGGTTAGGTGTTAGTTAATTTTCAGTAAAAGGTATATAACAACAATAACATTGTACTTAACAGCAATCGCAATTAAAAGGAGTAGTAGATAGATGAGCAATTTCCTCACATGCAATTTACAATCTCTGAAAATTTTCTAGAGGATCAATTATGAGTCAGTTCTAACTCAACAGCAATGATACTTTAGTTTTTGTTTTTTATTATTATAAGAATACTTGTGGTTCAGTGGCTGATAGACCATTTGTTTAAATCTACTGTAGGACAAAAACATGTCAGTCTGCTTCAAAAAGATTACAGCCTTAGAAAGTTTAAGAAGCAGTTTTATTCTGTCCTATAGAACTGCTCTGAGTAAGAATGGGTTTGGCTGCAATGAGGTTTTAATTGATTCTTCTTACAAAAGTGTATTTCTTTCTACTAGGCTTTCTTGAAGTCACCGTAGAACACTAAACAATAACTTCAGTAAGTAAGCCTAAGTGGTGGAAAAGGAAAGTGGCTATGAGCTGAATGTGAAGCCCAGAACCGTTAAACTCCACTCAGCAATTTAAGCAAATTACACCAATTCCGTGAAGATCATCAGTGATCCAAAGTAACTGAGTTTTATTTTTCCATTTTTTTTTTAGTCCTTTGCATTTTAATAGCCTCTGCCTCTGTACTCAACTCAACATGCAAGGTGCTGTTAAGAACCCACTCCAAATCTCTATTTAAAAGCTCTACTCTTCACCTTTGAAGGAGTGGAGCTCCTGAAGTTGAGTAAACAAATTGCAGATGGCATGCTACATTCATTGGGAAGCGTGCTGATTACTCAGCAAAATGGCATTTAGCACCACAAAGAAGCCAGGAGCTAAGCTGCTACATCAAAGCCTCCATGGAATCCAATATCCCCACCTGTGGGTTACCTGGAGATAACCTGCAATTGTGTCTAAAAATGCAATTACCAGACTGGAAGAAAAAGATTTACTCTCTTTCGTGAGGAAAAGAATCATGAAAGGGGTCTTTAATCATGGACCAAGTATACTCAAAGCACAGCTTATCCTGTCTAGATGCCCAGTAATTGTCCGAGACCCCTATTATACACTTGCTAGGTCCAAGATGGTGTTATCATTTGCATATAGAACAGTATCACCCTCCTTTCTCCCAAGCAACGCTTAGCCTGTTGCACCAGCACTAGAATAGAGCCAATATTCTTCTTCTTTTTTTTTTTCAGAATGACAGCATTTAAGAATTCTCTGTACCTCACAACAGCCTTACAGCTGTTCCTGCAATCATAAAATTAATGAATGAGAAGTAGTAAGTGGGAACTATCAAAAGACTCTGAACTTGGAGGAGGAAGTGTACAGTGATCAATAAAAGCCTAAGCATGTTGTTGAATATCTTCACATGTTTACGGTTGGTTAGAAATTATTACCCTATCCCCTCCACATTATAGGTGAGAAAGCAGGCAAATTAAACCTACCCTCAACGCCTAATAGTTGCCAGTACCCAGAGTGCCCTTTAGATCAGTCTCAATTATTTGGGGCATATTCTCAAGAGGAACCAGTCCTTGGGAAGTGTCAGCATTCTGAGAAAGGTGGAAAATTAGAGGAAGAACTTGAACAATAAGGACAGACAGAGTGGGCTTGAGCACGACAGAGGTCATGAGGATAGGGCAGGGCAGGGCAAAGTGCAAACCTATTATTGTTCATAGAGTCTCTATGAGTCAGAGCCAACTCAGTGGCATTTGACAACCACCAATAATAATTGCCATAGAATTGATCCCAACTCATATCAACCCTGTTTGTGTCCTAGTAGACATGTGTGCTATGAGGTCTCCAACGGCTGATTATCCAGAAACAGATCACCAGGTCTTTCAGCCAAGGTTCCTTTGTGTGGATTTGGAACCTCTAACTTTTCTCTTAATAACTGAGTACATGAGCCATAGTGGGTTCTGGTGGCCTCATGGTAAGAATTAGCACTGCAATCCTGAAGGCACAGGGTTCAAAGCCATCAGAGGTTCTGTGGGAGAAGGATGGGCAATCTTGTCCCATGGGATTAACTGCCTCTGAAAACTCGCCAGAGGGTGGGTCTGCTATCAGTCATTTCTGACTCTATGATACTCAAAAACAAGGACTTGAACCATTTGCCTCACCCTGGGCCTCTATCACCCCTTAAAAGTATTCACCAACAAATGCATTTCTCTGCATAGCAATGGCACAGCATGAGGGACAACTCCATTGGTTCTCCATGGTAGAGGTATCAGATAACGCTCTTCGTCATGCAAACTAAGGAAATTTCCCAGATGACAGGGGACTCGGCAGAACTTTTAAAAAAGCCTGGGCTGCAACTCCTTGAGTTCTGGGCCAAGGCAGTGGGGTCATTACAGATTAATTGTTGTTGCAAAGAAGATGCCCCCTGCCTCTCTTCCAAAAATATTTAAGACAGGAGACTACTAAGATTTGATAAGAAATAAGATAGAAAGATTTCAGAAAAGCTATGCTTCACAGGCTGAGGATATTTGATAGATTGGGGAAGGAGGGGATGCGGGGGAAGGGTCTCAGAGAGATGGATTGGCATTGAGACTGTAACAATAAGTTTAAATTGTGAGGCGGGTACAGAAACATGCAGAGTTTCATTCTGTTGTAAAGAGAGTTGCTATGAGTAGGAACCTTCTCAATAGCACCTAACAACAACAACAACAACAAACTAAACTGGTTGATACTAAGTCAATTCTGACTGGTTGCACTTCCACGTGTATTGAGTAACAAGACACTCATTAGGGTTTTTCAATGGCTGAATTTTTTTGGAAACTAACCTTTCTTCTCAGGTGTCTCTGGTGGTCTTGATGCACAAGCCTTTTGGTTAGGACTCAAAGGTACACAACAACAGAAACTCTAAGGCACAATTTAAAGAGTTGTATGATAAATATTCAGTGAGCTCTGGTGGCCTAGTGGAAAGAGGCTGTGCTGCAATCCTGTAGGCTTATGGTTCAAATCAACTAATCACTCCACGGGAGAAAGATGGACAGTCCCCTCACATGCAATCAACTACCTCTGAACACCTGCAGGAGAGTCTGACTCAACGGTAAACAACAACGAAGACAGGACATTTACTAAGCACACATGCAGCAAGGCAGCCTGTGTTAACTGAACGAAACAAGATATCCACAAGTGAATCACAGCGCCTTTCCTCTCAATCTGAGTCTTTGAGCAAATCACATTCTAACTCCAGGACCTCAAGTCTCTCACATACAAAAGGCTTTCAGAACAATGGAAGAATTTACTGCTTCCACTTCTACTGAAGACTCTGGGTTCAGGAGGAAGTCAATGTTGAGGAGTTGGGGAGTTTTGGTAGGCCTGGGGTCATATCCTGTCACCAGTTGTCACCTAGTAGTTCTCATCAAGGAGACAGAAACATTCAGCATTGCAATACATTCAGTACCATATTCTCTTTTTCTCAGATTTTTTTAATTGAATTTAATGACAGTTTAAAGACTTAGGGTTTCCAGTCATTCATTGTTGCACTTTTCTCCCTGCCCACCCCCTCATTCTTATGTAGATAATGTGTACCTGTTACGTTTGTTTACCAACTGCTCTTCCTTACCCAAAGGTATTGTTGTAAACATGTTTTTTTTTTTTTTAAAAAAAAAAGCAGCATGTGAACAAAATAAATAGCATGGCTGGGCTTACAAAAGTATCTCTCTTCTCCTGGGAGGAGGGAGCTATTAACTACCAAGTGCAGAAGGTGCACCATATGTGCTGTTATTTGCATTAAAAATATAGTAAGTAGTCCAGGGGTTTTGAAGTACAGAATTGTGTCCTTTTCTTCATAGACCTGCAAAGCAGGACTTTGAACCTGCTCATTCTGGTTCAACTACCTGCTTAAAAATTGCATTTAGTGTCCAAATACACTGAATCTACATTTATGTGACATCTGTTGGAACTAACCTAGGGCTCTTCCAAGAGAAGAACTACCTAGGCTCATCTGAGAGAAGAATGGGCAACCTCCTCCCATGTGATTTGAAAACCCACTGGAGGGTAGTGGTGGGTGGATTCGGACTAGAGGGTTGACAGCACAACGACTTGTTGAAATATAAATTCTGACTCTGTATATCTGGAGTCAAAATGGAAATTCTCAGCAGGGGGTCAAAATCTTTTGAACCATTTTCAAGCTCTACTTCAAGGAAGACTCAAGAACTGTATTTCTTCATTCCTTGTCCGGAAAGTCTCAGAGGGTCAAGGTTCTGTGTTTCCTTAGCAACCACTGACAGCATCACTACCACCTGAAGCTACCCAGGGGGCTGCAGGCTCAGCATCACTGTAAGTGGTTATGATGTTATCCCAGTTGCTGAGGAAACACAATCTTGCAGGTAACAGTGAAGTCCATTTCCAACCATTCTGCCTTTAACAGTCTATACTGGCAAATGCTTTCAATTCTGAATAAAATCTGTGAACAATTTAGGATCTTAAATAGTTTTAGTCGTGTGCTTCCTTTTTAAAAAGCTTTTAAATGATTCACCTTTAGCACATGAAATATAGTTCTTATCTGTTGCAAGAAAAAAAATAAAAACAGGTTTATTATTGCTCTATTTTGAATGAAATTTCCACCCACACTAAAATATGCCACTCTCCTAACTCTTCCCCAGTGTCTCTGCCCCTCTAATCAAGCCTGCAGTATTTTTAGGATCTGCTCTGCTATAGCTACAAGAGAAAGAAAATGTCTTAAGATAATATTGAATCCTTAAAGTAGATTCATAAAAGCAGAGTAAGTCCTGTTCGCCGTTTGAGTCATCCTTGATCGGCTCTCTTTTAAAATGCATCCTCTGTCTTTCTTATAACCAAAGGCTTTAAAATTCAAATGTTCATGAACACCAGCTTTATTAAAATTAGAGCTTGGGGAAGTGGCTCAGAAAAAAAAAAGGAGAAAAGAATATTACCCAACCATTTAAAAGATGCTAATTAATGACGTTCTAAAGCCCAGAGAGGACATTTGATACAGCAAAGAGTTTCTCTACCAAGGAGGAATGGAACTCATCTGAAAACACAAACCCAGAATAAAATAAAATTGAAGTAGATTAACTCAAATCTTCCTCCAGGTGCCAGAAGCGGCCTCAAGAGCCCTGTTAGTTGGCAAGGACTTTGAGTGGAGGAGACGTGAGACAAGCGCATTAACATTTTCTAATCTAGCTCCTTATAGCCCTTGTGGTTGTTGGATATCCAAAGGCTCTTGACTGTTGGAACCCATCCATTGACTCTCAAAAGAAAGGTCTATGGACCTGCTTCCCTAAAGATTATTGAGTTTGCTATGGAGTTCATTTTGACTCACAGTGCTACTACGTGTTAGAGTGGAACAACTGTTAAATTGTTCTTAGTTATCATTTTAGTGAAAGCAGATCCTCAGGCCTTTTGAAGGTCCTGCCCGATGAGTTTGGATCACCAAACTTTAGGTTAAGGGTGCAATGCAAAATGCCACCCAGGGACATGATGGTCAAGAAACGCTTCTAGAACAGGTCTACTCTTGTTATGTTCGGGGCCGTCAAATATCAAGATCAACTCAATGCCAAAAGGTTTGAGTTTTATTGGATTAGTTCAATCTACCCTGCAAGTTGTTTCACCCACTAGATTTGAAGCCATTGCTTGTTCTCCACACTTTTTGCATACTGAGGCCTAATAGAAACAGAGCGGATGAGAGGCTACCCAGATGGACGAGTCCATTTGTTTTCTGTCCATCTCTCACAGTATCCTTTCATTTTCAATTATGAAGCAGGGAGTGCATTCTCCTCCATTCATTCTCCCCCTCTCTTACATTATCTTGTGTTATTTAGAACTTAGAGCTCAAAACAATGTTTTTCCCATATGTTAAACATCACTAGCTCCTTTCAAATCCCCCATAGCTCAGCTTATATCAGTCTTTGCCAAAGTCTTCTCACACTCAACAGAGTAAGTTATGTTTGATGTTATCATTTTATTACTGCATGTTGAGGTCGCCTTGTCCTGTATTCTGCAGGAATATCTGTCTGTCGCTCTCTCTCACTCTCTCTCTTGATATTGCTGTGAGCCAGAAATTCTGAAATTGAAGATTTACACTGAGCAAAAAATAGATTTGTGGGTGCAGAAATAAATAAATAATCCTGGCTTGGCAACAGAAGGTCATTTTTTGGTGTCTGATAATGATTTCCTAACACTGAGATTTCCATCAAATTTGTTGCCTAATGAAAGTACTGAAGTCAAGGGATGAGGTTACCTCTGGAAGAGGGAAGAGGGTGGGATGAGTCACTGCATGAGAGCTGGAGAAGGGAGGAGAAAAAGAGCATGAGTTAGACTCTGGATTCCAAAAGCCGTGTTTGGAAAAGCGTATACAATGAGTCTTCTGCTAAGTCAACTTCCCTCTCTCAGTGCAAACATCATGTATTCGCCTGGTAACTGGAAGATTGACAGTTCAAATTCTTCCAGGGGCACAGCAGAAGAGGCCTGTGATTCGCTTTTGTAAAGATCAGAGCTAGGAAACCCTATGTATCAATTCTGTTCTGTTACACCTATGGCTGCCACAGGCTGGAATTTACTCAAAGGCACAAAAGCACCACAATTAACTGGCTCTTGTTTCACCCTGCCCAAGCCAGAATCCAACCTTATACTCTGTATTTCTGCAAGCCCAAGATGGAGCCTGAGAACAAGACTAGTCCTCAAGCCATGGGATATGTTGTTCTGTGTTCTGGAAGACTCTCTCTCTTCTTGCCCTCTTATTTGTCCTCTATTTGTAAGCAGGAGTGGCATCCACTTCCTAAACAACATGCCTCTGGAAATTCTATGAACTTTGATAAATGTTTATCGTTGTAGAGGGGCTTCAGGCCTTTTGTTCACAGGGTCCCTATGAGTCATGTTTGACTTGAAGGCAATCAACAACAACAATAACATTTATCCTCGATAATAAAAATAAAGTTACTATAAAAAACAGCTACGGCTGCCTTAGCTGTTTTATCAGGCATTTTTCTAAGTGCCTTGTAAATCTCATTCGTGTTTGCCACAATCCTATGAAGTAGCTATTCTGTTTCCTGATTTTCTGGTAAGGAGTCTGGCTCTTGGAGAGATCACATTACTGACACAAGAAATGTAGGTTGTCCTGGTGGTACAGTGGTTAAGATACTTGACTGTAGACCAAAAGGACTACGGTTTGGGTCCACCAGCCCCTCCATGGGAAGAAGATGTGGAAGTGTACTTGAATGAAGATTGATAACATTGACAACTCTTTGGGACCATTTCACTGTGCTCTGCCAGTCACAGTGTGTAGTACTCTACATGGAGGTAATGTAGTTTTTCTTTGGGCAAGGAAGACAGTAATCCTACACAAGGTCTATCTTCTTAACCACCATGTTAGATAGAGCTTAGATGCTACTTTGTTTAGGAATCCTTCACCTACCTAACCATCAAGAACTGATTTCTGATGTTTCTAATCATATTTCAGTTATGTTAAACAACATTAGACATGCTCATGTTGCTGTGTTGTTTTGGGTTTGTTTTTGTTGTTTGTTTGTTTTCACATTAATGCACAGCAAATGTTTTCTATCATTTTAAAAATGTTTTAAAAATTATAAATTAGAGTGGATAATTTTGTACTATAACTTTATCAGATTGTTGCTTTTGTGCTTACAATTTACCTAGGGAAATAAGCAAGGTAACTATGTCTGATTATTCAATTAAAAAAAGAAAGAATTGATTTCTCTTTCTCTTCAAATATGGAGTCCTGGTGGCTCCATATGATTATTATGGTGGCTCAATGATTATTAACTTGGCTGCTAACTTCAAATTCAGGTATTTGAACCCACTAATTGATTGCTTCACATACTTTGGGCATGATGCTAGGAGAGACTATTCCTTGGAAAGGGACATGATGCTAAGAATGGTGGAGGATTGGTGAAGGAGAGGAAGATCCTCAACTGGGTGGATTGACGTGGTGGCTGCTGCAATGGGCTCTTGTGTGTCGGGAAGTGTGAAGATGGTGCATGGTTCAGATCTTTTGTTCACAGGATCGCTGTGAGTCATACTTGACTTGATGGCACCTAATAATACCAACAGTAACAGTTGTCCTGTAAGAGAAAGAATTAGCAATCTGTTCCTGTAAAGATTACAATTTCATGGTGCAGTTCCTAGAGGGTCACCCCAATGCACAATCATCTCAACAGCACACAATGACACAAACATCTTGAATTAACCTCTCTTCCAATATTTATCAAACTGGATAACAATTACTTGGTAAAATGTTTTCAGTCTTTTTCTTCTGCTAGGATACGTGTTGCACAGAATAAGGTATCATGCCTGCTACTTTCTTAGAGTTTTAATTCCTAGCAAATTACAGGGCTCACAACAAATACTAGACATATATTTGCAGAAAGGAGGTGTTTAGTCAAATGGAGGGTGAGGCAGATGCAGTGCGGTTCACAGGCCATGGTGGTATACACATCTGAATAGATTGCAGCTGTTTGAGATGATGTGGTAGCACTTTCCTAAAGTAGAAATAAACTGCTATCTCTATCATCTGAGATGTGGAAATTGTAGGTGAACCAGCCATAAGGTCAAACCCAAATATAATCAATACTAGTCTGCAACTTCATCCTCTAAAAAGGTGAAGTGAACTGAGGAAATTAATGCCTAGGGTTGAAATTGGGTTACAGCCATGCAAGCGACTAGTTGTTGAGTGGATTCCAAATCACGGCAACCATGTGTGCCATGGGAAAGCTGTGCCTTATGTGGTAAACCACCAGGTCTTTTTCTCCAGACATCTCTGAGTGACTTCAAAATATCAACCTTTTGAATAGTAACCAAGTACTTAACACTTTGCACCACCCTTGAGCTCCAAAAGGCAGTAAGAATTCAGATTTTCAATAGCTTAGCTTGGGAGAAGATCTGCAATGGTAAGGTTTGTACAAAGAACAAGAAAGGCCACAATTCTGCAGAGAGACCCAAGCTGGACTGTGCTGCCCAGGAAGAACAAAGACAGGAGTTTCAAAGCCTTCTCTCTTTATTCTTAGTGGACAGTTGGATGACAATGTAGGAGGTGACAGCTAGATTGAGTTATCAGGAGCAGGGCCATCTGCATTCTTGGACTGGGAACTACATTGGAGCAAGCAGAACAGAAGGGGTGGGTGCATGTAATCTTGTGTCTATGCAAAATGCATGTGCAAGAGTGGTCACCACTCGGAAAATTACTGGATGTTGAAGTTTCTGCATCCAGGTCTCCGTGCAGATTAAAAACACATTTATTCAGTTTTCTCTTATACATCACAACTCAGTATAAAATGAAAGAAAGGGGGGAGAGAGAGAGAAAAAAAAAGAAAGGAGGGAAGGAGGGAGGGAGGGAAGAGAGAGAGAGGGAGGGAGGGAGGGAAGGGAGGGAGGGACGGAGGGCAGTGTGCTATGTGGAACTGACTTAACATCTGGTGTGGTGTTGGTAAGGATATGCATATCCAGGAATTACAAAATTATTCTATAGTCACATTTTGTTGCTTATAGACTCAGGGTCCTTTAGAGGAGGTCTGACCAATTGGAGTGACTTTATTGAAAGATCTTACTTGTCACAGAAATAGTGATATAATATCAAACTTTATAATAGATCTTTGGGACAAAAAAAAAACGTTTTCTATTCCTTATCCACCACTTACCTGTTAGTCTGTTACACTGTGATGATTTGCATGTGACTCTGTTGCTAGAAGCTATTCCAGTGGTATTTCAAACTCTAGCAGTATTTGAAAATATGCCCATGATAAACATATTTGAGTGGAACTTCCAAAATAAGGCAAACTACAAAAGAAGACTTGAAAAATCTATCATATTAGCCCAAAAGAGCTCTATGAATATCAATGGAACTTTGTATGACATAATGCTGTTCATCTATATTCCCTTCAGTCCTCCCTCCCTTTCCCCTTTTTTTCCTTATTTACTTTCTTCCTTCATTTATTCCATCTCTTCTTGCATTCATTCACTTTTGTGCATCTGAGGGGGCTTCCCTCAGGAAGGTTAGAATGTGTTCAAAATACACAGTGTTTGCAACAATGAACTCAAGTCCACCAAAGATCACAGAGATGATGCAGATCCAGGCAACATTTGGCAACACTTGGGGTCAATGTGAGTTGGGACTGATTCATAGCAATTAATGATTAAAGCGGTCTAATTCTTAGCTATAAACTGGGAACTCTGGGTCCTGGGGTCCTTGGCAAAGGTGTACACCTGTGTGAGATCACACATCTCCATGACTGCTTCCTGCAGAAATAATTTAGTTACAGAAGCCATAGAAAGCAGAGTCCATAATGTAACTAGAGGTTGTTTGGTCCAACCCTTTCATTTCGTAAAGTTCAGAGAGAGTGTTAGTGCTAGATTACCAAGAGGTGGGCAAGAACGAAGGCCACCTACAAAGCCGGGATCACACAGATAAATAAATGATGATAGCAAAACAAATTACACAAATCCAGTTTCAGTGAACAGAGAACAATAACATCAAAATTAGAAATCTTAATTTAGATGTCCACTTTAGTTTTGTGTTCAGATATTTTTAATTGCATATGGGTAGGGGTGTCAGGATGCAGAGTACTTTGGCACTTTATGTCCAGATTGGTTGGATCGTCAAAAGTGTTACCACATTTGTATAAAATAGAAATAGACTCAAGCTGAAGCTGAACAGACTTGAGTGTGGGATGGTCATTTTTTAATAAAGATGTTACCTCAAAAAGGTAATCTGCTTAAGAATAACTTGAGGAAGAATATAATTCCAAATAAAACCATGTCTGACATTCCTAAATTCTTGGGCTAAAATGCTTACTCTGTCAATGTCTACTTGCACATTCCTGAGCAAGTTACTTAATGTCTCTTGCATTAAGCTCAATATTTGCATATTGGGAACAAGATCCGTCTATTCATTTGTTGTAAAATGAGATAAATTATGAGAAAACCCCTTTGCACTTTGCAATGGCATAAGCCAATGAAAACTATAAAGAAAAAGAAAATCGAAATAAGGAGTACTTGGTCTTCATCTGAGAGTACACAATGGGGTAGAGGAATTAGAGGGAAATGAATTGCAGAAGTCAGCTGCAAAGAGATGACTGCTCTCAATGATGGATTTAATTATATAGGCTTCATTGTATTTGTGTATAGTAAGTACAATATAATGTAACTACACTGTAATTATCCTGTTAAGCAATGTCAGCATCAACCCAAAGGCTGCCACTGCCTTTGATGTCTAGTGCAGTCAGATTTCACCTGTACATAAATGTTTCAAGGAAAAGATGTTCTGGGGGCTCCCTGCGTGCAATTCAGGTGCCCTGGTGAATTATATGGAGGGCCTGAGCAGTTATTATCTGGTTTCATAGGAAGCTATAAGTGAGAGATGGATAAATGAGTGTAAAGAAAGCTGAGGTAAAGGAAAGAAGCAGAAATAGAATAGATAGAAAGAAAAGAATGAGAGAAGAAAGAAGAGAGACAGCGATGGATGTGTTTCAATTTCTTGCACAACCTATTTGCTACAATGTCAGTAATACAATGGGATCATATTTTTAAAAGCCCATTCTGTCAAGAATCTTTTCAATATTCTACCTACCTATCTTCATCACAAGGTTAGAACCGGATCTCATTTACGTTCATTTTGCAAAGTGACACCCAGGAACCATTAGGGGCAAAGTTGACAATGTTGTTGGCAAAATTTGGATCAACATTTAGGTCCATGGGACTCCATCACCCACAGTTTCACATTGTATCTCTATAATCAAATACATAATGGAAAGAGGAGGATTGATTTTGGAAATTTAGTTAAATATTTTGCAAGGTCTTATGGTACTTGGCATGACAACAAAGTGATAGGTGAAACAGAAAAATCAATTAGAAAGAGGATGACCGTAATATATACTCATTGTCTGGAACTGTCCCCATATACAGCCATCATTCTAAAGAAATTATTAATGAAGTCTCTTTGCAGCATCAAAATAATCGTGATGCAGATGACCTGTAGTAACCTCCTGTCCTGAGCCTGATATTTTAAAATAGAATTAGGGCCTATTGTCCAGATATCTATGTCTATCCATCTGTCTTACTATCCTGAGTTTTCTGCCACCCTAAAAGTGTTCTGGTTGAATCTACCAGCTGTTCAGAGGAAAAAAGATTGTCAAGCTCCTTTTATAATCTTTGTTGTTTTGTTGTTTTGTTGTATACCATCGTGTTGGAATTGACCCATACATAGCTGACCCTCTACCAGGTTTTAGAGGGAGTAAAAACCATAGGAGGGGATTGTTCATCTTTATCCCATGGGGCAGCAAGTGGATTAAAATCACATGCCTTTGAGTTGGAAGTATAGGTCTTTACCATTAGGCTACCAGAGCTCCCTCGTGCAATTTATCACCCCCAAAAAACATGCTGGAGAGTCAGCAATGAGTGGGTTCTAACTTCAAGGTATATAATAACAATAAATATACAGATATATACATGCATCAATCAAATATACATATATATGTGTATAATTGTAGTTATTGTTAGTGCCCTCAAGTTGCCTGTGACTCATAGTTACCCTATATACAAAAACTCTCAACCCTGCTCTGTCCTGAGCCAATTTTATTGTCTCTGACACATATACCCCTCATTACCCCAGTCACTGAATCAATCCATCTCATTGAGGGTCTTGCTCTCTTGTGCGGTTCCTCCACTCTCCCAAGCATAATGTCTCTCTCCAAGGACAGGTCTCTCCTTGTAACATGCCCAAACTGTGTCAACATAGCTTTAGAATCCTTGCCTCCAAGGAGCAGCCTGTTTCACTCTCTCCAAGATGAATCTGTTTGTTCTCCTAACAGTAAATGGTATATTCAATACTCTTCTCCAGCACCAAACCTCAAAGGCATCAATTCTCCTTCTTTTTTTTAAATTTTT
>NW_006399791.1:11366209-11372180 GCF_000299155.1 Elephantulus edwardii | reverse complement strand
CATCCCTAGTCATTGCTCAGCTTTCCAGTGCATAGCAAATAATGGCAAAATCCATGGCCTGTATCAAGCACACCTTAGTCTTCAGACTGATATCGTTGCTTTATAGTACTTTGAAGAGGTCTCTGACAGCAAAATTTCTCATTGCAACTCATCTTTTAATTCCCTGGCTACTGGTACCAAGAGTGTTGATTGTGGAGTCAGGAAAACTGAAGCTGTTAACAATCTCCATCTCTTCACCTTTTATTATGATGCTGTCAATCAACCCAGTGGTGAGAATTATTTTCTTGATATTGAGCTTCAATCCATATTGACTATAGCATCTGTAGTCAATATGGATTGAAGCTCAATATCAAGAAAACAAAACTTTTCAATGAAATGTGCAAAGAGCTGGAGTCAGAAAATCAAAGAGGCCTAACCCGCTCAGCATTTCTAACGCTGAAGGAACGGAAGAACAAATTCAAGCCTTGAGTTGCAATACTTAATGATGCTTTGGGCAGGATATAAAATTATCCAGTAAGCATTAAAAGAAGATGGCAAGAGTATGCAGAGTCTTTGTACCAAAAGGAATTGGAGGACACAGAAGATTTCCATGAAACAACATTTGAGCAAGAACCTGTGGTAATGAAGGAAGAGGTTCAAACTGCTCTGTAAGAAATGGAAAAATCAAAGGCCCTGGAAATTGATGGCATGCCAATTGAAGTATTTCAACAGACTCTGCACTGAATGTTCTCACCAAGTTGTGCCATGAAACTTGGAGGACAATCACCTGACCAATTGACTGGAAGAAATTTATATTTGTTCCCATTCCAAAGAAAGGTGACCTGACAGAGTGCAGAAATTATCAAACAATATAATTGATATCACACAGAAGCAAGATTCTGCTGAAGATTATCCAAAAACAACTAGCACATTAACAGAGAACTGCCTGAAGTGCCGGCTGGGTTTAGAAGAGGCTGTGGTACTAGGGATATTATAGCTAATGCCAGATGGATCTTGGCTGAAAGCAGAGTACCAGAGGAATATCTATCTGTATTTCATTGACTACGCAAAGGCTTTGGACTGTGTTGGTCACAATAAGCTGTAACTGACTCTGAGAACAAAGGAAATCCAGAACACTTGATTGCACTTACGTGAAACTTATATTTGGATCAGGAGTTAGTTGTCAGAACAGAACAAGGAAACACTGCATGGTTCAAAATTGGGAAGGGTGTGTGTCAAAGATGTGTCCTATCTCCATATCTTTTCAATCTATATGCAGAACAGATTATTCAGGAGGTTGGTCTCTATGAGGAGAAGTGTAGAATCAGGATTGGAGGTAGATGACACAACCCTGCTTGCTGAAATTGATGAGGACCTGAAGCATTTGCTGCAGAAGGTCAAGGACTGCAGCCTTCAGTATGAATTGAAGCTAAACAACAAGAAAACAAAGATTCTCACCACTGGACCAATTGTCAGCATCATCATAGATAGTGAAGAGATTGAGATTGTTAACAGCTTGGCTCCACAATCAACACTCTAGGTACCAGTAGCCAGGAAATTAACAGATGGGCTGCATTGGGAAAGTCTGCTGTCAGAGACCTCTTCAAAGTATGGAAGAGCTACTATGTAAGTCTGGAGACTAAGGTGTGCTTGATATAGGCCACGGATTTTGCAATTACTTCCTATGCATTAGAAACCTGAACAATGACTAAGGATGATAGAAGGAGAATTGGTGACTTTTAGCTGTGGTGCTAGAGAAGAGTACTGAATATCCATGGACTGTTAGGAGAACAAACATGTTCGACCTAGAGAAGGTGAAACCAGGCTGCTCCTCGGAGACAAGGATTCTGAAAATTTGTCTGACATACTTTGGAGATGTTGCAAGGTGGAGCCAGTCCTTGGAGCGGAGCATCGTGCTTGGGAGGGCAGAGGGATAGGCCAGGAGAGGAAGACCATCTAGGAAGTGGATTGATTCAGTGACTGGGGTAAGAGGGGTAGGTGTGTCAGAGACAATGAGATGAGCACAGGATAGAGCAAGGTTTAAGGCTGTTGTACACAGGGTCGCTATGAGTTGCAGGTGACTCGATGACACATAACAACAACATATATATAATATTGACCATGTGGAAGTATTTATGTATATTATACTGTGGTTAACACTGAGAATGAGAAACCTAGAACATCTAATTATGCTCATAAAAAATCTATACTTAGATCAAGAAGTTGCTGTATGAATGGATCAAGGAAACACTGTATGGTTTAAAACTTAAAAAGGAGTGTGTCAAGGTTGTATACTTGCTACAGAAAATACCAGACTACAGCCTTCAATAGATAGCACCTCAGCAGTAATATGACAAAAATCCTCACCACGACGATGTTAAGCAACATCATGATAGATGGAGAAAAATACTGAAATTGTCAACAATTTCATCTTACTTGGATCCATAATCAATAACCTTGTTACCAGCAGTCAAGAAATCAAAAGATGTGCAGCAATGGGTAAGTCTGCTGTCAGATACTTCTCCAGAATACTAAGAGCAGCGTCAGTTTAAAGACTAAAATTAATCTGATTCAAGGCACAGTCTTTTCCATCATTTGCTCTGTATGTGAGATCTAGACAATGAGTAAGGATGACAGAAGAAAACAGGTGGTTTTGAATTGAGGTATTGGAAAAGAGGACTTAAGGACTGCCAAGAAAGCAAACAGGTCTGTCTTAGAGAAGGTGTGGCCAGAATGTTCCTTGGAGGCAAGGATGGTGAACCTTCATCCCACATATTTTGTGCCTGTTGTTGGGAATGACTATACCTTAGAAAGGGACATCATGCTTGGAGATGTGTAAGGTCAGTGAAAGAGAAGAACTTTAACAAGGTGAATTCACACAGTGATGGTGTTAGTTGTTGTTAGGTGCCATCAAGTCGAGCACAACTCATAGTGATCCTATGAGCAAAGGATCTGAATCCTGTTCTATCCAGCACCATCCTCACTCTTCCTGACACACGAGAGCCCACTGCAGTAGTCATCCTGTCAGTCCACCTGGCTGAGGGTCTTCCTCTTCTTTGCCGACCTTCCACCCTTCCCAGAATCATGTCCTTCTCCAAGGAATAGCACCTCTACCAACATATCTAAAATGTGTGAGAGAAAGCCTCATCATTCTTGCCTCCAAAGGGTTTTATTATGTGGGAGATAATGAGGATGGCACAGGAAAAGGTTGGGTTCAGGGTTCATAGGAATAGGATCACTATGAGATGTACTTGACTAGATAGCATATTGCAATAAAATTATGTATTATATATAATATTACTTGTCTATTCATTCAGTTGAATTTCCCCCCTAAGTTGCAAAATAAGTAGAGCATTGAATTGAATGCCTGTGTTTCCTTATTTCAAGCAGCAAATGTGACTTTCTACGACACATCTTTCCCAACTTACAAATACTTTCAGACCTGCACACACTTTCATGCCCACACTATGCTTAATGGAAAAGAAAGAAGGTAGTGTGATTTGAAATGGCACCATGACAAAGAAGACAATGAGCTAGATGTTACATTTTAACTTAAGTCTTCTCTTTTCTTGTGGGTTAATTTCTTCCCTGGGCTGATAAGGAGAATGTCTGCACCTATGTACACTTCCTTTCCTCAGGCCCTGGCCTTGATAAAGACTACCTACCTGGTCAACCTGGATCTGAATCCTCTTTCTTATCAGAGTTAATTTTCTGCAAAGCATCTCTCATACCTCTCATAATTTTCATTTTCATTTTCTTTCTCAATAGCCTTTTGTGTTCCCTTATTGCTTCCAGGGAAAATGGAAAATTCCCAGCATGGACTACAAGATATTCATGATATAACAGGATAAGGAAAGGAAGAAGTGGGTTGTAAGAATAGTTAGCTGCTAAGTGCCTCTTTAGACCTATTACCTCATGTTTAAAGATGAGGTTGGAATGAATGGATTCTGAGAAGCTTTCTAATACTAATACTAATACTAATACTAATACTAATACTAATACATATTTTCAAGATTGGACCTGCTTCTCCTTGGTTTCTCTGGTCTAAATAAAACTCATTCACCTACCACTCTACAGAAGTTGTTTTCCACCACTTTTAAATTCCTACTTTATATCTTTGCTACTACTATAATCCTTACTTGGAATATCCTCTTCTCTCATTGAATTCTATTTTTTCTAGCTCCCAAATCCGAAGGAATTGACCACCTCGCTCTACAGTATACCCTCAACCACTAACATCTATCTCTATTGAACTGAATTCTCTGAGTGTCCACATTGGACCTAATTAAGGCTGCTTTACCTCTGCCTCCAATTTCAGCTAATGATAACTAACCCAAGAACTGCTTCTACTCCTTTTATCCCTTCCTTCCTTTTTTTTTTAAAAAAAAAAAAGCACAGTAGTCTTCCAATAAGACTGAAGCATACTTAATTTTATCTCCATCCCAACATGTCCCATGAGTGCCATTCATAAATCCAGAGATCTACATCACTGCTTAGATGTCTAAGAGATACTTGAAAGTTAACTGCCCCTCAACCATAACATCCCCAAAGCTCGCTCTTATTTTTTTATATAGTGATTTTAATGAAAGTTTACAGGAAGGTTAAGTTTTCATTCATTCACTGGTGCACATTTTCTTTCTTTCCTCCCTTCTCCCTCCCCTAGTACACTTTGCAATGCAGCCCTTGTTCCAGATTGTTGGTACGTTGTTGGTAACCATAGATACTTCTCAGCAGTTCTTCTTCCTTATCTGTTCCCATGCAGTGTCCATTATCTATCAACTCTTTTCCTTTTAGAAACTTTCTTCATACTCCACATAGTACTATAGATCATTGTCATAACTCAAGCCCCAAATGCCAGTTCCCCTCACATTTTGAAAGGAATTCAAAAGCAGGTTATTTTATTCATGAAATATTTTAAAAAAATTCTCTCTGCTCTCCATCCCCACTGCTACCATTTGAATGTAAAGCAAAATTATCTTTCTCCGTGGCAGTTGAGATTTGAAATACTGCTGAGGATAAGACTATAATCTGGATAAGACTATAATCTTTAATATAAATTATATCTCAATATCAAGAAAACAAAAATCCTCACCACTAGACCGATAGGCCATATCATGATAGAAAAAGGATTGAAGTTGTCAATTACTTCATTTTACTTGGATCCACAAGCAACACTCAAGGTAAGAGCGGCCAAGAAATCAAAGGATGTGCTTCATTGGTGTTAAGAACCTCTCCAAAATGCTGAAGAGCAAGGATGTCAGTTTAAAGACAAATGTGTGATTGATCCCAGCCATGGTCTATTCAATTACTTCCTGGCATCTGAAAGTTGGACAATGAATATGGATGACAAAAGAAAAATCAGTGACTGAATTGTGAAGTTCAAGAACAGTGGTAAATAACCCATAGACTGAGAACAGATCAAACAAATCTGTCTTAAGGAAGTGTAACATTAATACTTAGAGGCAAAGATGATGAACGTTTGCCTCCCACACTTTGGGTATGCTGTCAGGAGGGACCAGCCCTCGGAGACTGACATCATACTGGGAAAGGTACAAGGTAAGGAAAAGAGAGCAAGGCCCACAATGAGATGGACTGACACTGTGACTGCAACAACAGAATCGGCTGTGCATATCAGAGATGGTGAGGATGACAAACAACAAAGCAGTTCAGACCATAGTTCATAGGTTACTGTGAGTCTTAGATTACTCAATAGTACCTAACAATAGTTGTGCCAAGAAATCTGGAGAACAACCACTTGGCCAACTGACTGGAAAAGTTCTATATTTGTTCCCATCCCAAAGAAGGGTGATCCAACAGAGTGTGGAAACTATAGAACAATATCATTGATTTCACATGCAACCAATATTCTACTGAAGATTATCCAAAAATGACTGAAACAGTACATCAACAGAGAACTGCCAGAAGTCCAGGCTGGGTTTAGAAGGGGTCGTGGTACTAGGGATATTGTAGCTGATGTTAGATGGATCTTAGC
>NW_006399791.1:11340289-11364454 GCF_000299155.1 Elephantulus edwardii | reverse complement strand
CTGCAATCCTGAAGAAACATGGTTTGAATCCACCAGCTGCATGGAAGAAGGATGGGCAATCTATTCCCCTGAAATGAACTGCCTCTGAAAACCTGCTGGAGAGTCAGCAATGGGTCAGTTCTGACCAAATGGTAAATAACAAGAGCGACTGTAAATCTAACTCTGTCTTGAAGTCAGTAGGTGGTGCAGATAATTAATGTGCTCAGCTACCAGTAAAAATTTGGGGGTATGAATTCACACCAACTCTTCCTCAAATTAAGATCGCATGGTCTTCTTCCTTTTTTCATTTATTTATTATTATTATTATTTTAGAGTATGCAGCATTTGTTCCAAAGCCAAGAAATACAAACGTCCCAGAGCAGGAGGAGAACACTGTCACAGTACCCCAGACACAGGACAAGGGACAAACACAGATAACTTCCCTGGGAGGGGCTCCCAACACCTTCTTCTAAACCATGTACATTTGAAGAAAAACAAGTGGGCTGGGGTCTGCCCCTAAGGAGTATGAGATGAATCAGACCCCACAGGTTTTTGTCTTGTGCTTTTAGATGCCCTTGTGGTTCTGTCTTGACTTCGACTCAGTTGAAGGTGGAAGGGATTGAGGGCTAAGTTTGCCTTGGGCAAAACCTGGAGTCTGTGCTTGTCTGAGGTTTACCCCTACTCCTCTTCTGCCTTGCCAGGCTCTCTGGTGAGACCTCACTACCAGCAATACTGGGTTAATGTAGGAGGAGATGAAGCTGATCACAATGCTGAAGCCACAGTGGCTTTTAGCATTGTGGCTTTACCACTATGGTCTTTTTCTTTTTTTTTTTTTTTTTTTTTACTATGGTCTTCTTTTAGAGAAACCAGATGTTGAAAAGCCTTTGGAGTACAGCTGTGTTCTGATGCACACGATTCAACATGGATTTAAAGACGACTAGCAATGATATCTCTGCATCACCATCCAGGTCCCCACTCAAACATTAACCTTAATGACCATCTTACTTCTTGGTCCAAACCGATGCAACTCCCACCCATCCAACTTCCCCTACCCCCACAGCCATTGAATCAGAATTGACTCTTAGGTGACCTTCCAGCAAATTTCAAGAGACAGTAAATCACACAGGAGGAGATTCTCCATCTCTCTCTTATGGAACAGCTGAATAAATTGATCTACCAGAAAAGCACCTTCTTTAGGTCAGCAGGACAACTCTCTACTCACTAGGCAACCAGGAATCCCACCCACATTACCTCAATCATATTGTTTTATTTCCCTTATGAACTTACTGATATATTGTTTTAGTTGTTGCTATTCATTCTCTCACTTTTTTTTTTGGCTTTTCCTTTAGCATAAGTTTGATGACGACAGGAACCTATTTTATCATGTTCATCTTCTTACTTCCAGTGTTTAACACAATATTTGGCACTGAGAAGCCATTCAAATATTGGCTGAATGAATAAATGGATAGCACACCATAGACTCTTCCTGCAGTATAACAAAACTGACATCTTCTGTCCATCCAGTTTAGAGACACTATATTATAACCTAAGATTATCTAGTAAATTCTCTTGGTAGCTATTATAAATCATTAAGCTAGTCTCTTTAAACAAATTCCTTTTTTTTATACATTATTGAATATTTTATTCGTCTCCATTCTCCTTCCTCTCCTCCATAACACTCTGCAATGCATCCCCTGTTCCATATTATTATCATACATATAATGCCTAATCATATATTCCTTTCGGATACTTTTCCCCCTCATCTGTTCTAATGCAGTGTTCATTGTCTATCCACTCTTTTCTTATTCTCTCTCCCCTTTCCCCATGTCTGTCCTATTTTATAACAGTGGTGTTATGTAATATTTATCCTTTTGTGAATGAGATATTTCCCTTAGCATCATATCCCCCAGGCTCCCCAATGTTGTATGATGTTTAACAAGTTTATTGTTTTTCAATGCTACCTAATATTCCATTGTGTGAATGTATCATAATTTTTTTGCTCATTCTTTTGTTGATATGCACTTGGATTCCTTCCATTTCTCTGCTTTTGTGAATATCGCAGCAATAAACATGGGAGTGTATAACATTACTTTGAGTTATGGCTCTGGTTTCTAGTGCATTGCTGGATCAAATGGTACTTACATTTCCAACTTTTTGAGAAAGCCCTTCCACAGTAGTTGTACCTTTTGTACCAGCTATGAATAAGATTCCTAATCTCTCCACAACTTCACCAGCATTTGTTGTTAGCAGCTCTGTTGTAGTTTGCTATTGTTGCTGGGGTGAAATGATATCCCATAGTTCTTTTGATTTTGTATCTCTCTGATCCATAGAGATTTTTAACATTTCTTTACATGTTTGTTTGCCATCTGAATGTCTTCTTTAGTGAATTGTCCATTCATATCCTATGCCTATTTGGTGATTAAGTTGTTTCTCTTATTCTCGTTGAAGTGCTATGTATTCTATAAATTTTAGATATAAGTCCCTTATCAGATATGTCATTGGCAAATATTTTTTCTCAGCCTGTGGATTTCCTTCTTACCCTGATGAAGAAGTTTTTTTGTTTTGTTTTGTTTTTTTTCAGGTGCACCTTAGTCTTTTTAAATTTTTTTTTAAACTATACTAGTTTATTTACAAAATTCAAATATAATGTTTTCCCAAAACAGATTCTTACAATTTTCCTCATCCCCCTATCAAATGTACAATCCTATGATTAATTCCACCTGCTTCCCTGCACATCCTCATCCTTCTGCTTCCACCCCTTCTCCCAGATCCTTATAGGAGAAATTTCTTGATGTGCATAGAGATTTAATTCTTAGAAGGTCCCGTTCATCTAGTTTATTTTCTTTTTATTTATTTATTTTTTTTTTGTAAGTTAAACTGGGCAGAGTGGAGGCACAGCACAGGAGGGGAAGACCCTCTATGAGGTGGATTGATTCAGTTACTGGGGTAATCAGGATGGGTGTGTCAGAAGCAGTGCGATTGGCACAGGGTAGAGCAGGGTTTAGGGCTGTTGTACATAGGGTCATTATGAGTTGCAAATGACTCGACGGCACATAACAACAACAACAAGTTAAACTCACTCTTACCTACTGCTTTGACATGTTTCAGAGACTGTAGCTCTACCGACCACATTTTGTCTCTGCCTATTTGCTCTATGCTTATTTGAAGATCTTTCACTTTGGGCTTGTTTTTGGTTTGTTTTTGTTTTCCTATTTATTTCCTGCTGCTTCCTCCTTCAGTAGCATACACTAAAGAGATACTGGCAGTCAAAGAGACTGGTTACTTTCATTTTGGTTTTGCTCCTATCAAGTTTGTCCTGGCATTGCAGATGTCATTGTTTTAGCTTCTTGTCTTGCCTCATCCCAGGCAAACATATTCATCAATTAGTTGTCATTCAGTCAATGCTGACTAATGGTGACCCCAGGCATGAAAAAGTAACACTGGGCTCCACAACATGTCCAGTGCTGGCTTTTCCAGAAATAGATCATTAGCTTTTTTCCTGAAGTGCCTCTTGATAAATTTAATCTTCCAATCTTATTTATGGTTAGTGAATATGTTAGCCATTTGCATCTCCCAGAGACCCGTCTATAGACCTACACATACTCAGAATTAACTTCCTTGTGTTTTCTCCTGGAGGTCTGAGTCTCACCAACTTGAATTTTCTACTATGATGAATTCAAGAACTCCTATGCCAGCCAGATACTTCTCATTCCTAGAAGATCCAGACCCAATTATACAATGCCCTCCAAAGATCTAGGTTCGCATAGTTCCTATTTTGTCCCTATGTTTGGCCAGCCAGAGTTAGTAACCACTTCTGCTTCTTCAGACTTACAATGTTGGTCTTATAAGTCTATGTGTAAAATTCTTTCTGAAAAACTAGCAAAGTTTGGACTCTGACTGAAAGAATAATTCTCTGAAATATGCCATTTCTATTACCTTGCCCAGAATGTTATCTACTCCAGGGATTGAAAATATGTTTGGAGGAAGCACTACCCCTCCCTTAGCTGTATGTTCAGTTGTCAGTGGTGCCGGGCACAACGCAAAATGGTCAATACGTATTTGATAATTGACAATTGTGGTTTCAGAAGTAAATTGGTTCACCTGGATTTTTTTGAAGATGAAACTCATTTAGGTCTTTCTGGAAGAAACAAATATCCTAGTCTTTACGACCTTTCACACAGGGTAACCCTCAAATGGATTTTAATTGTAAAATATCTGCTTACTAAATCAGAATGTTAGAGTAACGTTATTGTCAAGATACACTTCCAACTAGACCTGCCAGTACAGACTTGCACTAAGGGGAAAAGCTTGGATGGGGGGGATGGGAGGTGATGGAAGTTGTGATTGCGAAAACAGGTGATAGAACTTGTTCTCCAAATAGGTTCCTGCTGTTTCCCAAATAACCCAATTATTTGACTGATCTCGAGTTTAGCACTTGCTTTCTCTTTTCTACCCTATTTTCTTTGTGTGTGGAGAGGAAGCCTATTTTGTTTGATTCATATGAAAGCTTTCTCATGAATACAGTGGACTGAAATAAGCTCTCCGACTAAAATTAAAGTTGCATTACAGTTAAAAGAAAAGACATAGTAGTTTGGAGACTCTGAAGTCTGATGTTGTTGCTATCATCAGCACTGAACAATCAGAGTCCTTTGGGTCTGCTGCTCTGTGCCACCATGGTGAAGGCGATGAGTTTCTTACAGCATCACTTTGACAGGAGGTAAGTGGCTAGACTTACTATGGCTTCTATTTATCGCCACCCAAAGTGCCAGGTACACTGAACCATGCCAAGAGATTCTTCTTAATATGCATGTGACCTAGCTTCACATGAGGTCCTGGCTAACATTTTCTTTTCTGCTGAAAATAGTAAAGCTTCACCCTGAACCACAGTCTGGTTGCCTATATATTTTAGTCAATACTGTTGCTGTTGTTGTTAAGTGCCATGGAGTCATAGGCAACTCATAGCGACCCTATGAAGGAAAGTCCTCAACACTTGTGTGACTTCCATCCTCTCTCCAGGTCCACAGGGTTTATGGAGGCAAGCTATTATGGAAGTGAATGCAACTCCTGCTTCCAAGTTTGTTTTAATCTGGGAGCTTCACCAAATGCTGTCTGACATGGGTAAGCATTAACGCATTTGACACATCAATGTCACAGGGTTCAGCTTCACAGAAACCATGAGTTACCACTGTGCGGCAAGTGAACACAACCAGGGCTATACTATCTAGAAGAATGTTTGAACAAAAACAATGAAAGACAGACCTGAGGGCCGCGGATTAGAAGTTACCCACCTTTGCTGAGAAAAAATGGATAAATTATGTATACTGCATTGAAGCCTATAAGGGAGAAAACAGTTTAAAAATAATATATTTTAGGACATTATGATTATCGTAAGAGTTTGGAATGAGGGTTGTAGAATGGAATATACTCGGGGTGAAGGTGGAGGGTGTGAGGGGATTGTATACCAATGAAGGAGTTTTTCTTTTGCTTTTAAAGAAGAGCGAACTGGGGTCGGGTGGGGTGGGCGAGGAAAAAGGTTACTCACCTTTGGCTTGGTAGCATCACTTTCTGTCCACTGGGCCAGCTGATCACTCTCTATGTTGATGTTATTGTTGTTTAGTGCCGTTAAGTCGTAAGCGATTCATAGTGACCCTATGAAGGAAAGTCCTCAACACTTGTGCGACTTTCATCCTCTCTCCAGGTTCTCAGGTTTTCTGGAGGCGAGCTATTTACAGAAGTGGATGCCACTCATGCTTCCAAGCTTATTTTAATCAGGGAGCAAAAAGAATGCCACAGCACCCCAGCCTTCTATACCTGCCCTCCTCAAGAAGCCAGAGGCCACATTCAGCTAACACTGTTTCCCAAGACACGAGGCATGACCCCACATTTCAGTATTTTACCACTTTGGCACATCCAAATTCTGGCAAACTCTGGGCCAGAGACCCCCAGTTCATCTGGCAAGTCTGCTCTGTCGACCCCCACTTGGGGCAAAAAGAATGTCACAAGCACCCTGAACCTTCCATACCTGCCTTTCCTCAAGAAGCCAGAGTCCATATTAGCTGTTATAATCTCCACACCGGGGGCGTAGATAACTTTCTCTGCAACCTTGACCACTCCCTTTCCACTACTATCCCCTGAATGTTGTTGGTGTATAGTTGTTAGGTGATGACAAGTCAAGTACAACTCATGTTGTTACTGTCGTTATGTGTTGTCAAGTCACCTGCAACTGACAGCAACTCTATGTACAGCAGCTCTGAATCATGCCCTATCCTAAGCCACACTCACTGACTCCAACACACCTAATCTCATTGCCCTACTTATCATGTCAATTCATCATGTCTGGAATCTTCCTCTCCTGAGCTACCCTTTAGCCTTTCCAAGCATGATGTTCTTCTCCAAGGATTAGTCCTACTCGGTCACATGCCCAAAGTATGTGCGACAAAACTTCAAAATTCTTGCCTCCAAAGAGAAACTTGGTTTCACCCTCTTCAGGAAAGACCTCTTTGTTCTCCTGGCAGTTTGTGGTATGCTCAATACTCTTCTCTAGCACCGCAACTCAAAGGCATCAATTCCTCTGTCATCTTTAGTCATTGTTCAAATCTCTGTTGTATAGCATATAATTGGGAAGACCATGGCCTGGATCAGGTGAACCTTAGTCTCTATACTGGCATCGTTGCTCCTCAGCACTCTGAATAAGTCCCTAATAGCAGACTTTGCCGATCCAATTTGTCTTTTTATTTTCCTGACTGCTGGTGCCAATACTGTTTATTGTGGAGCCAAGTAAACTGAAATTGCTAACCTCAGTCTCCTCTCTGTCCGTAATGGTAGTGCCAATTGTCCCCATGGTGAGAATCTTTTCCTTCTTGATGTTGAGCTTCCATCTATACTGAAGACCTGCAGCAAGTGCTTCAGGTCCTCCTCAGTTTTGGCTAGTAATAATGTTGTATCATCTGCAGAATAGAGGTTGTTGATGAGTCTTCTGCCAGTCCTGATACCACATTCCTCCTCATAAAGTCCAGCCTCTCAAATAATCTGTTCCTCCTATAGATTGAAAAGGTATGGAGATAGGATGCATCCCTGACATACACTTTTTCTAATTTTGAACAATGCAATGTTTCCTTCCTGTGTTCCATTCCTCTCAAGGTTAGCCACAATTTGTTGTGATCCACACAATCAAATGCCTTTTCATAGTCAATGAAACATAGATAGACGTACCTCTGGTCCTCTTCACTTTTACCCAAGATCCATCTGATATTGGTGATAATGTCTCTAGTTTCATGGCCTCTTCTAGATCTTGCTTTTATTTCTGGTAGTTCTCTGGTAATGTACTGTTCCAGTCAGTCATCAGCAGGATTTTGCTTGTGTGTGATATTAGTGATATTGTTTGATAATTTCCAAACTCTGTCAGACCACCTTTTGGGGGGATGGAAATAAATATGGATCTCTTCCAGTCAGTTGACCAGGTAATTGTCCTCCGGATTTCTTGACCCAACCTGGTGAACATGTCCGGTGCAACATTTGTTTGTTGAAATAGGGCAAATGGCATGCTGTAATTCCTGGTGTCTTGTTTTTTGCCAATTCCTTCAGTGCAGCTTTGTCACCATTGCCTCTATGTCAACAGTGCCTCTTGATCATTTGTTGTTTCATGAAGTTCTTCCATGCCAGCCAATTCTCTTTGGTACAGTGACTGTATACTCCTTCCATCTTCTTTTAATACTTCTTGGACATTTAATATTCCTCCCCAAGCATCCCTAAATATTGCAACTCGAGGCTTGAATTTGTTCTTCGGTTTCTTCAGCTTAACAAATGCTGAATGAGTTCAGCCCTTCTGATTTTCTGACTCCAGCTCTTTGCACGTTGCCCTTTGAAATCTTCTGTTAGGCTCCTTAATGTCTTGATCTCTTCCCTTTGTTTTCTCAGCACACTTGTGGAATATTCAGAGTCTCCTTTGGCCTCCATCTTGGTCTATTCTTCTCCACTGTCTTTTTAATGACCTTTTTCATTCTTCCTGGATGATGTTCTTGATATCCACCCATAGCTTATCTGGTCTTCCCTCATTAGTATTCCAGTCCTCAAACCTGTTTCTGATATGGTTTTGAAATTTAGGTGAGATAGACTCATGGTTAAATTTTGGTTCCTGTGGAATTGATTTAACCTTCTTTAGCTTTAGTTTGAACTTGCATGTGAATAGTTGATGGTCTGTTCCACTATCAGCACCTGGCCTAATTTTCACAGCTGATACTAAACTTCTCCAATGTTTCTTTCACAGATGTAATCAGTCTGATTCCTGTGCATATGACCAGGAGAAATCCATGTGTGTAGTCTGTGTTTATGTTTCTTATAAAAGGTATTTGCAATGAATAAATCATTGGTTTTACAGAATTCTATCATTTTATCTCCAACTTTATCTCTGTCACCAAGTGCATGTTTTCTGACTACTACTGATCCTTCTTTCCTGTCCCTAACTTTTGCATTCCAGTCACCTATTATTATTAATGTGACTCATAGAGGCCCTGTAAACAACAGATCTGGACTCTGTCTTATCCTACATCATCCTTATAATCTGACACACTGGAGGCCATTGTCACAGACTATATCATTCTTATTTAGGGGCTTCCTCTCTTTCCTTGACCATGACATCCGTCTCTAATAAATATTCTCTCCTGACAACAAGTTCACAGAATGTGAGACAAAGCTTCTCCATGCTTGCATCCAAGGAGCATTCTGATAGCACTTTCTCCAAGACACATCTGTTTGATGTTTTGGCAATCGTTGGTATATTGAACACTCATCTCCAGCACCACAGCTTAAAAGCATTGGATCTCCTATCATCCTTAGTAATTGTCCACCTCTCAGAAATATAGCAGGTGATTGGAAAGACTATGGATTGAAGGACATATACCTTAGTCTTTAAACTGACATTATTGCTCTTCAGAACTCTGGAGAGAACCCTGACAGACTTTACCAATGTTAGACGTCTTCAGTTCTCCTGACAGTTATTACCAAAAGTGTTGATTGTGGATCCAAGCAAGAAGAAATCATTAATAATTTCAGTCCTTTCTCCAGCTCTTATAATATTACATGTTTGCATGTTGTTGTTCTTGTTATATGCTGTTGAGTTACTTGGTACTCATAATGACCCTATGTACAATAGACCTGAAAGGTATTCTATCCTGTGCCAACTTTACTATCTCTACACACCTACCCTCATTATCTCAGTCACTGAGTTAATACATCTCATTGAGGGTCTTCCTTTCTTGCACTGTCCTTCCACCCTCCCAAGCATGACATCCTTCCCCAAGGACTAGTCTCTCCTTGCAACATGCCCAAAGTATGTCAAATAAAGCCTCAGAATCCTTGCCTCCGGGGAGCAGCCTGTTTCCACCTCTCTAGAATGAAATAATTTGTTCTCCTGGCAGTCCATGGTATATTCAATACTCTTCTCCAGAAAAAAGCATCAACTCAAAGAAATCAATTCTCTTTCTATCATCCCTAATCATTGTCCAGCTCTCTGATGCATAGCAAGCAATTGTGAAGACTATGGCCTGGATGAGGTACACCTTAATCTCCAGATAAACTCTTAGTTTGCATACAAAATTCATATATATATAGATATATAGATAGATAGATAGATAGATATAGATATTCATATGTATTCATGTGTTCTTATATATTCATATATATATATATATATAATAGTGTTTCTCTCAATGTACATTGTGTCTCACACATTCTTTCACATTGTGTTTCATACAATTGTTCATATAGTCTTTTATAAAATTAATCATCATTGATTTATTCTCACTATCACTCCAAAGTTCCCCACTGGATCTTTCCTAATTCCTTCACCCCCTCCCTCAACCTACAAAACTCTGCAACCCATAATTCCCCCTCATTCAACCCTCATCCCACCTTCACCCTCCCTTCCCCCCTTTATAGTTTAATACACATTTTATAGTTATCCTTCTTTTTTTACAATAATGGCCTTGTTCAGTATTTGTTCTTATAAGGCTGAATTAGTTCAGTACAAGACTCTCTAATTTCTCCCATGTTATATAGTATTTTACAAAATTATTGCTCCTGTGTGCTCTGTAATATTCCATGATGTGGATGTGCAATTTCTTAGTGCATTGATTTGTTAATAAGGTTTACGTTGTCTCCATTTTTTTTCTTTTGGGAATAACACTGCTATGAACATTAGTGTACAAATCTCCATTTGTGCCTCAGTTCTATTTTCCTTGGGGTATATTCATAGTAGCCAAATAACTGATAAATATGGAATTTCTTTGCTCAGCTTTTTGAGGAAACACCAAACTGTCTTCCAGAGTTGTTTTACCATTATACAGTTCCACTAACAGTGTATGACAGTTCCAATTTCTCATCCAACATCCTCTCCAAAATGTATTGCTTGCCATCCCATTAAAATTTGCCACTGTTACAAGGGTGAGATGGTATCTCATTGTGGTTTCAATTTGCATCTCTCTGATTGCCAGGGATTTTTTTTGAAAAAATATTTTAAATTGGTTTGCATACAAAATTAGTTAGTATATGTTATGTTTCATAATTTCCTTCATTCACGTGTTTTATAAAATCATTACCATAAACTGTGTATTATAAAATTAATCACCATTGAACTGTGCTCATGATTACTCCACCTTTTATAAGTCCTCGCCTAATCTCATATTCTTTACCCCCTCCTACCACCTAACAAATTGTGCCAACTTGTGATTTGCCCACTTTTGAGCATTTTTTCATGTGTCTGTTGGCCATTTGATTGTGTTCCTTTGTTAAAAAAAGTCTCTTGACTATTTGACTGAGTTATCAGTTTGTTTCTTGTGGAGGCTCTACAAGATTATGTAAACTTTCATTATAAGACCCTTGTGTGAGATGTCATTCCAAATAATATTTATTCTCAGTCTGTGGGTTTTCTTTTCACCCTATTGGGAAAAGATTTTTTTTAATTGTTGTTGGTTTTTTTAAACACATTTTTTTAACTGTACTTTAAGTGATTGTTCATAAAGTTACTTGGTTTTCCATTCTACCATTCACATCCATTTTGTTGGGTGTTTTTGTTTGTATGTTTGTTTCACACTCACTATTCTTCATTCACAATGTGATTCGTATGTGATTCTCATGCATTATGTTTTACAAAATTATTTGACGTGCGTAGGAACTTAATCTTTAGATGGTCCCATTCATCGAGGTTATCCTCTCTTGGTTGTGCACTTGCTGTCTGTATTTGCCAGCTTTTTTATACCACAGGGAACTCTGGTAGCCTAGTGGTAAGAAGCTGTGCTACAGCACCAAAGACACGCAGTTCCAATCCACCAGCTGCTCTGCAGGAGAGAATGGATAATTTCTTCCTGTGCGATTTACCGGCTCTGAAAACCTCCTGGGTCAGTTCTGACTCAGCAGCACATAACAACAACAATTTATACCATAGGTGAAGCCTTCGATTTTTGGTCCCACTTTGTCTCTTATGCTCTTCATGGTTTTGGGCTTTACACGTAGGATTTTTGTGTATGGCTTGAGATGTGGAAACTGCCTCAGCTTTCTGGAGATAAAAGTCTAGTTTTGCTAGCATTGTTTGTTGAAGAGGTTGCCATTTATCCATTTAATAAGTTTTGTTTCCTTGTTGAATACCGATGAATGGGTTAATTTCTGAGTTCTTGATTCAAATCCATTGTACTATGTGTCTGTCATTCTGCCAGCACCTTGCTGTTTTAATTATTACAGCTGTGCAGTAGGGTTTTATATCAGAAGAGTTCTATGTCTCTCATTTAATTTTTTTTCAGAAGTACTTTGTTTATTTTGGTTTATTTTCTTTCTGAATAAACTTGCCTATTGAGCTGGAATTGGAAATTCAAAAGAGATGAACTTGCTCAGCATTTCTTAACCTGAATTAACTGAAGTACAAATTCAGTCTTGCGTTACAATACTGAAGAATTCTATGGGAAGAATATTAAATGATTCAGAAAGTCTTAAAAGTGGATGGAAGGTGTACATAGAGCCAATGTACCAAAAAGTATTGGCTGACACAGAAGAATTTCATGAAGCAACATGTGACCAAGTTGCAATGGTGACGAAGGAGGAAGTTCAAGCTGCTCTGAAAAAATTGGCAACAAAAAACAAGGCCTCAGGAAATAATGGAATATGAATTGCTACATTTCAAAAAAATCAGATGCTGCCCTGAACATGCTCACTAGTGTGTGGCAAGAAATCTGGAAGACAAGTACTTGGCCAACTGACTGGAAGAGATCCATATTTATTCCTACTAAAATAAAAAGTGATCTGACAGAGTGAAGAGATTATTGAACAATATCACGCACAAGAGAGATCCTGCTGAAGATTATCCAAAAATGACTGGAACAGTACATCAACAGAGACTGCCAAATGTGTAAGCTGGGTTTAGAAAGACTGTGGCACTATGAATATTATAAGCAATGTCAGATGGATCTTAGCTGAAAGCAGAGAGTACAAGAGAAATGTCTGTTTCATTTATTAAGCAAAGGCATTTGACTGTGTGGATCACAACAAATTGTGGCTAGCCATAAGAATAGTGGGAATTAATTGTGCTTGTGTGAAACCTATACTTGGACCAGGAAGCAGTTGTCAGAACAGAACAAAGAAATAATGTGGCCTAAGTATTATCAGTATTGGAGGAAGACTTATCAACAACCTGCTTTATGCAGATGACACAACCTTGCTTGCTGAAACAGAAGACCTGAGGTGTTTGCTACAAAAGGTCAAGGACTGCAGTCTTCAGTATGGATTGAAGTTCAACATCAAGAAGCCAAAGATTCTCACCACTGCTCCAGTTGGCAGCATCATGATAGATGGAGAAGAAATTTAGATTGTTAACAATTTCAGCTTGTTTGGTTCCACAATCAACACTCTTGGCACCCGCAGTCAGGAAATCAAAACATGAATTGTATTAGGAGAATCTGCTGTCAGGGACTTTCCAGAGTCCTGAAGAGCCACAATGTGAGTCCAAAACTAAGGTGTACCTGATCCAAGCCATGGTGACAGAAGAATTAATGCCTTTGAGTTGTGGTGCTGGAAAGAGTCTTGAAAATATCATGGAACCCCAAGAGAACAAACAGGTCTGCCTTGTAAAGGGTGAAAGCAAGCTGCTTCTTGGAGGCAAGGATTCTGAAGCTCGGTCTCCGATACTTTGGGCTTGTGGGCAAAAGAAATCCGTCGTTGAAGAAAGTCATCTTACTTGGAAAGATGGAGAGACAGTGAAGGAGGGGAATACCCTGGATAATATGGATTGACACATAATTGGAGTAAAGGAGGTAGATGTACCAGAGACAATGAGATTGGCTCAAAATAGGACAAGCAGGATTCAGAGCTATTGTACGTAGGGTTGCTATGATTTGCAAGTGATTTAATGGCACATAACATCAACAACATCACATTATTTTCTAGCTCTGAAAAATAAATTTCAAAAGTATGGAAGTTATACAAGCATTCAGCTTTGTTTTGTTTTTGTTTTTGTTTTTTTCATAGGGTCGCTATGAGTTACCTATGACTTGACAGCACTTAACAGCCTAGAGAGAGATCAGTTGGACTAGTGGACAGAAAGTGATGCTACCAAGACAAAGGTGGGTGACTTTAAAGCATGGCTGTCAGGACTGTTTTAATTGTTTTTGGGTAAGCATTCTTCTAGGTCATATAGCCCTGGTCTGTCCACTTGCTGTTCAGAGGTAACTCGTTGTTGGTGTGAAGCTGAACACTGTGACACTGATGTGTCAAATGTGATAGTGGTTACCTATGGTGGACAGTTTTTGGTGGAACTCCCCAGCTCAAACAAGCTTGGAAGCAGGAGTGGCATCCACTTCCATAAATAGCTTGCCTCCAGAAACCCTATGCACCTGGAGAAAGGATTGAAGTTGTACAAGCATTCAGGTCTTTCATTCATAGAGTCATTATGTGTCGCCTACAACTCAAAGGCACTTAACAGGAACAACAACAACAACTTATATGAATTGAGATAGTAATAAGCATGGAGTTTGCTTTGGGTAGGATTGTCATTTTCTCCATGTTGAGTCTTCCTATCCTTGAACTGGGAACATTTTTCCATTTAGTCAGGTCTCTTACTGTTCTTCCTTTTTTGCCTCCAACTCCAGCTCTTTGTACATTTCATTGTAATACTTTGCTTTTTCTTCTTAACCTGACCTTTGAAATCTTCTGTTCATCTCTTTTACTTCAGTGTCTCTTCCCATTATTTTGGCTTCTTAACACAGTATTGCAATTTTCATGGTCTCTTATAACAATCATTTTGATCCTTCCTTCTGTCTTTGTTCTGACCTTGCTCTTATCATGGATTATATCTTTGATGTCACCCTACAACTGTAGTTTTTAAAATTAGTTTTCACTGCCTCAAACATAATTCTTGAGATGAGTTTTAAGTTCATGTGGGATAGACCCTAGGTCAAAAATTAGGAGAAACAGCCCTAAACATACATTCATAATTGTGACATGGAATGTACTAAGTATGAATGTAGGAAAACTGGAAGTCACAAAAAATGATAGGGGATATATAAAGATCAATATTCCAGAAATTAGTAAGCTGAGATAGACTAAGATAGTGGCCATTGGCCACTTTGAATTAAAAAATTATATGCTCAATTATTCTGGGAATAAAAATTGAGGAAGAATGATGCTGAATTCATAGTGAAACACCCCCCACCCCACCCCCCAAAAAACCAGCCCAACATTTCTAGATCTGTCCTGAAATAAAATATTTTGACTGATAGGATACCATCAATATATATGCGAAGAAACCTGCCACTTATAATTGTTTTCAAATATATACAGCAACAGCTAAAGCCAAAGATTAGGAAATTGATTAATTCTACCAATTTTTCTGTCTAAAGTTGGTAGACTTGTCTGAAATTGACTAAACGTGCAATCAAGATGCATTAGTAACCAATGACTGGAATGCAAAAGTTGGAAACAAGGTAGAAAGAAGGGTAGCTGGAGATTATGGGCTTGGCCATAAATGAGGCTGTAGATTGAATGATTAAATTTTGTACATTTAATTATTTATTCATAGCAAATATATTCTTTTTTTGAAAGTTTATATAGAACATAGTTTTTCATTCAAGCAAATATATTCTTTTATTAATTTATTATTATTAATTTTAATGAAAATTTACAGATATTTTGGATTTTCATTCAGTCATTGTTGCACTTTTCTCCCTGCCCACTCCTCCCCTCCAGTTCATTCTTCTCTTTGAAAAGTAAAAGAAAAATTCTTTCATTGTTATACAATCCCTCCCCCACCAAGTCCACTTCACTATGCAGCCTTTGTTCTAGACTTATGTCATGACAATAATACCTAATCATATATACTTTTTAAACAGTTCTCTCTCTCATCTGTTTCAATGCTGTATACATGATTTATCCCGCCTTTCCCAGTCTCCCACCCACCCCCTTTACATTCTTAACACACAGATGGTAAGTGTGTGGACTATACAGGAATCAAATTGGCTATATCCGGAATAAATCATTGGAGAAGCTTAGTATGAGCAATCAAAATCCAGCCAACAATGATGCTATGCAGTATTTGTACTTTTGTGACTGAGATATTTCACTCAACATGGTGTGCTCCAGGGTCCCCCATGTTGTATAATGTTTTACAAATTCATTGCCTTTTTTCAATGCTGCATATTATTCTGTTGTATGAATATACCATAGTTTTTCTATCCACTCATTTACTGATGAGCACTTGGTTGCCTCCATCTCTTTGCTATTATAAATAATGCAACAACAAACATGGGTGTACCAATGCAATTCATCACTTGATCTCCTGGCTGCTTGTACCAGGAGTGTTGACTATGGAGCCAAGCAAATTAAAACTGTTAAGTATCTCAAACTCTTCACCATCCATACTGATGCTGCCAATTGGCCCAGTGGTGAGAATCTTTGTCTTCTTGATGTTGAGCTTCAATCTATATAGGAGGCTGCAGTCCTTGACCTTCTGCAGCAAGCGCTTCAGGTCCTCCTCAGTTTCAGCAAGCAGGGTTGTGTCATCTGCCTAATGCAGGTTGTTGATGACTCTTCCACCAATCCTGGTGCCACATTCCTCCTCGTACAGCCCAGAGTCTTGGATGATCTGTTCTGCATACAGATTGAAAAGGTATGGAGACAGAATACATCCCTGGCAGACCCCCTTCTTGACTTTGAACCATGCAGTGTCTCTTTGCTCTCCACTTCCAAAATGAGAGGCCTTCGAAAACCCTATGTACAATAGAGCACACTTACACTAGCAGACAGGGCAATTGAGTCTGAGATGAAAAGATGAGAAAAAAACGGGGTTGGTTTTATAATTTAAAAAGTCATTTCTAAATCCATCATGAAATACAATGTGGTGAGTGACAGGATAATATCCCTATGCATACAAGGAATGTCCTCATTAGTCACCAGAATATCCTAAATTACTTTGAATATAGATGAGCGGGCTATCATGTACTTTGCTCTCTGGTGAAGTTCTCAGATAATCACTCTTTCTCATTCTGTCCTCCATGCCTTTCTCTTCAGCTGAGATCTCTGTCTCTCCAACTGATGAGCCCATGTCAGGAGTTATGCTTTGAAATACCATGTGCATTAGAAGCTAAGTTTAATTCTCCACTGTCTCTAGCAGTCCTCGGAAAACATTTGATTATTTTAAAGCCTCTTCTTCTTGATGGAAATTTACCAGCCACTTACTCCAAGGAATTTTAGCTTCAGAATTTTGCTTAGCAATGATTAGCTCAGTATTTGTTTCTTTTGGAACAAATTTCTGTACGTGATATATGAAGTTGGTTTCCTTTATCATATATGAGGATATTACAGGTGATTCTTTTCCAGATTGTAAGATCTTATTATAAGTTTTTCCTTTGTTTTTGAAAATAACAATGTTGTGTTTATGCACCATCGAGTTGGAACAGACTCATAAATGACCCTTCAGCAGTTTTTCAGAGTCTATAAACCACATGAGAGAAGAGAAGATTGCTCATCTTTCTCATGAGAAGCGGCTGGTGAATTTGAACACCTGCTTTTGGGTGGGTGATAAAACTCCTTATCACTAAGCTATCAAAGAGAGTATATTTTTAGGCTTTAAAATGTGCCATCAAGCATTTCTTTTCATGTGTATTTCACACATGAATTCCTCTAATTCTCCAAAATCTCAATGAATAGGCTTTATTATTTTCTCTATTTCACTGACAAGGAAACTTGATCAATTTATCTACCTGACAAAGCTAGTACGTTAGAGTTAGTGATTGATCCTGTGCAGCCTAAGTCCAGAGCTGAAGGTCAAGGACACTGTTCTATATCACTCCTTGACACTGAAGCAATTCTGTTTCTTTTTCACTTCTGTCTTGATCCAACTGGTCTCCAAACACTGAATGGCGAAACTCCATTCTCTCCAGTTTGGTGAAGGATCTGAAATTTTACAATCTCTAGTGTCAGATCTTTGATAAGCAAGCTGTATGAGATCCATAAAATACTACACTGTTCTGAGTATTAATTTTATCTCTGATGCAACTCCATATGCATTATTCTTTTTTTCATTGTTGAGAAATCAGAACTGACTCACAGTTTGTAAATTATTACCTAATTGGGAGGGACTGGAGAGCGTTATGCTGAGTGAACTAACTCAGTCCCAAGAGGATAAATATTCTATAAAACCATTATTATAGAATGAGTATAAGGATCCAGGAGGGGTAGGAGAGGCTGGAAGCAGAGGGATGAGGATGTGCAGGGAGAGGGAGGATTAATCTTGGGGTTGTACAAATGATGGATGGGGGACTGAGGGAAATTGAAAGAATGTGTTCTTGAAAACTATGTATTAAAATTTTCTAAATAAACTAGTAGAAAATTTTTTAAAAATCACCCCCCTGAAAAAGAAAAAGAACTGACTCTCTGCTGGGTTTCCAAGATTATGTAAATTATGTAAGAGGAGGTTATCCGTCTTTCTCCTGTGGGCTTCCAGTGGACATACATTGAAAGCTCTAAAGTAAATTAAGATACTTTTATATTTTCTCAAGTGTCTTTTAGGGCTGCTCAGTTTCCTCAGTTCCTCTGATGAAAATCCTACAAAATATGGGTCATTTGTCACCAATTTATTTGAGAATCTCTCAGTGGAAATTTGAGATGGTCAAGAAGGGAATCTCTCAAAACCCACTCTGAGTTGGTTCTGACTTGATAGCACACAACAACAATAGCAACAGTAGAGAATTGCATTGCTAACCTAGAGACCATGCCTCTCTAGCAGTTAAAATCCATCAGCGACTCCATGGAAAACAGACACACTATCCCCTACAGTGTGACTGATAGCTTTGGAAACCCAAAGAAGGGTCAGTTATAAATCAGTTGGCAATGAGCTTGAGTACAATTAACAACATATGATCAGCTGGACCATCACTCCCTGCAAAGTGATAGTGTCACTCAAGGCAGGAAAATCAATCAATTGTGGTCTTTACTTTAGCACTTTTTACACACAGCTGTCTATATCACTTATGGGAGAGATTATGAATTAAAAAATCACAAGTGCCTGGTTGTGTCCACTTTCTCACGTCATAGTTTATCTCTGATGTACCCCACATTCCCTTTCAAATACACCCCCATTGCTCATGCTGTTGTTTTTGTCTGTGTATTCCTGGCATCCCGTAGCTGTCCTCTGAAATGCCAACCACAATTCAAATGCAAGTTCTAATTCCTTTTCCTCCAGGATATTCACCTCTCAGTGACAGTCCTCTCTGCAGAGTCTGTTCTTGCTTTAGCGTGATAATAGAGCACCCTGATCCCCTCTGACACCAATTATTTTTGGATTTGTGTGCAAACTTTACAGACCTTCTGGATTCAAAGTTTCTGTAAAGTAAATGCATCATCCCACTTGGTCCCCAAATAACACAGTGTTCTGAACAGAACAGGCTAGAAATAAAATGTTCATTAAATTATGTAGATTAAAGTTAATCAAGGCTGACCAGCTCTTCTCAACTGCAGTTAGGTGTTCTTTCTGCAGGCTTCTTGTGACAACCTCTTGTGTATTAGAGGGGAGATGTCTGAAAGCCCTCTGGAACACCATGCTACAAGCAAAGCCTGCACAATTCCAGGTATAGCACTCAGCAGGCAATTGTTTTGAGGGCGCTGCACTCCATCCAGCAACTGAAGTCTAATATTGTTGAAAGTGTTGCATCTCCTTATGAAGATGAGAAGAGCTTTTAGAAACATTCATTGAGCTTGGAAATTAAAATAACAATCAGAATTTTTCTTGGAAGAACGTCAATATTAGTCTCAAACAGAAAGATAATTGAATTGTCTTAACTCTCTTTTTTTTCACATGCCATAGGCATGTGGTCAGTCCTTGGAAACGGACATCATGCTGGGAAAAGTGGAAGGGTCAGGGAAAGAGGAAAACTCCTAACAGCCTGGATTGGCAAAGGGGTTAAGCCCACCAGAGGATAGAGCAAGATTCAGATCAGGTGTTGCTATGAGTTACAGGTGGCTTGATGGCACTTAACAACAACTATAATCCTCAGTAACTGTTGCTATTGAATCAGTTCTGACTCTGGTAATTCCATGACCATCACAATCAAATGTTGCTCAGTTCTGCATCATACACACAATTTCTAGCATGCTTGAGTCCTTGGATATCTTCTGACCTAGGGAGCCCTTCTTCAGGAATTATATTGGAGAATTATTATGTTCTCCAACATCGTTGTGGGATTATCATAAGGATTTCAATGGCTCAGTTTTGGAAGCAACATTGACAGAATTATATTACATTGTCTACATCTACCTAAAATATTTTCTTTAAAGTTCTTAAGAGATAAGTTTTCTTTGATGACGGAGGTACTTTTGATTCAAGAGTCCTTTCAATCTTCTCATGTATGTGTGGAAGCTGGAAAATGAAAAGAAAATATCAAAGAAATAATACATTTAATTTTTTTGTTTCAAACAGAACTAGGGAGGACTACATGGTTTAAAATCAGGAAAAGTATGTGTATCAGTGTTGTATCCTTTCCCCATACACATTAAATCTGCTTTCTGAGTAATGCATTCAAGAATTTGGGCTATTTGAAGAATTATGTGACGTCAGCATTAAAGGAAGACTCATCAACAACCTGTGTCAGGCCAGATAACAAAACCATGCTTGCAGAAAGTGAAGAGTACTTCAGGTACTTACTGCAGAAGACCAAGGACTACAGACTTCAGTTTGGATTAGATCTCAACATCAAGGAAACAAAAATTACTTGTCACTAGACCAACAAGTAACATCATGATAGATAGGGGAAAGATTGAAGTTGTCAACGATTTCCTTGTGCTTGTATCCATGATTAATATTCATGGTAGCAACAGTCAAGAAGTCAAATAACATGTTCTATTAGAGAAATTTCCTGTCAAGGACCTCGTAAGGGTGCTAAAGAGCAACAATGTCAGCTTAAAAATGAAATCTTCAAAAAGAGCAAGTGCTGCGTGGGGATGGTCATATCTGGCCTTTACTAACTTCACAAAGGGGAACTGTGCTTGGCAGCAACACCACCACCACCACAAAAACAGTCCCCATGAAGTAATACGTGGCCCCCACACCCCTGTACCTCTTTCTGCTCACCCCAACCCAAATTTTATACTGGATCCAAAATCGGATACAATAGCTCACAGACAACAGAACTACTGTATTGGAGAAGTAAAAATGTTATAATGCAGGTTAGTAGCAGAATACAGTCAGAATAGTTTCTGCAACATGCTTATGGATGCCTCAGTCTTATATCTCACAGCTTAAAGCCAGTGTTGTAAAGTTCTCAAGTCTAACCAATATTGACTCTTCCTGCCCCTTCCACAGTTGCTCAACAAACTTGAGCAAAGTGTTTAACGTAGCTCACTCTCTGTGAAGGATGATAGCAGTTCCAAGGTCAGTTCCCTCTCTCCTTGACTTTTTAATTCATTGCATCTTCCACAGCTGTATGTTTAGCAGGCACAGGACTTTAAGAGCCTAAAGATATGTTACATTCTCACTCTTTGTCATTGTTTTAGGAGAGTAACTGCTCTTCTGCTGCTGGATCCACCCTATTTGATGGCAACACTAGCCAATCCCCCTGTGGATCGACTAACATGCCCTATTTGTATATCCCTCCCCAACCACATGACAAAATAAAACTCAATAGCTAGGAACGTAATTTTGAACAACAAACTCCACAAACCCCTAATGTAAGTAGTGAAATTTTCAATTGCTTCCTAAGCATCTATTGACAATGACTAAAGAAGACTGAAAAAGAATTAACATCTTTGAAGTGCCGTCTTGGAGAAGAGTATTGAATGGACTGTGGACTGCCAAAGAAGAAACAAATCCTAAGGAAAAAAGAGAAACTTCTTCTCACATTTGCCAGCATAATGTTAGCAGGAGCCAGTCTGGAAAAGAGACATCATACTGAGAAAGGTAGTTGTTGTTGTTAAGTACCGTCAAGTCGCAGGAGGCCCTATGAAGGAGAGTCCTCGATGCTTGGGTACCTTTCATCCTCTCTCCAGGTTCATAGGGTTTCTGGAGGCAAGCTATTACAGACGTGGATGCCACTCCTCCTTCCAAGAGAAAGGTAGGCAGTTACTGAAAAAAAAACCCTTCATTAAAATAAACAGACACAGTGAATGTAAATATGGATTTGAGCATGGCAGAAATGATTAGGATGACACAGGAGAAATTTTCGATAGCAGAATTTCTCAATGTAACTTTTTTAATTCCTTGACTGCTGTTAACATAGATGTTGATTGTGGAATGGGAAAAAAAATGGAGAATAGTTGACAAATTCAATCTTTTCTCCATCTATTATGATGGCTTTTGATCCACTGGTAAGGATTTTTATTTTCTTGATATTGTAATATACTTCTTTTGACAGTCCATGGAATCATTCTTTTGATAGTCCATAGACTATTCCAGGGAAAGAAATATCAAGCTTGAAAAGGTGGAGGGTCAGCTAAAGAAAGGAAGAACTCCAATGAGATAGATTGACAGTGATTCCAGCAATGGGCTCAGATGTATCAGAGATGATGAGGAAGCCATGGGATAGGACAAGGTTCAGGTCTGTTGTTCATAGGGTTACCATGAGTTGTACTTGACTCAATGGCACCTAACAACAAGAAGAGGAGTTATATTCAAATGTTTCAATGGCACTACAATTCAATATTACAACTTGGGCCCCGAACTTTTTCTTTAATGCTCTCAACTTGAGAAATTCTGAACATGTTCTTTCACTTTGATTTTCTAACTCCAGTTCCTCAGTATTTAATTGTATTGTCTTCTAGAACTGCCCTTTGAGGGCTTCTGCTCAGCTGCTCATCATTTCCTCTGTTCGTTTTAAATATTCTATGCTCAGATGTGAGTTGGAGTCACTTATGAAATAAATTTTTATCTTTATTCCTTTCATTTTACTAAACTTCTTTTTCTGTATATGATCTGTGATGTCATTCTACAACTTGCCTGTTGTTTGGTTATTAATGTTGAATGCAAATCTGTTCTTGATTTTTAATTTGTTATTATTCCTGTTGTGTATTATCAAGTCAGAACTGATTCATAGCTGACTCTCTGGCTGATTTTAAGAAGCAATTAATCACAAGAGAGATTGTTCTTCTTTCACAGAGCAGCTGGTGAATTTGAACCAAGTACCTTCAGTATTGTAGTGCAGCTTCTTACTACTAGGCCACCAGAGATAGACATACGTTGGCTTTTGTGTTTTAATTTTCTTCAGTTACAACCTGAACATTAATATGAACATTTAATGATATCTTCCACAGTTGACCTCTGACCCAGTTCTGACTGATAGTATCCATTGCCTCTACAGTCTATTATAGTCCTCTGTTTCTATTTGTAAGGTTGATTGATATAGTAGCTGTTTGCTTTGTAAGGAGAAAGTATCTAATAAACCAGTTGTAATTTTTACAAAACTCTGCCATATGTTCCCCAGCACAGTTTCTATCATCAAGGATATATTTTTCAACTACTGATCCTTTGTTTCCTGTGCTCACCTTCCAATCACTATTAGTTACCAATGCATCCTCCCCCCCTTCCAGAGCAGGCTCACAGCTGACCCTTCCATGGGTTTTTTGGGGGGAGAAAGGGATTTTTTATTACTATTTCATACTGGTTTACTTACAAATTATAGGATCACACAATTTGATAGGTGGCGGGAGGGTAAAGGAAATGGGAAAGATGCAATGTGAAAAATTAATGCATCTTGGTTGCGTTTGATGATTTTTTTTACGTTAGTAATTGAGAAAAGTCTTAAATGTCATCACCTTTGGCATCAGTAGAGTGTGAATTAACACATTTCTCATATTAAATGGTCTTCTTATAGGGTTACTGATAGCAATTACACTTCAGGATATATCTTGAAATGTTCTTTTTATCATGAAAAGACATGAATTTCCTGTTCAATTTGTCATTCCTGGAATAGTTGTTGTTAAGTGCCACTGAGTTTACTCTGATCGTATCAATCCTGTGTGCAGAAGGTGGAAACCTTCCCCTATATCATTCTCACCTTCTTCACTGTTTCAAGCCCAATTTTGCATTGACTGTGTCAATCCATCTCATTGAGGGTCTTCCTTTCCTCTAAACCTCCACCTATCCTAACATGTTATTTCCTTCCAACAACTAGCTTATGTTGTTATTGTTGTTGTTATGTGCCATCAAGTCACTTGCGACTCATAGCAACCCTATATTCCACAGCACTTAACCTTGCTCTATCTTGTGCCAATCGCACTGCCTCTGACACACCCGTCCCGATTACCCCAGTCACAGAATCAACCCACCTCCTAGCATGATGTCCCACTCCAAGGACCAGTTCCACCTTACAATATGGCCAAACTATGTCAGATGAAGCTTCAGAATCCTTGCCTCCAAGGAGCAGCCTTGTTTAACCCTCTCTAGGATGGATCTATTTGCTTTATTAGCAGTCCATGGTACACTCAAGACTCTTCTCCAGCACCACAGCTCAAAGGCATCAATTCTCCTTCTATCCTCCCTAGTCATTGTCCAACTATGACACATAACAAATGATTGCAAAGACCATGACCTGTATCAGGCACACCTTAGTCTCCAGAGTGATACCATTGCTCTTCAGTACCCTGGAGAGGTCCCTAACAGCAGACTTTCCCATTGCAACACGTCTTTTAATTTCCTGGATGCTGGTGCCAGGATTGTTGACT
>NW_006399791.1:11334862-11339306 GCF_000299155.1 Elephantulus edwardii | reverse complement strand
TCTGTGTCTGCCAATTCCTTTCAATACAGTGACTCAGTATATTCTTTCCATCTTCTTTTAATACTTCCTGGATCATTTAATATTCTGCCTAAAGCATCCTTGATTATAGCAACTCAAGGTTTGAATTTGTTCTTCAGTTACTTGAGCTTAAGAAATGCTGAATGAGTTCAGCCCTTTTTATTTTCTGACTTTAGTTCCCTGCATATTTCATTGCAATATTTTGCTTTGTCATCCCCCGCTGCCTTTTGGAATCTTCTATTCAGCTTTTTAGTATCTTGAATTCTTCCTTTTGCTTTGGCTTCTCTGTGCTCCAGTGCAATATTCGGAGTTTCTTCTGACATCCGTTTTGTTTTTATGGGTTTTTTTTTTTTTCTGTCTTTGTAAAAACTGTTTGCACTCTTCCTGGATGATACCTTTGACATCCTCCCACAACATATTTGGTCTTCGCTCATTAGTGTTCAAGGCCTCAAACCTGTTCCTAGCCTATAATGACAAATAAAAATAAAAAAAAAGAAAGTGAGATAAAATACATCCCATTGCATGTCTTTCAAAACAGATTTGTTTGTTCTTATGTTAGATTAGTTATAGTTCTTGTTCTTCACAATACAAAACCATCAATTATTTTCATTGCCCAACTTTCACAGTCATATGAAGCAATTGAAAACACTGTGGTTTGGGTCAGGCCCTCTATAGTCTTTAAACTATCATCCTGGCCCTTCATTACTGTAAAGTGGTCACTAACAGTAGATATACTCAGTGAAAGAAATATTTTTATTTTTTATTTTTGTAATATGAGTGCTACTTTTGCATCCAGGTAAAATTGAATCCTTGACAATTTCATTCCTTTATCCATTTATCATGGTGTTGCTTTTGCTCCAATTGCAAGAATTTCTTTGATCTTCTTAAGTAACTAACTATAGTAGAATATATGATTGTCTGGTTTTAGATGGATAATATGAGCTCTGGTAGAATATTCCATAGCATAAAGATAGGAGGAAGATACATAAACAACTTGTGTTGTGCTGATGGCACAACCTTGCTCACTGAAACGGAGAAGGACTTGAAACATTTGCTGAAGAAGGTCAAGAACTGCAGTCTTCAATATGAATTTCATCTCAACATTAAGAAAAAAACAAGAGCCTCACCACTGGTCCAAGAAACAATATCATGATAGTTGGAGAAAAGATTGACAATGTTAACAATTTCGTCTTTCTCAGATGCACAATAACACTCTGGACACCAGCAGTCAGGAAATCAAAAGACAAGTTGCATTGGGAATATCTGCTGTTGAAGACATCTCTAAAGTGCTGAAAAGCAACAATGCCAATCTAAGAGACTAAAGAGCACCTGGACCAGGCCAGGGTCTTCTCAGTTGCTTTCTATGAATTTGAGAGCTAGAAAATAAATAATGATAACAAGGGAATTGATTCATTTGAGTTGTGCTGGAGAGGAGTATTGAACATACTGTGGACAGCCAAGAGAACAAACACGTCTGTCCTGGAGAATATGAAACCAGGTTTCTCCTTGGAGGCAAGGATTTTTAAAGCTGTGTTTCACATATTTTAGGCATGTTGCTAAGAGTGACCAGATCTTAGAGAAGGAAATTATGCTTGGAAGGTTCAAGGATCAGCGTAGGAGAGGAAGACCCTGGATGAAATGAATTGACAAAGTAACTGGGATAGTAGGGATAGGTATGTCAGAGACAGTGAGGCTGGCTCAGGGTAAGGCAGAGTTCAGAGCTATTGTTCTTAAGGTCAATCTTAGTCATAGACCATGGGACAGCAAACATATCACAGCATAAAGCAAACCACCACATTAAGACAATCTGACTTAGTCTTCCAAAACTCTGAGTAAAAAATGGAAAGCAAATATATTTCAGATCTTTATTTTTTTATAATTTATCAATTGTCTTGAGACTTTCCTTTTTCTTTATTGCTATTGGACTCTGACCTTCTTTTTCATCAATCACACATTCTAGCTAGACCTTTGTACTTTTATACTCCTGTCTGCTTTATTCTATTTGGGTATTTCCCAAATCTCTATGGCTGCACAAACTTGCAAGCCATCTTAAGATAGTTTAATTCCACAGATGGTTAATCTCATATTTTATGTGTTGATTTTCCCTAGTTTCTCTCCCAGAGGATAATTTATTTCTCAATTCCAGAGCACTTTATTACAACCTCCCATTTACTGACTATAATAATAATAATAACTATCATTTAGTAGGTGCTTATTATGCGTCAGTCACCTTGTTAAGGATTTAAAGTAAGTTCATTGATTTAATTTCTACAGGAAGCCAACGGAAAGTGGCATGGGCTTTCTTGCTTATTTTATATTTGGGCTTACTTTACAAATGATGGCATTGAAGTTAAGGCTTAGAGAGAGTCAGAAATTTTCAAAAGCCCATTTGATGGGACTCTAACACTTAATAATTTGTCTTTCTCTCATTCCCTTTTGAAGTATAGTGGGATTCCAAGTACTTGCCTGAAAATATCTTATAGTCAGGAGGTTTCTAGAAGTCCAGTGGTACCTTATAAGAAAGGCCTGGCAGTCTACTTCTGGAAACACAGCTGTTAAAAACCCTAGGGAGCATGCCTGGAATTACCACTGACAATTGGTACTACTATACTCACCCTGAGTTCTTTCCAATTTTATCTGTTTCCCCATCAATGTTATCCCAAGTCCTGCAGGACTTACATGCCTCCAGATATCTCACACAAGTTATAACAACTGTGTGACTCAGCTTTGCATCTACCTCAACTGATTTACACTGACAGTTAGTTCCAAAGGCATTTGGATAACATCAAGTCAGCAGAAGATTGGTCTATCCAAAGATAGACCCATTTCTATAGGAAACAGGGCCTGATGTGAGGCCTGAAGAACAACTACATAAAGGATATTTAGAGAAGGCCTTCAGGAAACCCTGCCAGCTATAGAAATGGTCTGAGACAAGTTACAGAAGTAGAAAAGCACCTCAACAACTTCAGAGATTCTGTGGGAATGGGCCTTGCATATGGGAGGCAGGACAAAAACTATTTGAAGAAGAGCTATGTCAGACTGTAGAGTGCATTAGGTGCCAAGAATGGAAATCAGGAGGACAGTTTTCAGATTTGGTTCATTTCCCCCTAACAGGATACTCACATGTAAAGAATCTGCATATTAAAATACATTCTTCACTCAAAGACAATTTCTACAAGATTAAAAGACTGTTTTCCTAACAGTTGTCTGAGATGTACAAACAAAGGCTTGATATTTTGTCCAAAAATACTTTAACATAAATTCAATATTCTAAGCCTGAGGCAAAAATCACCAGCATATGGGTAATGCTTAAACTTACTGTTGTGATTTCATGCAATAGGTTACTTATTTCTTCAAATATTATGCATTAGCAGTGATCACCAATTAATGAACATACTAAATCCATCCTAAGAAAACTGCATCAAGGTGGAGGCCATATCCTGAACTTAGGAATTTCACACTGTTCCATGCCACTGCCAAAGTTACCTTTCAAACCTGAGAGTTAACTCCAGTATAAAGTCTTCCAATGGTTCTCCACAGGTGTAGAATGCAAGTTCGTAAGCTGATACACATTGCTTGCTATCCATATCTGAATATAGTCCAATTGTGCTGATTCTTTGCAAGTCACCTCATTTCACTAAGTTTACACATGCTACCATTTCAGCCTGAGCATGTTCCCCTTAAGAATATGTGACAATGGTCCAAAAGGGATTTCGTTATTAAAACAAAGAATTGCACTGACTCCTGCTTGCAGTAATTCTGTGCTTCCTAGAGTTTGCAACGCCTGAGGTTTTCATAAACAGACCACAGGTTCCTTCTTTAACACACCTCTGGATGAGCTCAAACAAACACCTAACCTTTTGAGCAACAGTCAAGCATGTTAACTCTTCAGACAACTCAAAACAAAGCAAAACAAACACTCAAACTGTACTATCAAGTCAGTTCCAAGTCATAGCAGATCTCCAACTGGTTTTAAAAGCTGTAAATCTCAGAATAAAAATACTATATATATTTCTTCCTCAAAACCATAGATGGATTTGAACTGTTGGAGAGATAGAGTTTTTGACTCATCAGCACAACTTGCCATATACTGGACCACCAGAGCTTCCTGTTTGCACAGCAGATAATGTTATTAATTATATTTTCTGTTTCTCTCATTCTCTCTTGTATGCTAAGTTCTAGATCTCTATAAACCTAACAGGAGTGGTAAGTGTTGTGTTTCTGCTATCTCCGTTTCACACATGAAGAGACTGAGATCCAAACCACTAAAAATAACTTCCTAAGGTTGAAATCCTCAAAATGTCATAGCCAGGAAGTAAATCCAGTTCCAATTGTTAAAAAACATTCCCTGCTGTGTAAGCATGAGATATCACTGTTAGGAATGACAAAGCAAAATACTACAATGAAATGTGCAAGGAGCTAGACT
>NW_006399791.1:11331881-11333561 GCF_000299155.1 Elephantulus edwardii | reverse complement strand
GTAACAACAACAATAACAACAGGGCTGGAGACAGGTGATGTGCAATTGACTGTGACTTTTTTCAAGGACTGGCCCCTTTTGACAATCTGGCCAAAGTGTGTGACACCAAATTCCGCCTTCCCTGCCTCTAAGGGGCACACTGATTGCAATTCCTCTGAATCAGAAATCTTTGTTCTTTGGAAGTCCATGTTTTGTTCAATACTATTTGACAAAATCATAACTCAAATGCACAATTTTTTTTCTCTCCTTTATTTGTTGTCCAACTTTCAGATGCACATTGAAACAATTGAAAATACCATGGCTTCAGTAAGCCAAATTTTAAAGAAGTCCTTAACAGCTATTAAAAATAACACAGCTTTTTTTTAAGAAACACCAAACTACCTTTCAAAGTGGCTGTAACAGTTTATAGTCCCACCAACAGTGTATGAGAGTTTCAATCTCTCCACATCCTTTACAACATTTATCACTTGCTGTCAAGTTAAACTTTGCAACTGCTACTGGGGGAGATGGCGTCTCATTGCGGTTTTGATTTTCATCTCTCTTATTACCAGTGACTTTGAGTATTCTTGTGTCTACTGATCATTCAAATGTCTTCTTCTGTGAAACGTCTTTCCATGTCTTTAGCTCATTTTGTGATTTGGGTATCAGACTTTTTCTTGTGGAGGTCCTGTGTTGTTGTTATATGCTGTCAAATCACTTGCAACTCATAGCGATCCTACATACAAGAGCTCTGAAACCTGCTCTATCCTGTGCCAAACTTATTTTCTTTGACACGTGTACTATCATAACCCCAGTCACTAATTCAATCTATCTTATAGATTGTCTTTTCTTGCACTGTCCCTCCACATTTCCAAGCATGATGTCCCTCTCCAAAGGCTGGTCCCTCCTTGCAACATGCCCATATATGTCAGATGAAGCTTTAGAATCCTTTCCTCAAAGGAGCAACCTGATTTCACACTCTTTAGGATGAACCTGCTTGTTCTCCTAGCAGTCCACGGTGTGTTCAATACGTTTTTCCAGTACCATAGTGCAAAGGCATCAATTCTCTTCCTATCATTCCTAATAATTGTCCAGCTTTCTGGCATATAGAAAGAAATTGCAAAGACTATGGGCTGGATCTGGTGTATCTCAGTATCCAGAGTGACATCATTGCTCTTCAGCACTCTGGAGAGGTCCGTGACAGCAGACTTTCCCAATGTAATTAGTCTTTTGATTTCCTGACTGGTGGCTCCAAGAGTATTGATTGTGGAGCCCAGCAAGCTGATTGTTAACAATCTCAATCTCTTCTCCATCTGTCATGATGCTGACAACTGGCACAGTGGTGAGAATCTTTGTTTTCTTGATGTTGAGCTTCAATTCATATTGAAGATTACAATCCTTGATGTTCTGCAGCAAGAGCTTATGGTCCTCCTCTCTTTCAGCAAGCAAAGTTGTGTCATCTGCATAACAGGTTGTTAATGAGTTTTTCTTCAATCCTGACGTCACATTCCTTCTCATAACACCCTGCTTACTGAATGATCTGTTCTGCATATAGATTGAAAAGAAATATGGAGACAGGACACAGTCCTGGGATACAACCTTCCCAATTTTGAACCATGCAGTGTTTCCTTGCTCTGTTCTGATGTTTGCCTCCTGGTTCAAGTATAAGTTGCATAAGCACAATCAAATGTTCTGAGATTC
>NW_006399791.1:11328577-11329242 GCF_000299155.1 Elephantulus edwardii | reverse complement strand
TTTTTTTTTTTTTTTTTTACCTGGGAATTCACTTTCTCCGATAAACGTCTTTTATTTGGCCTGAAAACAGTGGATTCAGATGCAAGTATGGGCTCTCAGTACCTAGTAGGTCTGGATGAATATTTGGCCCATTACCAAATCTGAGGCAAGCTCGTAGATTTCCTTCCTCCCTTCCTGTCTTTTGGGAATAGCTCTATTCACTTTGTAGAATGCCTCATCTCTTCCTGCCTCAGTACTTTAAATGGGGATGTCAATATCACTGCACAAAAGCTCACAGGTCACCAGGGAATTGGAAATCCCATCTGTAATGGACCTTTTACACTGAGGAGACTGAATAGCTGGGGTGTGATGTACCAGAGGAAAAGTAAATGAAGCCTAGAGTAAAAAATCTTGTTTAAAGAAGCAAGTCCCCAGACATGTTCCACAGAATAAAATTCTGTGAGAAGATGTTCCCTGACAAAAATGTGGATGGATGAATCAGTCTATTTTCTTAATACTGCTTTCTGTATCTCACATTTAGGGATTGAAAAAAGATGTTAATAATCCTGCATTATGAACTTTACCTTAAATTTCTAAATTCATTTTACCATTGAATATACTTTTCTTTATCTTTGGGACTTTATATATGTATAAAATATACATATATATACAAAAACTGGCTGAAT
>NW_006399791.1:11323970-11327139 GCF_000299155.1 Elephantulus edwardii | reverse complement strand
ATAGATATAGATATAGATATAGGTATATCTTTGAGCATTTTGAGTATATATGCCTTTGAGTATGTGCTCGCGTGCACACACACACACATCTCTATATATGATTTTCTATTAACAAGATTCAGTATGTTCCATGAATCATAGTTCTTTGGGCACCATTTTTTTAAAACACCTATTTCACTTGTCTAGTTTTAGACTGTCAGACATATCTATAATTTTGTCACTGTAAAGATAGAAAATTTAACTTTGCAAGTTCTGTTGTTTCTCTAAGATGATTATTAGAACTATATATAGTCTTATTAAACTCCTCTAAAAATTATAGTTCAAGCTGCTACCAATGCTGATAGCGCTAGGCAGAACAGATCACGGCTGTGGTTATGGTGTTAAGTGTTTATTGTTCAAAATGGCTTACAGAGTTATTGAATCCATGTGGATAGGGTGTGTTAGCCTATCCACACAGCTAATCTCAACACTAAATTGAAGCTGAGTGGGGCAGGGCAGATTTAGTCTTATCACCAGCAAAGGAGAAGCATACATGTAAGCATGCCCTTTGGGGCCACAGACCTGTACTTTAAAAGATGAAAGGTCAGCAAAAAGAGGAAGACTCTCAGTGAGATGGATTGACACAGTGACTACAGCAGTGGGCTCCAGCATGGAGATGATGACGATGGTGCAGGGTAGGACACAGTTCAGACCTACTGTTCATAGGGTCACTATGAGTCATATGTGATTCAATGGCTCATAATAATACTTTTATATGATATGCTAGTTAAAACTACCATTTTATTCTCCATAGCTCTAGTCTGCCCAATTGCTGTACAGAGGTAACTCATGGTTGCTGTGATACTGAACACTGTGACACTGATGTGTCAAATGTAATAATGGTTACCCATGGTGGACAGTGTTTGGTGGAGCTTCCCTAGTAAAACAAGCTTGGAAGGAGGAATGACATCTACTTCCAAAATAGCTTGCCTCTGGAAACCCTATGAACGTGGAGAAACGATGAAAGTTATACAAGTGTGCAGGTCGTTCATTCATAGGGTCGCTATGAGTTGTCTACAACTCGACAGCACATAACAACAAGGCAGTAAAATCAAGAAAGCTCATGTGTAGCTATTACAGACAACCTCAGGTGTTCCTTCATAATAATCTTTGACTTTGCTAACAAAGATCATTACAAAATTAAAGACTAAATGAATGTCAGAAAAGACTATGAAAATTACAGTAGAGCATTAAGAAGTCAAAACAAAGGGAAGAGATGCTGAAATAAAAGATACGAACAGAAGATTTCAAAGTGTAGCTCAAGAAGACAAAGCAGAATATTCTAATGAAATATGCAAAGAGCTGGAGTTTGAGAATAGAAAGGGAAGAAATTACTCACCTTACTTAAGCTGAAAGAACTGGCAAGTAAATTCAAGGATCAAGTTGCAGTATTAAAAGATGCTCAAAAAGTGTAAATGATCTAGCAAGCATCAAAAGAAGATGGAAAGAGTCACTATAACAAAAAGAATTGGTTAATACTGAAAAATTTCAGGAAGTACCGTATGAACTGGAGTTAATGGTAATGAAGGAAGAAATTAAAGGTATACTGAAGGCATTGGCAGAAAAGAAAGCCTCAGGAAAATGGTATCTCAAATACATGCTTCAAATAACAGATGCAGGCCTGGACATGCTCACTAATCTATGCAAGGAGATTTGGAGGACAACTGCCTGGTCAACTGACCAGAAGTGATCCATATTTGTTTCTGTTCCCAAGAAAGCTGAACCATTATAATGTGGAAATTAGCAAGCAATCTCATTAATATTCATGAGCTAGCAAAATATTGATGAATATCCCAAAATGGCTAGAACCATACATTGACAGAGAACTGCCAGAAGGTCAAGCTGGGTTTAAGAGATGCTATGGCATCAGGGATATCATTGATGATGTCAGATGGATCTGAAAGGAGAGGAAACCAGAAGGTTGTTTGTGTTTTATTGACTATGCAAAGGTGTTTGACTCTGTGTACCATAACTATGACTAATATTGATAAAAATGAAACTCACAGAACACTTAATTATGCTTATATGAACACTATACCTGAACCAAGAAACTAGGAATACTGCGAGGTTTAAAATAAGGATGGTTTGTGTCAGGATTGTATCCTTTCTCCATACCTATTCATTCTGTACGCTGAGCAAATCACTCAAGAAACTGGCCTCTATGAAGAAGAAAATGCCATCAGGATCAGAGGAAAACTACTTATGCAGATGACTCAACCTTGCTTGCTTAAATGGGGAGGAACTGATGTTCTTGCTGCAAAAGATCAAAGAGTATAGCCTTCAATATGGATTGAATCTCAATAACAAGAAGAGGAGGGGAAAAAAGAATCCTTGCCACTGGACTTACAGGCAACATCGTGGTAAAGAATGAAAAGTTGAAATTATCAATGGTTTCATCATACTTGGATCTAACAATCAATACTCTTGGTATCAACAGTCAGAAGATCAGGAGAGGTATCGCATTGGGCCAGTCTGCTGAAAAGAAACTCTTCAAATTACTGAGGTGCACCTAAATCAGGTTCTGGTCTTTTCAGTTACTTGTTATGCATCTGAGAGATGGCTAATAAAGATGACAGAAGAAGAATTAATGCCTTTGAGTCATGGTATTAGAGAAGAGTATTGACTATCCCATGGACTGCCAATAACAATCAGATATTGCCTTGGAAAAAAATATAGTCGCTTTGCTCCTTAGAGAGGCATATGGTGAAACTTCTCATATATTTTGGGTATGTATCTAGCAAGACTATACCGTGGAAAGAAACAGAATGCTTGCAAATGTGGAGGGTCATTGAAAGATAGAAACACAGTCAATTTGATGGATTGACACAGTGACTACAGCAATGAATTCAAGTGTTTGAGAGATGATGAGGATGACACTAAAAAGGACGGGATTCAGATCTGTTCATCAGGTTGCTGGTTGTACTTGACTCAACAATGTTGTTGTTGTTATGTGCCGTCGAGTCACTTGCGACTCATAGCGATCCTATGTACACCAACCCTAAACTCTGTCCTGTGCCAATAGCACTGTCTCTGACAATCCCATCCCGATTATCCCAGTCACTGAATCAATCCACCTCATAGAGGGCCTTCCCCTCCTGCGCTGTCCCTCCACCCTCCCAAGCATGTTGTC
>NW_006399791.1:11319199-11322414 GCF_000299155.1 Elephantulus edwardii | reverse complement strand
TATCTGTGTTTCATTGACTATGCAAAGGCATTTGACTGTGTGGATCATAACAAACTGTGACTGACTCTGAGAAGAATGGGAATCTCAGAACACTTGATCGGTCTAATGCGAAACCTATATGTGGACCAGGAGGCAGTCATCAGAACAGAGCAAGGAAACACTGCATGGTTCAAAATTGGTAAGGGCGTACACCTGGGATTTGTCCTCTCTCCATACCTTTTCAATCTGTATGCAGAACAGATTATCTGAGAGGCTGGGCTCTATGAGGAGAACAACAACATACTTACATAAAAATAGGACAATTAAAAAGGGAGATCAAAGAAGAATTGACATATTTGAATGTGATAATGTTGAGAATATTCAATATACTGCAGACTACAAATGACAGCAAACAGATATATCTTTGAAAAAGTATGGTCAAGATGCTCCTTAGCAAAACACCACCTTTCCTGCATTAAGCATGTTAGCAAGAGGGAACAATGGGGAAGGGCATTATTCCTGGTAAAACAGAGATTAAGTGAAAATGAAGGAGACCTCTAATGAGATAAACTGACACAAAAACAGATCCAACAATAAACTGAAACATAGTAATGAATAGAGAGTGACACTGAATCAAGAAATATTTCATTTTAATAGACATAGGGGCCCTGTGAGTACAAAAGTAACCTACCTCTTCTGTCTGATCTTAATTTCACCCTTTCTCCTCCAAATGAGTTGTACACCACTGACCAATTTCTTTTTCAAGAACACTACGTTGATAAAAATGCCAACATGAATCCGGATCTCTTACTATTTCAATCTTTTACATATATTGACCATGTAACAAGATTGTCTTCTCATAGCTATACGATGGCTATTGTATTCCAGCAATCAACAATGTTAACAGAAAATTGGGGGACGATAAGACTAAGACTTCAATTTTATTAGGAAGGAAAATCTCTCAGAACTTCTCTAGGTATTGCCTTCCTATTCTCTATAATTGATGCATAAGTTTATGCTTACATCAATCAATGGAAAAAAAGAAAAGAAATTACATGATTGGTTTAAACAAGTCATTATCCGTTTGTAAGACTGAGAAAGGCATCAGATACATTAATATAAGGGGTTATGAACTCCAAAAAAGAATTATTACTTAGTGTATATAATACAGGGTTGTTGTTATGTGCCGTCAAGTGGAGTATGACTCATAGCAACCCTATGAATGGCCATCCTGAATCCCTATACTGTGCCATCCTTGTCATCTCTGATACACTAGAGCCCATTGCTGAAATCACAGTGTCAATCCATCTCACTGGGACTCTTCCTCTCCTTTGCTGACCCTCCGTCTTTCCAAGCATAATGTCCCTTTCCAAGGAATGTCCTCACCTACCTACATGTCAAAAGTATGAAAGACGAAGCTTCATCAACCTTGCCTTCAAGGATGTATCTGTTTGTTCTGTTGGCAGTCCATGGGACTTGTCCAGTATTCTTCTCCAGCACCACACAGCTCAAAGGCGTCAATTCTCCTTCTGTCATCCTTACTCATTGTCCAGCTCTCAGATGCATCACAGGTGATTGAGAACACAGGGTAGAGGATGGCTATTGCAGAGATTGACAGTTCATCTGAGTATCAGACACTCACTTGAACTGTCAGGACAGGGTACTTACTTGGATATGGAAGATAAATGTGGCATATTTTTGCTCTTGAGTTCCTTGAACAAAGATACTGAAAATAAAAGAAGCAATTAGCAGAGTAGGAGAAGGACTAGCATAGATGCTCAAAATACAAGTCAGTAAAAGAGAGAGTTCCAAGAAGGAGATTAAAATCCATCAGCTGTTCTGCAGGAGCAAGAAGGGCAATCTCCTCTAGTGTGACTTACTGCCTCTGAAAATCCACTTTAAGGTCAGTGATGGATCAGTTCTGATTCAATGGCACATAACAATAATAACAATGATCAAAGAAGACATACAGTGAGGACCGAGAAGGAAACATTGGATATGGAAATTAAGGAGTTAAAATTAATTCATTAGCCTGGTGGCAAGAGGCTGTGCTGCAGTCCTGAAGGCACCAGCTGCTTCGTGGAAGAAGGATGGGCAGTCCTCCCTGTGTGATTAACAGCCTCTGAAAACACTGCCAGAGGGTCAGCTAGTCGGTTCTGATTCTACGGTACACAATAACAGCAGTTATTCCATAGATATGCAGGCAAAGTTCTTATTTCAGTATGTTGTTATTATGTGCTGTTGAATCAACACCAACTCAAAACTGACCCTCCAGCAGATTTTGAGAGGCTGTACATCACACAGCAGGAGACTGAACAGCCTCCTTCCATGCATCAGCTGGTGGAATTGAACTGTGTGCTTTTGAAATTGCAGCACAGCTTGATGAACAAATGGAAGATGAGGAATTATGGCAACAATGCAATGAATCATTTTTATGTTTAAGTTACAAGTCAGTTTACAAAAGAGTAGACTACAGTCAACAAATGTCAAACGAAGAGGAAGCATTTAGGAGGTATTGGTACTACTATTACTGTTGCTGTGGTTTACAATGAGAAACATATTGCAAGCTTTATGGGATAACAGAAAGAATTTAGTGGCAGTGTTATGCTCAAATATGTATCTGGCCCTTTTTGTTTCACAATTCTTCTGTTTTCTTATTTATAATGAGAGAGCTCTGTTGATGGTGTAGCTTTGGTCTTTGCATGTCTTTCCTTATTACACCTTTAGAGAGTTGTAATATATATTATCTATCTGGTCTTCTTTGCATTGAGCAGATCTGGTTCCTCCTTCTTTTGGGGAATAAACAATTTCACGAAATCAAGACTCTTCCAGCAATCCATTTTTGTGTTTTGTGTAATCACAGTATGAAAGGATTGATTTAATGAGTCAAATAGTGAATAAAACAATAGAAGAATTTGGAAGGTAATTGTACCAAAAAGAATTGATTGACCAAGAACTGATATTTAAAAAACAAACCAAAACCAAACAACTTCAATCAGCACTCAAGGCTCTAGGAACCTGTGTAATACTGAAATAGTCCAACCAATGGATATGGCTTTAGAGATGCTCACTTGTCTATAAAAAGAAGTTTGGATAACAGCTTCCTAGACCAAGTAAGTGGAAGAGGTCTATAACCATGCCTTTTCCAAAGAAAGTGATCTAACAGAATGTGGAAATTGACAAATGATATAATTAATTTTACATGCACGTAAAATTTTGTTGAAGATTTTTGTATG
>NW_006399791.1:11315103-11315854 GCF_000299155.1 Elephantulus edwardii | reverse complement strand
ATCTCTGTAAATGTTTATGAAAATTAATAAAATATAATTATAGAAAAAAAAATTTTGTTGAAGATAATTAAAAAATATCTGCAGCCATATATTATCAAATAATTACTAGAAAATTCAAGCCAAAACCAGAAGAGGACATAGAATAAGAGATACTTTTTATTGATAATTATTGGATCTTGGCTGAAAGCAGAAAATACAGAGATGTTTACCTATGGTTTATAGACTAAACAAAAGCAGTAAGCTGTGCAGATCATGAAAATTATAAATTAAATTAACAATTGTAGGTGACATTGCAAATAATAGAAAATTCCAACTTACTAGTTTAAAAGTTGTACTCATAAAGAACTTGTACATAGAACAAGAAGCAATCATGTGAATAAAATAAGTGTTCTGCATGGTTTAAAATAAAAAAAGATATAGATCAGGTTTATATTCTTTCACTGTGTTTGTTCAAGTTTGACTAATGAAGAAGTACAATTAGTCATGAATGGAGAAAGATATGTTAACAAGCTGCTATTATCATGACATGATCTTACATGCTTATTGTGAAAGGACTTGAGACAAAGATGAAGCTCAAAGACCATAGCTTTAATTATCAATTACGACTCAATATAATGAAAACAAAAACATTCACAATTAGTAAGAATGTGTAAAACTCAACATACATGAATGATACACAGTGTTTGGGATTTTATATGCAAATAAATATAAAATAAAAATAAAGTGGGAGAAAAACCACTTAAAATTGGAC
>NW_006399791.1:11292058-11314003 GCF_000299155.1 Elephantulus edwardii | reverse complement strand
AAGGAATTGAAAACAACCTAAGTGCCCGTCAACAAACGAATGGATACAGAAGCTGTGGTATATCCACACAATGGAATACTACACTGCATTGAAAACCAAGGAACTCATGCAATATTATTCAAAATGGGTGAATGTAGAGGACATTATGCTGAGTGAAGTATCTCAGTCAAAAAAGGACAAATACTATATGGTGCCACTGTTGTAAAACAGAACTGACTTCGGAGTTGGGGAGAGACTGAGAAAGATGGGTTCAATAACGTATACTGCATTGAAACAGACGAGGGAGAAAACTGTTTAAAAGGGATATGTGATTAGGTATTTTTGTCATGACAGGAGTCTGGAGGGAAGGCTACATGGTGGAGTGGAGCTGGGGGAGGGTTTGTAAAACAATAAAAGAATTTTTCTTTTACTTTTCCAAGAGGGTAGTATACTAGGTGGGAGGGTTTGGAGGGAAGAAAAGTGCAACAATGAATGAATGGAAATCCAGTCTCTGTAAATTTTTACTGAAATTAATAATGAATTTAAATTAAAAACAACAACAAAAATCATCTTGAGGACTTAATTATTGCCTGAGTAAAGCTATGATATTTTCAATCCCTTCATATGCAAATGGAAACTGAGCAGTAATAAAGAAGACCAAAGTAAGTTTGACATTTTTTAATTATGGTGTTAGTAGAAAATATTATATTGCTAGAATAACAATGAAAACTGTCATTGAAGAACTCCAGACAGAATTTTTTAGACACAAAAATGATAACATACTGTCTCATGTATTTTAACATGTCATCAAGTACAATCAGATCTTGGAGAAAGTACCGTTGTTTTTATGTACCATCAAGTCGGAATTTACCAGGAGCTGACTCTTCAGTGGGTCTTCAGAAGCCCTAAATCACATGGGAGAGAATTGTCCTTCTTTCTTCCACAAAGCAGCTGATGAATGTAAACTGGATGTCCTTGGCTTGGCAGCGTAAGAGGGACATCTTCAATAAGATAGATTGGTATGGGTCTGGAATAGGATTGATAGGTTGTTGTTAAGTGCCGTCGAGTCGCAGGTGACTCATAGCGACCCTATGAAGGAGAATCCTCGACTCTTGGGTGCCTTTCATCCTCTCTCCAGGTTCATAGGGTTTCCGGAGGCAAGCTATTATGGAAGTGGATGCCACGCCTCCTTCCAGGATTGATATAGGCTCTGGAATAATGACCTCAAACTACTGTGCAAGGTAAGGTCTGTTGTAAATTTAATATGTAATAAGTTGGGTTAGTGTTTCATTACATTCTGTATAAGGTCTGAAATGTTATGAAGATGGACATCAACCAACCATGTAACTCACTCTCTTGTGTAGGATTTGCTCTGCTTTAGAGTTATCCCTGACTCCATTAATGAATATCCTAGAACTTGAATTTATCTTTATGTTGTTGCTTTTAGTATTGTTACATGCTATCAAGTCAACCCTGAGTCATTGTCAGGTTACTCTCTGACCGATTGAAACTTTGTTCTATTGTATGCCATTGTACCAGTTTCTGCCATGCAATCCATTATTGCACTCAATTGTCATTTCATCTCACTGAGGGTCTTCATCTCTTTTGCTGACCCTCTACTATTTCAAGTGTGATGTAATAGTCTTGCTTCCATTTTTTTTCCAAGGCCTGGTTTCTCCGGAAAATACTTCCAAAGTTTGTGAGATGAAATGTCATCAACTTTCCTCTAAGGAGCAAGCTAGTTTCACTTCCTCCAAGGCAAGTGTCTTCATTCTTTTGGCAGTGTATGTTATATTCTTCTCCAGTATCACAATTCAAAGGCACCGATTCTTCTTTGATATTCATTATTTATTGTCTAACTTTCACATACATATGAAGAAATTAAAGATACTATGACTTGGGTCAAGCAAACTGTAGTTTCAAATTGACATTTTATTATTTATTTTTAATTTTCATAAAAACTTACATATATTTTAGATTTCCATTCATTCATTGTTGCACTTTTCTCCCTGACCACCCCTCCCCTCTAGTTCGTTCTTCTCTTTGAAAAGTGAAAGAAAAATTCTCTCAATGTTATACAATTGCTCCCTCCAAGTCCACTGCACTATGCAGCCTTCATTCTGGACTCCTGTCATGACAATAATACCTAATCATATATACCTTTTAAACAGTTCTGTCATTTATTTCAATGCAGTATACATAATTTATCCCATCTTTCTCAGTCTCTCCCCAACCCCAATGTCAGACCTATTTTGCAACAGTGGCACAATGCAGTATTTGTCCTTTTGTGACTGAGATATTTCACTCAGCACAATGTCCTCCAGGGTTACCCATTTTGAATAACATTGCATGGTTTCCTTGTTTTTCAATGCATCATAGTATTCCATTGTGTGAATATGCCAGAGCTTCTCTATCCATTTGTTTGTTGATGAGCACTAGTGTTGTTTCCAATTCTTTGCTATTGTGAACAAAGCCACAATAAACATGGTTGTGCATATATCTGCTTGGGTGGCGGTTATGGTTTCTTGGGGGTTCAAGTTGACATTCTTGGTCATTACTACTTTCAAGAAATTATTCACACTGTACTTTGGCTTTCCAAGTAAAGATGGTAGAATTTGGGTATATATTTTCACTGACAACATTTAGCCCATCTGGTAAACTTGTACAAATTGAATGTGCTTTGGCTATTGGAGCTGGAGGAGCCACCTCTGTGGAAATTAAAGCTTCAACAGGTGTGGTGTTACTAACAAAAAAGAAATAGAATCTTATTCTGTATGATGAGTGAAAGGTACACAAAGTGGAATCAATCACCAAGCATAAAGGTTTGGTGTACAGTGCCAGGGGTTCATATTCTTATACTTGTACACTGTGCTTGGAAGCTAGCTCAGCAGTACTATCTTGTTTACCGACATCCCATTCCCACTGCTAGTTAAGAGAACAGCTTCTGTGATGCAATAATATACCTAATCTGGTAGTGTATACCCATTTAGAATTTCTTTACTTATTTGTGGTTGAAATGAAGAATAATGACCATCTTTATTTCGATCAGATCAATCTGGAACTTATTTTGCCTGGAAAGCTGCAGCCATGGGAAAGAACTATGTGAAAGGGAAAACTTGTCTGAAGAAAATACATAATGAAGATCTTGAAGCATCAGCTGTCGTAACTAAAGGAAAGCTTTGAAGGGCAAATGACAGAAGACAACATAGAAGTTAGAATCTGCAATGAGACTGGGTTTAGAAGACTTACTCCAACTGAAGTTAAAGATCATTTGGCCCTCATAACATTATATTGAAGTGACAAAATAATCTGGAATTTCAGATCTACTTCAATATAAATACATTTAAAAAAAGAAGAAATTGTTGAGATCACCTCTGTGGAGTGCAATACTTTCTTGATTCCTTGACTACAGTTACATGTATATTTGATTATAGATCAAAGTAAAATGGAATTTTTAATAACTTCAATCTTTTATCTATGTACAGTGTTGCCTATTATTCCAGTGGTGAAGATTTTCATGCCTTGATGCTGAGATATAACCCATATTGAAGGTTGTAGGCTTTGATCTTCATCAGTAAGTGCTTCAAGTCTCTACTTTCTATCAGCAAGATGGTGTCAATTGAATAATATAGGTTGTTTATGAGTTTTCCTCCAAACCTGATATTACATTCTTCTTCATATATTCATTCCATTTTCTCAAAATATTTCCTCAGTTTGAGTATTAAAGAAATATGAAAAAAGAATATTCCCCTTATGCACTTGTATCCTAACCTTAGACAAGGCAATCTCTCCTTATTTTATTCAAATTGCTGCTGCTTGGTCTATGTACAGGTTTCACATGACCAAAATTAAGTGTTTTATAATTTTCATTGTTCTTAGTGTTATCCATAATATGTTATGATACACATAGTTGAATGTTTTACATATTCAATAAAATGTAAATAAAAGTCTTTTTAGTATTCTCTCCTTTCATCTAAGATCCATCTGATGTCAGAAATTCTATCCCTTGTTTCACAGACTCTTTTGCACCCAGCTTTAATTTCTCGCAGTTCTCAGTTGGTGTACTGTTCCAACTTGTTTTTAAAAATCCTTAGCAAGATTTTATATGCTCTGTGGCCTAGGGGTAAGAAGCTGAGCTGCAGTCCCAAAGTATGCTTTTTTAATCCACCAACTGCTCTGCCTGAGAAGGATGGGCAGTCTCCACCCTCATGAATAACTGCCTGAGAAAATCTGCTGGAAGGTCACCTTTGGGTTGGTTCAAACTCCATGGTACACAACAACATGTTTGATAACTTCCTCATTCTATTGCATCACTTCTTTTTAGAGTGGGAATAAACATGGATCTTTTCCAGTTGGTTAGGCAGTTAGCTTTCTTCAAACTTTCTTGGCATAGACTAGTCAGTATGTCCAGTAATGTATCTTTTTGATGAAGAATTTCAATCCTCAATCCTGTGGCTTTATGTGTGTGTGTGTGTGTTTGTGTGTGTATTTGTCTGTCAAGGACTTCAGTGCAGCTTGAACCTCTTCCTTCTACATCGTTGGCTTTTGATCATAAGCTACTTCCTGAAATGGTTCAGTTCACTTTTTGATATAGGAACTCTGTATAGTTCTCCTATCATTCTTTGAAAGTTTTCTATGTTGTTCAGTACTGTGTCTATAGAATTTTTTCAGTGCTGTAAATCTAGGCCTTAGTTTCTTATTTAATTATTTCACCTTAAGAGATGCTGAGCATGCTATTCCAGCTTTGTTTTCTAGCTCTATAACTTTGCACATTTCAATATAATGTTTTGCTTTGACTTCTGGAGCTGCCCTTTGAAATCTATTCCTTCCTTATTTCTTTCCTTTGGTTTAACTTATTTTTGTTGATAAGAAAGTTTCTGTTTCTATGAAAATCATTGTAGTCTTTTCTTTCTTCTGTGTTTTTTTCAAATGTTGGATTTTTTTTTTGTCATGTATGATACAGGAGAAAAGGGTCAACTATGTCTCACTTCTGACTCTATGGTACACAATATGTATGATATCCTTCATACAATCCCATAACTCAGCTAGTATGTGTTGCCAGATTGCAGAAATTGGCCAAAGTTCTGAATTTCTTTATCTTTGGTTTTAATAGTTGGTGTGTATACTAAAATAGTAGTTATATTAACAGGTCTTCTTTTTATGTAAATGAAGATCTTTCACTGAGTAAAAGCCCTTTCTCCTAATTTCACCTTTAGCCACACAGTAAGTGAAGTTAGACTCTAATGAGACATTTTGAGGATTGTCACATCAGTATATGAAGGTCATTCATTGGGTGCTCATAATTATCACTATGGATCTAGTTTTGTTGACATAGTACACAGCATGTTGTCCTGCTAATTCACTAAGAAGTTGAACATCTATGTGCTTTGAATCTACTAGTTTCTCCACAAACAAAAGACAAGAAGTCTCCCCCATAAAGACATACAGCCTTAGAAGCTTGATGGAAGATTACTGACGGTGCTGAGGTTTGGAGGTTGAGTTTATATTTGTTTGTGTGTAAGTCTGATACAATTCTATAAAATTCACTTTATTTACTAATAGATAGTACCACTTCTATTTATCTAGCTAAATCTTTCAGGGTCCTGGTTGTCTGAAATAGAACAATCAGCACTAACTTAAGGTTACTGGATGGGTTGAGAAAGAAATGGAAAGATAAATAAATATGTGAGTGACCTGAAACCTCTTGGACAAAAAGTCACTTTATAAAACTTAAATGTTTTCAGTTTCTTACTTGAAAATTAAGGAGCACATGGTCTTGCCTATAAGTCTTCTTGTTTAATTTGTATTTTGCTTAGGTAATTCACAGAATCTACCTTTACCTCTTTACATCTATTTTTCAAGATCTCTGGCTTCTATATGTTCTTGTTGTGTTGACAAGATGTTGAAATTGACTCATTAACCCTCTAGCAGATTTTCAGAGGCAGTATCATGCAGGAGATTTCCCATCCTTTCTTCCACTGTAGCATCTTAATTCTGACTGAATCGTTCACATTACTGGAGGAGTTGGATGTTACAAGAAATTTCAAGACTAATAGTCTCTCTAGGAAAATGTAAATTAACTTTAGCCAAGATGAAATCAAGAACTATGTAGGCTATCTCACCTCACATGCTAATCTCGAAACAAAATTAACATGCAACACATAAATATGCAAATGAGTATGTCCATATCAATCAGGACCACATCCCAGAAACATAACCACTCTGAGTAACATAGATTAAGGATTTGTTATAGAAATCAAATCTTAATTTATTGTGGAATCTTGTAAAGGACTCTTTACATCTAAAGTTGAGCCTAATGACCCTATATAGGTCATAAAGACTAACAATTAGGAAGGAAAGATGTGTATGAAGAAGGGTAAAGATCAGTTGAAACCCTAAGGATGAAGAGTGATGAACCCATAAAGAAAACGCATACCCATAAGGACGGGTCAGAAAGCATAGCTTTCCCTCAGTTTATGGATTCTTAGAACTTGGGAATTGTAGATGGCACCTGGGAGGAGGTAGCATCCTTTGACAAGAAGTTATAAGCACAATTTGTCAAGAACTTGGGAAAGCTAAAGAAAGAGAATAGATGTTTCATGGAGACCTTCTAAATATTTCTTGAGACTAACATTTACTTGAGGCTTTAGGAACAGAGGATTGTGGGAAATATTTTCTGTTCTAATTGTCCATTTGCTGTACAGAGGTAACTCGTGGTTGCTGTAACGCTAAACACTGTGACACTGATGTATCAAATGTGATAATGGTTACCCATGGTGGACAGGGTTTGGTGGAGCTCCCCCACTAAAACAAGCTTGGATGCAGCAGTGGCATCCACTTCTGAAATAGCTTGCCTCCAGAAACTCTATGAACTTGGAGAAATGATGAAAGTTATACAAGTATTCAGGCCTTTCATTCATAGTGCCACTATGAGTCATCTCTGACTTGATGGCACCTAACAACAATAACAAGAATAATTATAATTTATACACAATAAAGCACTGCAAAACTTTAAAAATTGCAACTATCAAACAACAACAAAATTATTATATCTCGCAGTGCTTGTGTGTCAGGGGATTCACAAGCACTCAGTGGGATGGTTCTGGCTTAGAATCTCCCCTATAAGAAGGGTGAAAGAGTCACTGGATTTGGAAAATGAGAATGGATGACACAGCTGGAAGTAGGGTTCTGGGCCTCTCTGCATAGTGTGTCAGCTCAGCCTAGTTTTGGCTCTTTACACAGGGTAGCCTTGGGGCAGTTGAGCTGCTATTATGATGGTTGAAAGTTTCAGCAGTAAGCTTTTAGTGAGGAAGGCAGAAGCTGTCTGATCTTTCACAATTTAGCCTCAAAAATCATTTGCAATTACACTCTTCATATTATTCTGCTGAGAAAGTCACTAACGTGTTTTTAGAATCAAAGAAAAGAGAATTAGAGTTCACCTCTTCAGGGAGTAGTGGTAAGGTTCTACAAGAGTTCATGGAATGAGAGATATTACTGAGGTCATCTTTAAAAAATAAAATTAGCCTCAGACTATATTTATCAACACTTCTTTCTCTCAATAAGTTAAATCAAAAGGCTCAAATGTAAATCAGCTCTTGAATGTTTTTCAACGTGTTCACTCCCTGACAATTCATTACATTAAACAATAACAAATATTAGGTTAATGTAAATTTGGTTTGCAGTTGTTGATATAATTGGGATGGATCTCTAAGTGTGGTCATGACAACCTCTACTATAAATATTTTCCTAGTATTGTGAAAATTAATATCTGGGGAATGAGATATCAGAAAGAAAAATGTAGCTCATGCTAAAATTGTTATAAACAATTTTAAAGTAATTATTGCTTTAACCTCTCTGGGCCTTGATTTTTCTCATCTGTGAAATGAAGGCACCATATTTGAATGGCTTTACTTGATCTCCTACCTATTTCTTGAAGCAACAACAAATAACATCATATTAAAACACTCTACAAGATAACGGAACTGTTAACACTTTTCTGACCAGGAATTAGCTATTATCCAGGAAGACTGTTTTTAAAAATGTTGGATATTTATATGTGAAAACTAAAAAGCAAGATTAAGTAACAAAACTCTTTGAATTTCCTTTTTATTCCCCAAACATCTAAAGTGCTTTTTCTCTAAAGTAAAATAAAAATTATAATATGCAAAGATAAGTTAATGTTAAGAAATGTAGATAGTTTAACAAAATATTTATTGTTCTAAAAGGAAAAGGAAAAGGAAACCACTATAAGACTCCTACATTTCTCTTTATTATAACCCTCTAGAATGTTTGCTCATAGGGATCGCAGATGAATCTTGGGGAAAACCTAGCAGAGGGTTTTGATTAAATGCTATGTTGAATAAACAATGCTGAGACATTTTAATGAGGTCAGATAAAAGGACTGTGCTGAAAAGAAATATTTAAAGAGTCACTTTGAGGCTCTGTCCTTAAACCATTTCCTGGAGAGCCGACTTTTATTTCTTCTCGTTATGCCATTATCCAAAGATTTTAAATCCTCTCACTAGGTTTGCTGCTGTGAATGATCCATGGCTCCTTAGCACATATATTTTCATTGTTGAATTTCTAAAAATTATTGAGATTAATTCTAACAAAATCTACATAAATAGACATTCTGTTCAAAGTCAATGTGACAATTTAGTCACTTCTTCACATAAGTCAAAACAAAGCAGAAACAATGCAAATAATGTAACTACAGCTCTTCATGAAAAGATATCAAAATATTGCTCTTTGCCAATGAATGTTAATAATAGCCACAGCGGTCTAAGACTCACAAATCAGTTGGGGATTTCACAAGGCCAAGAAGCAAAGCTTCAGAAGTAAACTATACAGTGATATGTCATATAACCAATTAGAAAGTATCGCCAAGGCTGGCCTTAATTACTCTCTCAATGATAGGAAAGAAATAGAAGAGAGTTAGCAGAAAGAAAGTATGCGTGTTAGATCCTTGTAGACACTGACCACAGAAAGAATGGAGGCAGGAAAAGCCAGCAAGAAGGCAGGATGTCAGCCGAAACCCATCAGTGTGATCAACAATGAGAATGTTGGCACTGCAGACTTAAGAGTCAGATGGATGAAAGAAATGTTCTAAGATGCACTCCTGGGAATGGGTGACATAGTGAATCTGGGGAAGGATTAAGAAAGATAATAGTATCAGATAAGACATCAACATACATATTGAAGTCTCCCAGATGATGACAACATACAGTGGTGAAAGACTGAGTGAATTTCCAATCTACTTAATAATTTTCTCTGTTGTTGTATGCTATCTAATCTGAATTGACTCTTAGTCGACCCTCCAGTGGGTTTTAAGAGGCTGTAAAGGGAAGGAGAGATTATTCACTTTCTCTTATAGAGTAGCTGATGGATGCAAACCATATATGCCTTTGGGTTGGTAGTGGAACTCCTTGCTACTAAACCACCAGTTTTCTGTTTTGTTTTTAGTTGCTGTCAAGTTGACTCTAAATTGTCTTAGAGTCCCCATTTAGGAAAAAAAATCAATAGAAAGTAATTAAATGAAAGGAGCAGTAAAGTACTGAGCATAGAATATCTATATAGGACATCTGGATACAATGGATCTTTAAGGACCATCTTCATATATTAATATAGAGTTGGAAATATAATTCCATACCTAAAATGGGCATAAGAAGGCTGAAAATTAGTCATCTTCTGATTTAAGTTTCTCTGGATCTTGTGTAGATTTTTCACTAAAGTTGTGTCACAGACAAATCTGATCTTTGGGAAAGCAGGTGAATGAAAACAACAGGGTAGAGAAAACATGATTTAAAATGATAAAGATGCATGGCTTTTGTTTTCTACAGAGAAAAGTATTAAAAGAGAAGGGAGAAAGGTTTAAGAGGGAGAAGCATAGTAGGAACGTAAGTGTGAGAATTGTAAACAGAGTGCTTTACGGAGATATTACTGCCTCTGAACCAGAAACATAAAAGATGAAAACACATGAACACTGAACACAGAAAGAATACGGTCTACTTGAGAATATTCTCTCAGAAAGTGAAAGTATCATTACATTTAACATATTTTTAACTTATGCACGTGCTTATATAACATTAATATATTATACTCTTCTTAATCTGTTATTTGTCGAGAGATAAACCTTACCTTCTCAAGTGGATTGTAAACTATTGAAAAGCGGGAGTGTATGCTCACTAATATAAGTTATCACGTCAAATTTAGAAAGGTCAAATTAAATTAAGATTACCAAAGACTGCTTATCCTCTTTTTTAACTTGCTGCTGTTCAAAATTATTATCTTCTCTCAACCAAAATCCTTAAAATCTGCCAGAGTAACTCATTAATTTGATAAATGAAGCTGAAGAGAGTAGGGATATAGCTTAGGAAGGATCCACGTCTCTGTCATTTAACTCACTGCACCCTCCTTCCTGATTTCAGATAGGGGTCAGCTCCTGAAGCTTCTACTTAAACAGGATACCTACTGTCAGTTTGTAATGCTTCCAGAGGTTGTTTCTTGCTCTCTCTTACCATGTCAGGTATCACAAATCCGAAAATGTCACAGAGTCAAACTATTGAATGAATTCACAAAAAGTTTGTCTTATATTTCTAATGGATAAAAGAAGCTAGAGAAATAAAGCTACCAGTAGTCATCTAGAGAAGCTTTCTTGTAAGAGTAAATCTACAACAACCTATGAAGATGAAAGTAGTACACAGAGTCCCTGTACCAAAAAGTTTTGGTTGACATAGAAGAATTTCATACAACAACATATGACCAAGCAAAAATGATGATGATGGAGGAAGTTCAATCTGCTCTGAAGCAATTGGCAAGAAAACAAGGCCTCAGGAATTGATGGAATACCAATTGACATATTTCAACAAACAGATGCTTCCCTGAATGTGCTCATCAGGTTGTTTTAAGAAATCTGCAGGACAACCACCTGGCCAATTGACTGGAAGAGATCTCGTTTATTTATTTAATCCCATTTCAAAGAATGAAGATCCGATAGAGTGTGGAAATTATCATATAATGTCACTATTTTCACATGCAAACAAAATCTTGCTTAAGATTATCCAAAAACTACAGGAACAGTACATCAGGAGAGAACTGCCAAATACAAACTGGGTTAGAAGAGGCCCTGGCATTAGGGACACCATTGCCAATGTCAGATAGATCATGATTGAAAGCAGAGAGTACCAAAAGAATGTCTATCTGTATCGCATTGATTACACAAAGGCATTTAACTTTGTGAAGCTCACAATAAATTGTGGTCCTTGAGAAGAATGGGAATTCCAGAATTCTTAATTGTGCTCATGCCAAATGTATACTTGGACTAGGAAGCAGTCATCTGAACAGAGCAAGGGAACACTGCATGATTCAAAATCAGGAAAGCAATGTGTCAGGATGCATCCTGTCTCCATGCCTTTTCAGTCTATATGCAAAACAGGTCATTTGGGAAGCTAGTCTCTATAAGGAGGAATGTGGCATCAGAATTGGAAGAAGGTTCATTAACAACTTGCATTATGCAGATGACATAGCTTTGCTTGCTATAACTGAAGATGGCCTAAGGTTTGCTACAGAAAGTCAAGGACTATAGTCTGCAGTTGGGATTGAAGCCCAACATCAAAAAGTAAAGATTCTCACCACAAGGGCAATTGACAGCACCATGATAGATGAGGAAAAGATTGAGATTGTTTACATTTTCAACCTCTTAGGCTCCACAGTCTTGGTACCAGCAGTCAGAAACTCAAAAGACTAATTAAATTGTCTGCTGTCAGAGACCTTTCCAGAGTGCTAAAGGGCAAGGATGTCAGTCTAGAGACTAAGGTGCACTTGATCTAAATCACTGTCTTCAAAATTACTTGCTGTCCGTCAGAGAGCTGGACAATGAATAAAATGACAGAACAAGAGTTGATGCCTTTGAGTTGTGGTGCTAGAGAAGAGTATTTAAATTCTATGAACTGCCAAGAGAATAAATAGATCTGTCCTGAAGAGCATGAAACTGAGCTGCTTTCTGGAGGCAAAAATTTTGAACCTCAGCCTCACATACTTTGGGTATGTTTGCAGAAAGGATCAGTCCTTGGAGAAGGATATCATGCTTGGAAAGGTGGGAGGACAATACAGGAAAGGAAGACCTTGGATGAGACGGATTGACTCAGTAACTGGAGTAATAGGGGCAGGTGTGTCAGAGACAGTGAGATTGGCTCAGAATAGGGCAGGGTTCAGAACTATTGTCTAAAGGGTCACTACTAGTCACAAGCAACTTGATGGCCCATTACAACATATAACATACTCAGTTCCGTGCTACAAATGATGCGGTTGGTCCCAATGAAAGGTCTAGTCTCACATAGATGACCTCATCACTGTCATTATGCATTACACTAAATTGTGAACGATGATGGTGCATATATTTCTAGAAAAGATGGGGGGAAAAGCATGTCAAGTGTATAACTCATAAAAGATAAAGCTCTTCCTTTACCCTCTAAAAGCATTTTGTTACAGTAAACAGTGTTTTCTTTGAAGTACTTTGGTCTGTTTCCAGCTTTTGGCTAAATGATGCTATTTTAAAAGAAGAGATTGACTCATATGAACATCTATCTCTTGCCCACTTAAAACCTATGAAATCATAAATTAAATTTATACTTACAATTTTGCCTTCATTGGAAGGACAGCTTTTCCAACAAGGATAGTCTTCAAAGTTTATGTTTATCCTCAGAAGTAAAAAAAAAAATTACATTCTTCTCAGTCTCCAAAACAACTATATATAAAGAATTGAAAACTAGTTGATTTGTTTTGTTTTGCATCATAGCACATGCAACATGACAATGGAGTCTTTTGTATCTATAACTAAGCTACTGTATGGAATTCTTAATTCCGGGTCACGCTTAGTTGATGAGCCATATGGCACCAATGTATTGAGAGGAATCTGAGCAAGCTTTTCCAAATATAAATTACTATTCACATTTCCCTAATTTATGTAAATGAGACCATTCATTTTCCTACCTAATCCTTTCTGGAGATTCTCCAAGATTTGAAATGAAAGAAATTCTTCTTTCAAATATATGTAATCCACATTAATTACTTTTGACAGCAAAGGGCAGTGTGGTTAGATACTGCAGTAGTTAATACTTTAATCATTTCACCTCTGAAACAAACTGAGCTGGGTGCCACCCTCTTAAGAACAACCAGGCCAATGCATCCACATCATAGAATTAAAACATAAGAAGGTCATAGTGCTCTACTGAATTTTAATGTAAATGAATTTATGGAAGATTAAAGAAAAAAAGATCAGAAGGAAGAGAGGGAGAACCCCTAATGTCTCTTGCTACAGGAACACTGATTTTGCCATTTAATGGTTTCTTAGCATTTACAGAGAAAATAATTTTTGAATACTGCAATGAGATCTTAGACAATCAAGTCTACCTTGCTGCCAGGCTACTCACTCACACCCTCTACAGCGAATTTTTACTATGCTCATTCCTAAAATACTTGTGTGTCTGACTTCTACCCTCAACTTTGCTTTGATCTTCTTTCATGATTTTTTCAAATATCACCAAATCCTTGAAGTCTTTCCCACTTAGACATTATCATATTTCTCCTTGTGATGTCAGAACACTATCAACTTCTTTCACAGTATCATTCTAGACTAACCTTGTAAATTAGTGACTGAAAGTCATGTTTTAGCTTCCTAATATGTATTCAAAAACACAGGCAAAGAAAAAACATTCTTGGACAAAAGGAAAAACAAAAACTTAAAATTACTACTTAGCACACTTTAAGCATTTATCAGATGTAGAAGGGAAAAATATTATGTCTCAGAATCGATTAAATCACTGCCTAGTCTAGTAAATTGTAAATTTGTCTAAGGAGGGAACTATATCCTCAAAATTTAGTTCTCAAAATATTTTTTGGTAAAAAAGTAAACATACCTTATCAAGGATTTTATTGTTATTTGACATTAAATCAGAATTGACTCACACCTAACCCTCCAGCAGGTTTCAGAGTCAGTGCTTTAGAGGATTTACTCAGAAGAGATTTCTAATTTTTCTCCCAAAATGCAGATGGTGAATTCAAACCATCTGTCTTTGGGTTGGCAGTACCACTCCTTACTACTAGGAAACCAGAGCTTGCTTTATTAAGGACGTTATTGTTGTTGTTAGGTGCTGTCAAATTGTGTACAACTCATAATGATCCTATGAACAATAGATCTGTACCCTATCTTACCCAGGCACCATCTTAATCATTCTAAACACACTTGAATCCGTAGCTGTAGTCGCTGAATCAATCCATTGAGTTGAGGGTCTTCTCTTTTCCTGACCCTTACCTTTCTAAGCATGATGTTCCTTTCCAAGGAAGAGTCTCTACTAACAACATGCCCAAAATCTGTGAAACAAAGTTTCACCATCCTTGCCTCCAAGGACATACCTGTTTGTCTTCTTCTCCAAAACATACCTGTTTGTTATTTTGGCAGTCCATGGCATAGTCAGAACTTTTCACCAACACCGCAACTCAAACCATCAATAATTCTTCTATCATCTTTATTCATTATCCTGGTCTTGGATGCATAGTGATTGGTAAAAGCATAACTTGAGTCAGCCTTTAAACTGACATCATTGCTCTTAAGGACTTTGCAAAGGTCTCTGACAGTAGACTTTTCCAATGATATACATCTCCTGATCTACTCACCACTGGTACCAACTGTGTTGATTGTGGACCTAAGTAAGATTAAGTCTGAGAATTTCAAGTTTCTCTCCATCTATCATGATATTTCCTATTGACCCATTGATGAGTATGTTTGTTACCTTAGTTGTTGAAACAAAATTAAAGATAAATTCTTAAAAATGTAATTGGGAATTACATTGAACTGGAATGGTGGTGAAAAAAATGAGCTATATCATTATACATATTCTTAACTTCTGGGAAAAGAGAGAGAATCAAGATCCATAGAAACGTCCTGTGATATAGAGGTCAATCATGCCTTTATTCTCCAATCATTTAAACACAAATAACACCAGCTAACCCACAGCTATATGCATTTCTGTTGTATTTTTACGTCCTTTGAAATGACCACACAGAACTTACAAATCATGCTTAAAAGGATGGGGATTATTAGAGCCATCACAGAAACATCTCTAGATAAGGAACAACAGGCTACAATTTAGGAGGAATATAAAGGAAGTATGTGTGGAAGGCTCACTTGATGTGGAAAGCACACTTGCTTCTTCATATAAGTTAGCTCTTTCAGTTCTAAAACCAAGCAGGCTCTCCCTAGCATCCCTAAATACTTCCCTCTTCATGATCCACTGAAAACAGGCTTTTCTAGGGCCCCTTATAACAAGTTTTCTTGGCTCCTTCATAATAGAATCCTCTTAGTTTTGGATTTTGCCTTACTTAGAAAAGTATTAAAAAGGTCTTTACTTCAGCTTATAATTTCCTTAAGTCACCCCAATCTGGTAGTAAGCTTCATGCCCAAAGACATTCTGACCTCTTCATTCGATAGGTCAGAAAGCCTACTACAGTATTGTGTCATCTCCTCCTGGTTCTTGTCATTTCATGCTACTGCTTCCTATTTTGTTACTGTTCTGTTTTGCCTAGAGCTAGGAGGTTCTCAGCACAAGGACCCTAGTTCTAAATGATGTTCTCTTCTTTTAGCTGCTCTGGATGAAAATCAGGTCTCACTTTCAGACTTTAGGATTGTCTGTCTTTAAACTTAGTCAGGGAGCAAGGACTGTGGATGCAGGTAGAAAACGTATTAAACAAGGTATTAAACTATCAGTACTTAGAGATATAGCCAATTGTCAATAGAGTTATCTCACCAACAGTCAAAATAAAAGCAACCTATTGTGTCATGAGACAAGTTTCTTTTAAAAATTCTGAAGACTATTTAGTTGTAATTACATATTGATGTTGTTAAAAGCTGTCAAGTTGCATAGGACTCATAACAACCCTTTGAACAATGATCTTAACCTTGTCCTATTGTGCACCATCCTTATCCCTGATACATTTTAGCCCATTGTCACAGACATTGTATAAATCCATTTCACTGATGGGGTTCCTTTCCTTCATTGACTCTCCACCTTTTCAGGCATGATATCTCTTTCCAAGAAGTAGCCTGTTCTAACATGTCTAAAATATGTGAAACAAAGCTCCAAATTCCATGCTTCTAAAGAGCACTCTTGTTGCACTTTATCCAAGACACATATGTTTGTTCTTCGTGTAATCCATGGGATATTCAATACTTTTCTCCAAGACCACAACTCAGATGAATTGATTCTTCTTCTGACATCCTAATTTGTGGTCCAGCTCTCAGATTGTGGTCCAACAATCAGACAAGTGCTTGGAAAGACTATGGCTTGAATTAGGTGTACCTTAGTTTTTAAGCTGACATCATTGCTTTTCAAGTCTAAGAAGTATCCTTGACAGCAGACTTTCCAGATGTTATTCATTGCTTGGTCTCCTGATTGTGTTGACTGTGGATCCAAGAGAGATGAAATAATTTAATATTTTGATCTTAATTTATCATGATTTCCTATTTGTACAGTGGGGAAGATTTTTGTTTTCTTGACATGGAGATGCAATCTATATTGAAGGATGCAGTTTTTTAATCCTCTGATCCCACTTGTCTCAGCAAGCAAGGTTGTGCATTTGTATAACACAGGTTGTTGATGAGTCTTCATCAGTCCTGATGTTACAGTCTTCTTGATAAAGTTGACCTTCTATAGTGATTTCTCAACATACAGATTGAATAGGTATGAGAAAAGACATACCTCTGATTGACACCTTTGCAGTTTCTCCTTGCTCTGTTCAGATAACAACTTCTGAGTCTAGTTATAAATTTAATACAAACATAATTAGAATTTCTGGAATCCCTATTCTTTTCAATGTTAGCCATAATTTGAGTTTGTTATGACCCACAAAAACATCTTTGCATAATCAATGAAACACAAATAGACATTATACTGGTGTTCCTTGCTTTCAGCCCAGATCCATCTGACACCATCAATAATATCCCTAGTGCCATGGTCTCTTCTAAACCTAGTGTGAAATTCTGGCAGTTCTATGTCAATGTTTTTTTCTAGCCATTTTGGGATGATTTTTAGTAATATTTTGCTTTCATGTGATATTACTGAATTTCCACATTCTGTTGGTTCTGTTGGCTCACCTTTTTTGGCAGTGGAAACAAATCTGGATCTCTTCTAGTCATTTGATCCAGTAGTTGTCTTCCAAATATCCTGCCATATACTGGTGAGCATGTCCAAAGCTGCATCTTTTAGTAGTTATCTTTAAATTGCATGTTCCCTCTTTATAATTTGAGGAGACTTGTGGAAAAAAATAGAAGCTAAATAAACAAATAAAAACCAGTAGGTTTCAATCATAGGGTTTCTTGAACCTTATTTTCATAGTCTATGCACAAACATTTGAGTGAGTATTTTAACAAATGTTTTTATCTGCTGTCAAGTTGTATCTGACTAAGGATGGATGTACCAATATGTTACAAGTAAAATTGCTCTATTTGGCTTTCAAGGTGGTGACCTTTTGCAAGCATCTCTTCAAATTTCTCTTCAAAAGCATCTCAAAATGGGTTCAAACCACTAAACTTCTGACAAGTCATTGACAGCTTACCCTATGGATACTATTCTAACAAAATCTCACTATTATCAAACTCTGTTTAAAATAAGTAAAGGTGAGTGTCAGAGTTGTATCCTTTCTCCATACTTACTGAATCTGTTATGCTAAGTAAACAATTCAAGAAGCTGGACTTTATGAAGAAGAATGTGGAAGAAGAATCATCTTTATGAACAAGAATGAAGATTAGAAGAAGACTCCTTGACAACCTGTATTGTTCAGATGATCCTAACTTGCCTTACAGAAAATGTAAAGAATTTGAAGCAATTACTACTGATCAAATATTATAACCTTCAATATGGATTACACCTCATCATTAAGGAAACAAAAATACCACTGGATTAGTAGTTAGCATCATGACAGATGGAAAAAGGTATAAAGCAATCAATTATTTCATTTATTTCATCCTCAATCAAAATTCATGAAAGCAACAGCAAAGAAATCAAGACATGTTTCATTGAAAAAAATCTGCCATCAAGGACCTGTCCATAGTGCTGAATAGCAATGATAACAGTTTAAAGACTAAGGTAAGTTTGATTTAAACCATGATATTTTCAATTGCTTTTTATGCATTCTGAAAGTTGAACACCAAGTAAAGATTACATAATGCCTTTGTATAATGGTATTGGTGAAAAGTATTGCACATCCCATGAACTTCCAAAAGGAGAAACAAATCTGTCTTGGCGAGAGTGTATTCAGGGTGACCCTTAAAGGCAAAGATGGTCAAACTTTACCTCATATGTTTTGAACACATTTTTCCTTCATAGAAGATATTAAACATGGAAAGGTGGAGGATCAGAGATAGAGAAGAAAAGCCTCCACAAGATGGGTTGACACATTGACTGTAAAAATGGACTGAAGCATATCAGAGATCATAAAAATGGTGGAACATAGGACAGGATTCACATTTGTTGTTTTAGGTTTGCTATGAGTTGTAATAGGTTCAGTGGCACAATAACAACATCATCATCATCATCATCAAACTGATTCCATTTTCACAAATAAAGTGCTCTTGTGTTGTAAGTTACTTTATAAGAATAAACTCTTCTAGCAATTTCTTACTTTTTTTAAAAAAAGTAAAACGGTGTGTGTCAGGATGAGATTATTTCACTAATTTACTCTGTATGCTGAGAAAAAAAAATCCAAGAAACAGAACTGTATGAAAAGGAATGAGACACCAGAACTGGAGGAAGTATAATCTTAAATAGGTAGATGAAAAAACATTTCCTGTCAAATGTTAAGATGATTTGAAGCATGTACTGCTAATGATCAAAGACATTAATCTTTGATATGGGTTATGCCTTAACAGAAATAAAAGAAAATCCCTCAAAAAGCAGTATCATGAAAATGGAGAATATATTGACATTTTTAAGGATTTAATTTTGTTTCAATAGACAACAAAATCAAATGATATCTTGAACTGAGTAAATCTATTATAAGAGTGACAAAAGCAAAGGTGTCACTTTTAACACTAAACTATGTCAGGCCCAAGTCATGGTTTTTCCAATCACCTTATCTATAAATGAAAAGTTGACAGAAGTAAGGAAGACTGAAGAAAAATTAATGTCTTTGAATTATGGTGTTGACAATAACTATTGAACACACAAGGGATTGTAACAAACAAAATCAAATCTGTCTTAGAAGAAGTTTAGACAGAATTCTCCTTAGAAGAAAGTATGACAAGATTGCATATGTGTATTTTGGTCAAGCGAGCAGGGTTGTGTCATCTAAATAACACAAATTGTTGATGAATCTTCCTCCAGTCCTGACGTCACATTCCTTCTCATACAGATCAGCCTCACAGATAATCTGTTCTGCATATAGATTGAAAAGGTATGGAGATAGGACACATCCCTAGTGTACACCCTTCCCAATTTTGAACCACGCAGTGCTTCCTTACTCTCTTCTGATGACTGGCTCCTGGTCCAAGTACAGGTTTCACATTAGCATGATCAAGTGTTCTGGGATTCCCATTCTTCTCAGAGCCAGGCACAGTTTGTTGTAATCCACACAGTCAAATGTCTTTGTATAATCAATAAAACACAGAGATTCTTCTGGTACTCCTTGTTTCCAGCCAAGATCCGTCTAACATTAGCTACAATATCTCTAGTACCACAACCCCTTCTAAACCCAGCCTGAATTTCTGGCAGTTCTCTGTTGATGTGCTGTTCCAGTCTTTTTTTGGATAATCTTGAGCAGTATCTTGCTTGCATGTGATATTAATGGTATTGTTCGATAGTTTCCATACTCTGTTGGATCACCTTTCTTTGGAATGGGAACAAATATAGATATCTTCCAGACAGTTGGCCAAGAAGAGGACCTGAAGCACTTGCTGCAGAATATCGAGGACTGCAGCCTTCAATATGGATTGAGGCTCAATATCAAGAAAACCAATATTCTCACGACTAGGCCAATTGGCAGCATCATGATAGATGGTGAAGAGATTGAGATTGTTAACAGCTTTAGTTTGCTTGGTTTCACAATCAACACTCTTGGCACCAGCAGCTAGGAAATTAAAAGATATAGAAACCTCTCCAAAGTACCAAGGATCAATGATGTCAGCCTGGAGACTAAGGTACACCTGATGCAGGCCATGGTCTTTGCAATCACTTGCTATGTGTCAGAGAGCTGGTCAATGGCTAGGGATGGTAGAAGGGAAATTGATGCCTTTGAACTGTAGTGTTGGAAAAGAGTATTGAATATACCATGGACCGCTAAGAAAATGAACATGTTTCTCCTGAAGAGGATTAAACCAGGCTGCTTCTTGGAGGCAAGGACTCTGAAGCTTCATCTGACATATGTCATGCTTGGGAGTGTGGAAGGACAGCGCAGGAGAGGAAGACCCTCAATGAGATGGATTGATTCAGTGACTAGGGTAATGGGTATAGGTGTGTTGGAAACAGTGAGATTGGCACAGGATAGAGCAGGGTTTATGGCTATTGTACATACTGTCACTGTGAGTCATAGGCAACTCAACAGCACATAGCAACAACAAATAACATTTTGGTCAAGTGTCAAGAGGAACCAGCTCCTAGAAAACAATAGTATTTTTGATAAAGTAGAGACTCAGATATTTTTAAAAGGTGAATTCACACACTGACTGCATCAAGTGGGATCAAATACAGCAATCATTGTAAATATGGAACAGGACCAAGAAATATTTTCTTCTGGCATACCTTCCTTTGAGTCACGATCAGTCAGAGTCAACTTAATGGCATCTAACAACAACAGTCGTTAATGTCACAATGTACTCCAAAAGACTTCTTTAAAATCTTCTTCAGCGTCTATAAGGAAGCTGTGGTGGCCTTGGAAAGCGTCGCGGTTCCGGCGGCGTCCGGTGAGCTCTATCTAGCTGGCCCTTGAAAATCCGGGGGAGAGGGTGTAAATCTCACGCCGGGCCGTGTTGCTGACCTAGAGGGACATGATTTGAATCCAACAGCTGATCCAGGTGAGAAAAATGGGCAATTAACCCTCATGCCATTTACTGATTCTGAAAATCCACCAGAATGTCAGCTATGAGTTGGTTCTGACTTGACACCACCCAGCACAAACAGTATACATTTTTAAAAAGCAGTAATATCCAAAATGGTTTGCCTCTTTCTTTGATATATCATTTTAACGAATCCATATTCCCTGCCATTTATGTGAACATCTTCATCCGCAGGCAAGAATTAGTATTTGTAGAGCCAGCAAGTAGATCTGAGCATTGCTTTCTCTTTTGATACTTATTTGAGTGACAGTTTGAGTCCCTCCAACTACTTTTTTAAAAGTATTGTATATATAAACCAGCTGACTCTGTGAAGGAGTTCTAGGAAGATTAATGAAAAAATAATTATAAGATAGTCTGAGATATTTGAAAGTAAAGGAATGTAATAAAAAATGATGCTATAATATTGTAGTTCCTTTGTATATTTTAAGTGCATATCTATCATTTCCATAATATGAACATAAGTAAGTTTCACTTTTAGTAAGTAAATAGTGAAAAACTTTAACTTTGCTGTTATGGTAAGACCATTTACCCAATGGCAGAAGCAGGAGTGGCATCCACTTCCTAAACAACACCCCTCTGGAAACTATGAACTTTGAGAAACAATGATAGTTATCAAAAGGCTTCGGGTCTTTTGTTCATAAAGTCTCTATATGTCGATCTCGACGTGAAGACAATCAACAACAACAATGGCAGAAGATTGATTTGGGTTATTTTTCCTTGGTAGTTAAGATGATAAGTACTTCAAAAACAATTTAATCAGTGTTTTTGCTCAAGTTTACCTAAAATTGAATTACAAATCTGTAAGGGGGTATTTAGAAAAAGGTGCTTGGAATGAGCTGGAGCGCACCGCCGGGGCAGGCGGG
>NW_006399791.1:11289605-11291958 GCF_000299155.1 Elephantulus edwardii | reverse complement strand
TTTTTTTCTTTACGTTTGTAAGCTTTTGTGCCTCAAATACCATCTGTAAAGTATATTACTTAAAATAATTCTTTGTATCTTAAACAACCATATCAGTGAAAATATGTGTTAATCAAAATTCTTTAACTAATAAAATAATCTTTTTAAAAGCTACTTGAAATTGGATGGGATAGATTCAAGGTCAAATTTTGGTTCCTGTGGGATTTAACCTTTAGTTTGAACTTGGATATGAGTAGTGATGGTCTGTTACAATCAGCAGCTGGCCTAGTTTTCACAGCTGATATTGAGCTTCTCCAATGAGTCTTTCCACAGATGTATTTGATCAGATTTTGTGCTTACTATCAGGTGAAATCCATGTGGATAGAGGGCATTTATGTTTTATTGCACAGAATTCTATCATTCTATCTCCTGCAATATTTCTGTCACAAAGTCCATGATTTCCACCAACTTATGCTTCTTCCTGTTCCTGACTTTTCTATTACAGTCAATAATAATAATTATTATTATTATTGTTAATTATTATTTATTATTAACCTCAGAGACAGGTTTGAGACCTAAACTCTAATGAAAGAAGACAAAATTAGCTGTGGGAGCTATCAAGAATGTCATCCAGGAAGAAAGCAAAGAAAGAGGAGAAAGAAAAGACCAAGATGGAAGTCAGAAGAGACTCTGAATATTGCACTAGAGCATGGAGAAGCCAAAGCTTTTCTTGTTTTGCTTTGGTTTTTTGTTCTTCTCTGTCTTTGTAATGACCTTTTGCTTTATTCCTGGATGATTCTTGACATCATCCCACAACTCTGGTATTTATTTCGTCATTGGTGTTCAATGCTTCAAACCTATTCTTAAGGTGATTTTGCAATTCAGACGGAGTAGGTTTAAGATTATATTTTGGTTCTCATAGGATTGTTTTAATTTTCTTCAGCTTCTGTTTGAACTTGACATTAGTAATTGGTAGTCTGACCCACAGTCCCTCCCTGGCCTAGTCTTGACTGTAGATATTGAGCTTCTCCAGTGATTCCTCCACATATGTAGTCAACCTGATTCCTATGGAGCCCATCAAGTGAAGTCCATGTGTAAAGTCACCATTTGTGTGTTTTAAAAAGAGTATTTGCCGTGAATAATAAATCATTGAAAATACAAAATTCAATCATTATATTTCCAGCCTCATTTTTCCAGCCTATATTTTCTGACTGCTAATTGTTCTTCATTATTTCCAACTTTTACATTCCAGTTACCAATTATCATTAACGTATCTTAGTTGCATGTTCGGTCAATTTCAGACTACAAGACTTGGTAAAAATTTTCAATTTCTTCTTTTTTGGCTTTAGATGTTGGAGCGTGTAGCTGAATAATAGTTGTATTAACAGGTTTTCCTTGTCGGCATATGGATAATATCCTGTCACTCACAACATTGTATTTTGGGATAGAACTTGAAATTGGCTTTTTGACTATGAATGGAACACCATTATTCTTCTGTTTTTCTTTCCTGGCACAGTATATCCTGTCATGATTATCTGATTCAAAATGACCAAGCTGGTCCACCTTATCTCATTAATGCCTAGAATGGTAGATGTTCACATGCTGTTTCATTTTTCACAATTTGTAATTTTCCAACTGCCTCAGAAAAGTCTTAAAATTAGTGGAAGCATTATGTCTACTTAAATCCTACAGTATTTATGACATATTTCTTGAGTATATGCGCTTTAAAAATATCAATTCAATCAATGTATAAGTAAATGCATAATTTTGTTTATAACAAACTCTTCTTTGTACATATTCTAAATGAGGATTATTATTTTCAAATGCTTACTAATCCTTCTTCCAAACTGTGCTTTTATGGGACATTGGTAACTTTGACTTGGACATTGATAGCATCCATCACCAACTTAGGTGAAGGAAACTGAAAGAGAATTTCACTCACTTTTATTTTCCATTTTCTTAGTAATATGAAAAGTAAAGGAACACATATCTGGGAGGAAAGAGAATAATTTTCTTTTTAGAGTTTTGTATTTGTGTTCATCTGTGTGTCTGAGATTTTCCCTTCTGTTTTGACTTCAGTTTCCCAAACTGAAAAATAAAGTTCTTAAACTAAACCATCTCTGTGCTCTTGTTCAACCTCACATTCTTTTAATTCATGTTTAATTTATTATAAAGATTTGACACAAAGCTGTATCAGAGGCCTGGTAGAATTGCCTTCTTCACAGGTGTTTCCCAAGTGCTATACAAATGGAATTCTAATTCATTTTTAGATAGTTGATATTAATATTTTATTTAAGAAATATATAGTCTCATAATGAGACAATGAAATAAATAATATATTTTTATCCGTAAAGAATCTAGAGATTTGGTTTTG
>NW_006399791.1:11287061-11288740 GCF_000299155.1 Elephantulus edwardii | reverse complement strand
TTCCTAGGGTGTATTGCTAGCAGTGGAATAGCTGGGTCATGCAGAATCCCTATGTTCAGCTTTATTTACTTATTCTTTACAAAACAACAGAAGCATGTTTTATTTCAATTCTGTTGAGGGGAGTGACAGAGACGGAAAGCAATAAAAATAGGGGAGGGGTCTCTATGTTCAGCTTTTTGAAAAACACCAAACATCCTTCCAGAGTGGTTGTACTATTTTACTATCCCACCAACACTGTATAAGAGTTCCTATCTCCCCACATCCTCCTCAACATTTATCACTTGCTGTTCTGTTGAACTTTTGGCAGTAAAATATTTTCATTCTTCCCTTGCTTAAAAACCTAGAGAATTACTTGGTGGTTGTTGTCTACCACCGAGTTGGAGCCATCTTATAGTTGACCCTCCAAAAAGTTTTCAGAGCAATAATCAAATGGGACAGACTGCACATCCTTCTGCAGAGCAGCAGGCAGAATTGAACCACGTGCCTTCGGGATTAGAGTGCAGATTCTTACCACTAGGCTACCGTATCTCCCTAGAGCCTTCTTTTAGCACTGGTAAATATAAATATCTGTAATCTATTTTTTTTTCATAGACAATGTCACTCTAACAATTTTTCTCAACCCAAATGGAGTAACTTTTGTGTTTTTTTCATGTTCTTATGGAGAGAAAAAAGAAACATTTTCTAAAGTTCTTTTTTCTTCTATGACATCTTAGTCAGAGGGGTAAATGTCTATCTGACATATATAAATCTTTGAAAGTAGACGACTGTGTTTCTGTTATGATGTCAGTAACTTCCAGAAGACTTTGATATAATAATTGTTTTCCCTTCATGCATGTAATAGATGAATAATACAGTTAATATTGGGGAAAACACTCAACAAAATTCCTTTCTTTTCAATATTTAGAGTAGAGAAATAAATGTCATAATCACTGTGATTATTCTGATTTTTTAAATTTCCCATCATAGGATAATATGATGGTTTATTCTATTATAAATTTTTAGTACATTTTTAATAGCCACTTACTATGTCATTGGAAGTATCAATACATCTTCATTGTGGTATATTGAAGTGTCTTGTATATACTAAGGACTGTCAAAAGAGCAAGAAAATCTAGCCTAGAGGAAATGCAATTGAATTACTTTTTAGAGGGAAGGATGGTGAGTGCTGGGCAAAGCAGGTCAACAGAAGCTTGGAAAACCTTCAGGAGCTGGGTTGACACAATGACAGTAATAATGAGCTAGAGAAGGACAGAGAAGGTGAGGATGGTGCAGAATAGGGCTGGCTTTCAATCTGCTGATCCTAGGGATACCGAGCCCCAGTTAATGTGAAGGTCTCTAACAGCAATACAACATGTCACTGGATAAAATGATAGATAATACTTTCCATTTCTACAATCTTATTTGTTTCCAGTTTTTACAGTATAAACTCTATTGTACTGAATCTATCTTCACATGCAAATCTGTCAGTTTTATAATTTGTTTTGTCTTTTACCCCCATTAATTTTCTTTTCCAGAAATGGAACCATTAAGTCAGCAAGTTTGCTTATTTTTATATCTCTTGATAAATATTGCCAAATTTATTTTTCTCTTTAGAGTTTATATCGACATCTTGTTTATCTTAAAATTTGAGAAATTTTAGAAGAGAATGAGATCTTATTTTTTTTAAAATTATTATTAAA
>NW_006399791.1:11239032-11283788 GCF_000299155.1 Elephantulus edwardii | reverse complement strand
ATTCAGTGAATATTTTTCTGTTAGTTTTTCACCCTTTAAATGACACTTATTTGCTTATATATTCATTGTTTGTATACTATTTATTATAATATTAGTTATTATATTGCTTATATGTTTATTGTTGTTGTGCCATTGAGTGGACTCTGAGTCAAAGCAACCCTATGCACAATAGCTCTGAACCCTGCTCTATCCTGAGCCAATCTCACTGCCTTTGGCACACCTACCTTCATTACTCCAGTTATTGTGTAAGTCCATCTCATCAGGAGTCTTCCTCTCTTTTACTGTCCTTTCACTCTTCCAAGCATATCTGTCTCCAATGACTGGTCCTTCCTGACAACATGCCAAAAGTATATGACATTGAGCTTCACAATCCTTGCCTTCAAGGAGCAGCTTGGTTTCACCCTCTCTAGGTCAGATCTCTTTGTTCTATTGGCGATCTGCGGTAGTTTAAATGCTTTTTCAGAACCACAACTCATAGCCAAGCCTATATTTATTTTATTGCTTGAACATTTGGAAAGTCTATACTAGTAAAATGATAAATACTAGTTTCTATTTTCTAGTATTTGATTATTTGCTTTTCAGATTCTTCAACCAAGAACCAAAGAAAGGATATTTAAAATTGCGGTAGAAGCAAAGGTTAGTCGTTATCTAAAGGAATTAAATATTAGTGTCTGAGGTGTTATCATGTATTCAGAGGCATTTGAGTTTTTAACCCACCACTATTCCACCACCGTTTCCTTTTTTTTTTTTTCCTTAACCATTAGAAGAGCAAAATATCTTAGAACTGGCTCAATTTGCAATTCAATATTCAAAATCCTAGAACATACAATGTGAGAAGAAGGAAGTCAGGAACGCTTCTTCATATAGCCAATCCCAAGCTTGACTTTCCATGCTTTCTGCCTGGTGGTGGCCGAAAAAGGCATGTGACTCTGCTCTAATGAGCAAACGGAAGCATCATGTGATAGATCTCTGTTGTTTTCTAAGTATCTGAACAAAAGGAATACTCTAAACCACAATTATTTTTGAAATAAAATTTTTAGCTTGTACTGGTTTACTTACAAAATGTGCATACATTGTTTTTCATTCCAAATCTTTCCCATTCCTTTTACTTCCCCTCACTCCACTCATCAAATTGTGAGGCCCTATGATTAACTACCACCTGCTACCACCTATCCTCACTCCTATGCTCCCACCTTTCCTCCTTTGGATCCTTATATGTGTTCTATGATAATGATCTTATACAGTATTTGTCCTTATGGTACTGAGTTAGTTCCCTTAGTATAATGCTCTCCAGTCCCTCCCAAGGAAGGTAGTGATTTACAAAATCATTGCTCCTATGTGTTGTGTAGTATTTCACTGTGTTAATGTACCAAAATTTCTCAACCCATTTGACAGTGCTGCTATGAACATTGGTGTACATGTCTCCATTTGTATTTCTATTTTAATTTTCTTGGGATATATTTCAAGCAGTGGCATAGCTGGGTCATATGGAATTTCTATGTTCAGCTTTCTGAGGAAATTCCACATTGCCTTCCAAAGTGTTCGCATCATTTTACAATCCCACCAACAGTACATAAGAGTTCCTATCTCTCCACATCCTTTCCAACATTTATTATTTGCTCTCCTATTAAATTTTGCCACTGCTACTGGGTTGAGATGGTATCTCATAGTGGTTTTGATTTTCATCTCTCTTATTACCAGTAATATTGAGCATTTCTTCATGTGTCTGTTGGCTATCTGAATATCTTCCTCCATGAAAAATCTTCCCATGTCTTTTGTTCATTTGTAATTGTGTTATCAGTATTTTTCTTGCGAAGTATATGTAAGTAGGATTCTATAAACTTTTTATATGAGATTCTTGTCTGAAGGGATATTGCCAATTTTTTTTTCTAGTCAAAAGATTTTCTTTCCATTCTTTTGGAAAAGGTTTTTGATATGCACAGAGATGTAATCTTTAGTTTTTTTTTATTGTCTACTAGTTTATTTACAATATTCAAATAAATTGTTTTCAGGAACAAATTCTTTCGATTTGCCTCACCCCCCCCAAACTATCAAATTGTACAACCCCATGATTTATCTTCCCCTCCCCTGCACATCTTCATCCCTCTGCTTCCAACCTCTCCCACCCCTTTGGATCCTTATACTCATTCTACAATAATGGTGTTATACAATATTTATCCTTGTGGGACTGAGTTAGTTCACTCAGCATAATGCTCTCCAGTCCCTCCCAAGTTAGGTAATAATTTACAAAATCATTGTTCCTGAATGCTGTATAGTAGTCCATTGTGTGCATGCACTGTAATTTCTCACTCCATTCATTTGTGGTTGGAAATTTTGGCTGTGTCCATGTTCTTGTAATGGTGAATAATGCTGGTATGAACATTGGTGTAGAAATCTCTGTTTGGGCCTCAAGTCTCATTTTCTCAGGGTATATTCCAAGTAGTGGAGTATCTGGGTCATATGGAATTTCTATGTTCAGTTTTTTGAGAAAACTGCCTTCCAAAATGGTTATACCATTTTACAATCCCACCAACAATGTATGAGAGTTCCTTCCTTGCCACATCCTCTCCAGTATTTATTATTTACTGCCCTGTTAAACTTTGGCACTGTTACTGGAGTGACAAGCTACCTCATTGTAGTTCTGGTTGCATCTCTCTTTTTGCCAGTGATTTGGAGCATTTCTTCATGGGTCTGTTGGGCATCTGAATATCTTCCTCTGTGAAAATCCTTCCATTGTCTTGCTCATTTTGTAACTGGGGAAATGATAACCTCTTCAACAAATGGAGTTGACAAAACTGGACTTTCACCTGCTGAAAGCTGAAACAGGATCCCTACCTTGCATCATATATAAAAATCAACTCAAGGTGGATCAGAGACCTGGGAATAAAACCCAAAACCCATAACGTTCATAAGAGACAAACTGGGATCAAGCTTAGAAGTGCCCGTCCAGACTAAAGAGACTGCCAAATACAACCAAAAATGTACAATCTGAAGAGGATAAAGTGATTCATGGCACCTTCTAAAATTAAATCCATGTGTGCATCAAAAAACTTTTTTCAACAGGGTGAAAAGAAAACTTACAGACTGGGAACAAACATCTCAAACAGTAGTCTTACATCAAAAATTTACAGAATATTCCTGGGTCTCCGTGGGATTTAATCTTTAGAAGGCCCACTCATTAATTTTATCCTATTCAGATTGTGCATTTCTGGCTGTATTTGGAAGTATCTTTATACTATAGACTAGGCCATCTAAGCATGATCCTAGTTTCTAACGAACTTTATGGTTTTGGACTATACTCCCAGGTCTCTGATCCACCTTGTGTTTATTTTTTATGTATGGGGTGGGATGTGGGTCCTGTTTCAGCTTTCTGCAGGTAGCAGTCCAGTTTTGCCAGCACCATTTGTTGAAGAGGTTGCAATTTCCCTACTTGATAGGGTTTTTTCCTTGTCAAATATCAGTTGACTATAGATAGCTGGGTTTATTTCTGGGTTTTAGATTCTGGTCCTTTGGTCTATGTGCCTGGCATTGTACATAATCATGCTCTTTTGATGACTACCACTGTTTAGTAGGTTTTGAGGTCAGGGAGTGCTATGCCTCCCACTTCATTTTTGTTTTTCAGAAGTGCTTTGGTTATTCTGGGTTTCTTTCCTCTCTAAATAAACTTAACAATTTCTCTTTTGATCTCCCTGAAAAAATGAATTTGTTATCTGGATTGTAAATGCATTGAACATGTAGATTGTTTTTGGTAGGATTATCATTTTAACAATATTGAGTCTTCTCATCTATGAACAGGGAACATATTTCTATTCATTTATGTCTTTTATTGTTTTTCACAGAAATGTTCTGCAGTATTCTTTGTACAGGCCTTTTGGATCTCTAGTTAGATTCACTCCCAAGTATCTCAAGTTGTTGTTGACTATGGTAAATAGTATTGCTTTCTTAGTTTCCTTCTCTGAATTCTCTTTGTTACTGTAGAGGAATCCCCATGATTTTTTGATATTGATCTTATATCCTGCCACTCTACTAAACTAGTCTATTAACTCTAACAAGATTTTGGTAAGTCATTGGGGTTTTCTGTGTACACTATCATATCATCTGCATATAGTGACAGTTTAACCCTCTCTTTGACAATTTGGATACCTTTTATTTCCTTCTCTTGTTTTATTGGCCTAGCCGGCATTTCCAATACAATACTGAATAGAAGTGGTGACAGCAGGCATCCTTGTCTGATCCCTGTGATATTGGTACTCCTGGTACTAGACAGCAGGGATGGCAGCTGGGTGGTCTCCAGGCAGTGGGGTTTCTATGTGGTGGTGGCAATGGTCTAGTTCTCCGGGTGGTATTATGGTCTGGACCACACTAAAACGGAATCCCCTCAACCTGGTAGGTGACTGGGCTGGGCCCCAGGCTTTAGCAGACTCTGGGGAAGCAATGACCGGAAGATGCTCCTGGCCAGCCATGCCACATAGGCCTTGGCATCTTGTAACAGAGCAAAGATAAGTTCCCCTGACTTCTAAGCCATAGCTATTACCTTACAATAATAAATGTTTACTCTGTACCATGTTGTCTAATATCTCCAAATCAATGTTAGCTTAAGGCACTTTTTAATGTTGTTCTACTCTAATTAGGCCAGCTATAATTATCCCAATAATGCATCTTCTGACTGGTCAGTATGAAAAACACCAGAATCAATGCCATCAGTCACAAGTGATAAGGGAGATTCGCTTGGAATTCATTTAACAAACATACATGGAAAAATTTCTGTGTACCAGATCCTTCTCTTGGGACTAAGAATCCAAAACATAATTATCACATTGAGCCTGCTTTCTAGGATAGTGATCTTTGCACTTAGTGAATAGTTTTTTGAAAGGACATATTCTAGGGCTCTATTTTAGATTGTCTAAATCAGGATAGAGATTATATAATATTCTTGAAAAATTAGTATTACTCTGAATGTCTAATGTTATCATTCAAAATTGCCTTTCAAGCCAAAAGATTAACTTTGTTTTATGCTGGCATAATTATTGTATTAAGGAGAGAGGATGCCATGTGGATGAGCAGGAAAATGCAAATGGAAATGTTAGTGTATCCACAAGGGGACTGGTTATCTACCATTCCACAACATTCTACAAAGAGATTGGCTAGTCTTGTCATTGAACTGAATAAGCTAGAGTGAGAGTTAGGCAGATCTTCTGGTGCCATTGAAGATGAAACAAGACAATCTAAGATGTCTTTCCTGCTTCAGCTACAACCATGGCAGAAATGCTTATGGACAAACTGGAGACTTAACAGGAGATGGGCTTTTGGCTTAGGGGGTGGGAGAGCCAATATTGGCTGGACTGAGAGCTTGAGAACAGTATCCTGAAGCCACGAGGCTCAGGGCTGACGTGTCTGTGTGTACATATCAGAAGCTGTCTTAATTGTATTCTGTTAATCTGGGTTATGACCTTTTGATTTTCCCAATATGCTTCTATGTGGTCTGTGATCTATTACATTGGATTTTGGACCCTGCAATGTGATAAGATTTGTTTTTGGATGAGTAGAAAGAGGTATGGGAGCTTGGGGAACATGTCTGACTTTTTGGAACTGGTTTTGTGTTATTGTTGCTGTGGATGGGGACAGTTGCCCTTTGTAAAGTTGGTAAAGGTCAGACATGGCTGTCCCCATGTGGCCCTTGTTATTTTAATAGTAAAGGTAAAATATGGCTGCCCCCATGAGGCCTTTGCTCTTTTTACAATTGCCCACATCTATAAAGAAAGGGACCTTGGTAGTATAGTAGATTGTCAGTCTACTAACCAAACATCAGCAATTCAAACCTACTAGAAACTCCTATGGAGAACGAACAGACAGTTTCCACATGTTAAGGTTTACAACCTCAGAAACTCGGGGAAGGGTCCTCCTGAGTTGTAATCAAGTCATTCACAGTGGGTTTGGTTTTAGTTTAATTGTTGTTGCTGTTCTTGTATACTGTCTAGTCAAAAGGACTCATCGCTGAATCTAGGAGGGTTTTCTGAGGTAAAAGATAACATGTGAGAACATTGCCCATCTTTCTTTATTGGAGCACTCTGCGAATTCAAACAGTGTACCTTTAGGTTGGTACCACAATTCCTTACTATAAAGCCACCAGCCAAGCTTAAAAAAAAAAATTAAAAGGAGGAAAACTGAGGGGGGTGTGCATTGATAGTTAAAAAGACCATTTTTAGCTCCATTTTGAAATACTCTGTTGTTAAAGACATGATTATATCCATACAAATACAAAGAAGACTTGTTAAACCACTGTCATTCAAATAGATGCACCAACAGCCAAGGGGAAAGAGGTATAAATAGATTATTTCTATCAAATTTTTCAGTCAGGAATTGATTGAACAAGCAGCAAATCTGCATTAATAATAACGGTTGGTATGACAAAAATTGGGAACAGGGAAGAAGTTGTTATAGAACACATGGACTTGCTGATAGAAAAGAGGCTAGAAACAGAATTACAGAACTTTCTACAATCATTCACTTATTCATTGCATATACCTTTTTATAAGAAACACAAGCAGCACCTCTATACATGGACTCTATCTGATGGTCTACACAGAAATAAGTTGATTACATCTATGGAAAGAACCATTGGGGAAGTTTAGTATCAACTGTGAAAAGTATGCCAGTTACTGCTTATGGAATAGATCATCAGCTACTCATGTGTAAGTTCAAACTGAAGCTAAAGAAATTACATCAAATCCACCAGAATTCAAAGTATACCCCACCTAAATGTAAATACCGTCTCAGAACAATTTTGAAGAAAGAAAACCCCCAATTGTAGAGTCATTTATGACTCATGCAAACCACCCATCAGGTTTCTAAGGCTGTGAAATCTTTATGAGTATACATTTGCCCTCTTTTTCTTGGAAAACCATACTTAGATTTGAACCATTAACCTATTAGTTAGCATACGAACACAGAGTACACTACGAGCTGAGTATGAGTAATGGATCAATTTCATATTATTTATAGTAAATGGGATTTTGAGAGATAAACTTTCAAAACATCAGTACAATTGCAGTCATTGACACATTTTTATTGAGCAATGATTATTCATAAAACAGTCAGCTATCTTTTGAAGCGGATACATAAACCATTAGATATTATCTCTAATCTGTAGGTGCTGACACCCATGTTGGATAAAATAGATCTTTCTCAGAACAAATGAATAGTATTCAATGATAAGTGACATTTTTTAAAATAGCATCTTACATCTCTTTTAAAAACCTATGATCAAAGGTTCCTTGATGCTGACATAAAATTCTATGTAATAATAAAAATATTACTTAAATAATGTACAAACTTAAAATGATGTACAAAGATCTATAAATATTGCACTTACACAACTGTGAGACCAAACCAAACTTAAAAACGAGTCTAAATAAAACTATGAGAATATACTATAAAACAATATAATTTTAATTAAAAATGTTGATTTAATATGTGAATAGTATTACTTTATGGCAGCTAAATTTCTGTTTTTCAAAGAGTTCTGAGAACTTTTGTGATGTTAATGGAGCAAGATTGTTGTTGTTGCTGTTATATGCCTTCTACTTGACTAGGACCCATAATAAGCCCATGAACAACAGCTCTGAACCTTGCCCTGTCTGGAGCCAATTGTACCATCTCTGACACATCTGCCTTCATTGGCACAGTAACTGTGTCAAAACATGTCATGTAGGGTCTTCATCTCTTGCACCAACCTTCCACCTTTCCAAGCATGATGTCCTTTTTCAGAACTGGTCCCTCCTGACAACTTGTTCAAAGTATGTGAGACTGAGCTTCAAAATCCTTGCCTTCAATGAGCAACTTGATTTCACTCTTGGCAGGACAGGGCTGTTATTCGTGAATCTTCTGGCATCTTAGTCATTGTCCTGTTCTAACCCAGTTGAGACAAGATTAGAGATGGTTGTATAAAGGGAGGTCTGGTGGCCTAGTGGCAAGAAGCTGAACTGCAGTCCCAAAGGCACGTGGTTCAAGGCCACCAACTGCTCTGAGGAAGAAGGTTGGGCAATATCCTCCCATGTGATTAACTGCCTCTGAAACTCACTCTTAAGAACAAGAAGTCTCTTCAAGGGTGTGGCCTATATTAAGTGTATGCATGAATTCTCTGGTAAAGTTAGAGTTTTTTGTCCAATCCTGCATCTTGCTCCTGAGTTCTGGACTTGAACCAGAGGCCTGCTGAACTTGACTCAGCAGCCAACCATACTGTTGATTGTGGACTACCTCTGAAATCAGCAGTCCATGACCTTATTATTCTCTGTCTTGGACTCAATAGCCTTAAGAAGGCCTTTGTCCTGAGGTCTGAACTAAAGACATGGGATTCCTCACTCCACTAGTGGCCTAGTGGGTAAGTTGCTGGGCTGCCAATTCATTGGACTTTTATTATTAGAGAGATCTGTCCTACCTCCAACCATCTTTTTCCCCCTAATATCAAACTCCTCCTTGAAAGCTTCCTAATGCGTTATTTTGCCCTGTGTGTTAACCTTCTTGGTGGGATATCAGCAAGCCAGCTCAGATCAGGTTTCTTTTCATGATAGTCAGTTGATGTGTTCTCTGGAGACTTTGGTCTTCTTCTGGGAACCCAGACTATGCTATTACCTCACCTCTTTGTTCTCCTCTTGCCTAAATCCACTGCAAAAGAAGCATTCCTAAGCTTTACCAATGGTTCTCCTGTAGACCCTCTTACTTTTCTTTATGTGAGTGACAAAAGTATTAAAGCTCACGTTTCTTAATGAGCCTTTTATCTGATACTTCTCTTTATTCCTCATGAGAATTTAACTGAGTCTTGAGTTATGATTGGGTTGGCTTGAATTGCAGGATGGCTAAAACTGCAGAACAATTCATCTCCCTCAAATATGTATACTTGCAATCACTGAAACATATCTCTGTCCCTTAAATATTTGAATCTCATTTTAAAGTGTTGATTACTTGATTTCTCTGTGTTTTCTGCTTTGTATATTGGTCAACAAGTTGAGTGTAGGAGGTATATTCAATTCAGCATTCCATTACACTCATTAAATTACCAAAGTTCAAGATAATGTTTCAGAAAATCACTTAGAAGAGTCTATGCTACTCCGTTAATACTTAAAAAATTTGGAGAAAAATAGGAAACATTTATTACAATAAAATATGTAGCAATGAAAAAAGTATGTCCCTTTGAAGTCAATGGGATGAAACATTCAAGTGAAATACAATTTTTTATGCATTAAGAAACTAAGTGGGAATTGGCTTATTCTGGGTTCTCTTAGAAAAAGGAAACCAATGAAACAGAGAGAGACAGAGATTGGTTTCAGAGAAATGGCTCACATGAATCTCATCATATATTATTGCTGTTGAGTTGGAACCAACTCATAGCTGACCCTCTAATGGGTTTTCAGAATCGGTAAACCACACAGAATCTTCAGCAGGGGCTTCAAATCCTCCTCACTTTCAGCAAGCAATCATTTGCATAACATAGATTATTGATGAGTCTTCTTCACAGAGTTCAGCTTTTTAAATTATTTGCTCAGTATACATATTCAAGAAGTATAGAGAGAGGATATAGCACTGATGTATGCCTTTCTTGATGTTAAATTACACAGAATTCCCTTATTCTGTTTGAACAACAGCTTCTTGATCTAGGTATACGTTTCACAGAAGTACAATTAAGTGTGGGGGAATTTCTCCTCTCTTCAGTGTTGCTTGGAGGGGAGCGTAACATTAGGGAGGTCTTCCGTGTGCACTGGATATCTCACATATGCTTCCCATGAGTATGTGAAGATAAAAGACGTGTTTGAAAAAGAAGTTATGGAGCCAAAATATGACTACAAATAAACAGTTGTCTGTGCAAGACCACTTCTCTTCTTTCTCATATTTCCTATTTCTATTTTTTTATCCCAGAAGTAAAACACAGTAAAAACAGTATCTCATATGCCAATTGCAAAGTATTCTTTAAATTGAAGCATAGTAGATGTCGGAGAATGAGGTAATATTAAACAGTTGATGAGGGTATGAGGCCTCATCTTGAAAGTGGGTGATGCTAGATTGCACTGGATCTTTTCACAATGGCAAGTCACTAGACATGTGTGGGATCTGCTGTCATTAAGAGCTGGGAAGGGCACATGCAGTAAAAACACAATGATAAAAGAAAACTAACACATATTTCTATATTTAAATTTCAGTGACCTGGTAACCCAAGAAAAGATACATGGAGACTAGTTTGTAATCTTTGTCATTGGGTTGTAGATCAAGTTTTAATTTTCATAAATTCCCTTTTTAAAAAATGTAATTATGTATTTTTGAAAATTTAGAAGTCTTTTGGCATCCAATTTTATGTTTTGTTAATTCACTCCACAGTTTATACTTTTTCAGATATATATTGAAATTAGCACATATTATGATTTTAATAACTTTAAAGGAGTATTCATTTGTGATTCAGTTTGTTTAGTGGCTTCCATTTTGTGAGAAATTTGGGACGTTTACAAACTGTTTATTTTTTTTTTATTCACTATAAAATGTGATGTTATGAGCATTAAAAAAACAAACCAACCAACACATTAACTCTATTGTCATTCTTAAGGGAAATAAGAAATTGTTTAGCCTATCAATGATATTTTACTTGAATCTTTTGAAGCTGAAAATATTCATAGAATACAAACACTTTTAATTGAATCAGAAAAAAATTAATATCTTGATACTTGAGCTGAACTTCTCTGGAATCTGCTCACTTTTAATTTGTCTTGGATAACAGAAAACACTCCATCACTTCTCACTGGGATTTTTCCAACACTCTTCCCAATTTAGACTCAGGACTGAATAGCTTGTAATAATTTCATGCTAGAGTGTAGTAGAACACATTGATTTAGTTGCATTGGCCCCCTTTTACCTATATTTAAGCTTCCTCAGTCCCAATAAGCAGTTTCTTTATCCTTCCCAAGGCTGTAATGAGAAATCTCTTCCTCTATTTGCCATCTGTTTTAATACCTTCTCTAGTCCCAAACCCCAGTTGCTCCTTGTTCTGATTACTATCAACCCTGCCCAATCAGGTAGTGGAAAGTATTTCAAATAAATTACATACTGCCTTATTTACTACAAAAGTTTATTAGGAAAATTCACCATACAAAGGGAATTTGTGAGATTCAGCTGTTTCCATGCCTTTGTTATTGAGATTAATTTAGGTTTGCTGTAACAGTTTGGGTTTTTAAAATATGATTGAATTCACATATCACACTCTCAATTACATTAACAAAGTTGTATAATTTACTTTTCATTACCCTGCAATGGAACTCCCTACCTATTAGCAGTCACTCTACATTCTCCCTTCTCTCCAACCATTGGCACCCACTACTAATCCCCTTTCTATTTACGAATTTGCTCACATTTTCATGTAAATGAATTAATAAAATATGTATCACTGTATATGTGATTTCCTTCAATGTGTGTAGTGTTTTCGAGTTCCATTCATAGTCTAGCATGAATCAGTATTTCCCTTTTTTTAGCTGAATAATATGCCATTGAATGAAGACATTACGTTTTTTAACCATTCATCAGTTGATAAAGATTTAGTCTTTCCACATTTTGACTATTATAGATAATGTTGCTATCAGCTTTTGTGCACAAGTTTACTCCTTTTAGGATTTTGTGCAAATATAGGGGTTTTTTTTCGGTTTTAATAGGGTAGATATTAAATTGCTGAATCCTAAGTTTATGATAGCATAATTTATGAAGAATTACCACGTTGTTTTCTAAAGTGGTTGCAGTATTTTATATTCTCTCAGAAATACATAAAAATTCTCATTTCTGAATACCCTTGCCAATAGTTGTTATTGTCTAACATTTTTATTATAGTCATTCTAGTACATCTGGTTTTAATTGTGTTTGAAATGAGCATCCTTCTAAGTAGTAGAGCACAATTTTGTCATTTCTCTGCATTGAGGTTACTTTGGATTGCTGTGATACTGAACGGTGTGCCATTGGTCCATCAAACGCCCTTGTGGTTGCACATGGTTAACAATGTTTGGTAGAGCTCACAGACTGAGACCGGCTTGGAAACAAGAGTGATGTCCACTTCGTAAACATGCCGATATATATTCTATGAACTTAGAGGAAGGACAACAGTTATAGAACTAGGTTAAGGTCTTTATTTTATACGGGCAGTACTAGATGACACATAACGACAACAACAACAACATATAATGCCAAGTCCTTATATCCATTTTGGACTTTGAGGAAGAGACTGGACTCTGTAAGATGCTGTTCTTGTTTTGGTTAAGGATATGTTTGGATTGTTTGGTTGTTTGTATTTAAGCCTCTTGTTTACAGTCAACAAAACCTCCTGGAGAACACTTGCATTTAAGGCCAAGAGCTTGTATACATTTTGGAGACTGAATGAAGTGGCTGGACTCTGTATGATGGACTTTCTTGTTTTTGTTGGGGATCAGTGTGAAATGTCTGGTTCACTTGGGGTTTTTTTTCGTTTTTTTTGGGGGGAGGGGGGAGTTCTTTTGTTTTTAAATTTGTTTCTTGTTTAGAGTCAACAAGACCTCCTAGAAGGCCCTTGTATTTAAAAATTGTGCCTAAAGGATTATATTTTAATGCCTTGTTACCATAATATGGAAGAACATTCTTCTAAATCATTACAGTATTCTCCTGTCAGTTTGCTGAGCTGAGCTAATCTGGGTTTGCTGTAACACTGAAACTTGTGCCTTTGGGGTCTCAAATGCCATAATAGCTGACCATAGTGGACAGTGTTTTGGTGACACTCCCAGTTGAAGATAGGTTTGGAAGCAGGAGAGGCAGCCACTTCCTAAACCATATGCTTCTGCAAACTCTGTGAACTTGGAGAAATGATATAGAAAGACCTCAGGTCTTCTGTTCATAGGGTTCATAAAGTTCTGCACTACTCAGCAATCATCCACCACAACAAATAGAGGTAAAGTTCTAGCTAATTATGGTTTAACTCAATTTTGTTGATGATGAATGGTTTCAAACATAATTTTATATGTTTACATCAAGAAGACGGAAGATTCTCACCACTGGGCCAATTGGCAGCGCCATGGTAGATGGAGAAGAGATTGAGGTTGTTAACAATTACAGCTTGCTCAGATCCACAATCAACACTCTTGGCTCCAACATTCAGGAAATCAAAAGATGAATTGCTTTGGGAAAATCTACTGCCAGGAACCTCTCCAGAGTGCTGAAAAGCAATGATGTCAGTCTAGAGACAAAGGTGTGCCTAATCCAGGCAATAAGCTTCAGAGAGCTGCACAACGACTAAAAATGACAGAAGCCATTGGGGTGTTAAACTCCATAACAGTTACCTATGGTGGACAGTGTTTAGTGGAGCTCCCAGTTTAAGACAGGTTTGGAAGCAGAAGTGGCATCCACATCCTAAACAACATGCTTCTGGAAACCCTATGAACTTTGAGAAATGATAGTTACAAAAACATTTTAGGTCTTTTGTTCATAGGGTCTTGCTCGACCCGACAGCAATCAACAACAAAAAACACAGCCATTGGTATGAATTTATTCTTTGAATAAATCTTTATCAAAAACCAGTTGTCCAATCTTAGCTAGTTTTGTTTTTTATGTATTTTAGATACTAAATCTTTGTCATACATATAATTTCCAATTTTTATCTTCCTATCAATTACCTGTTCACTTTTAAAAATAATGTCCTTCAAAGTATAAAAGGTCTTAAATTTTATTAAACCTGCTTTATCTATTTTTATTTCTTTGTACTTTGGGTATCATACTTAAGAAACTATTACCTAATCGAAACCATGAAGATAAATATAGTCACCTAAATTTTCTTCTAAGAGTCTATTTTTGTCTTTGATCCATTTTAAGATTAGTTCTTTTAATTTTTTAATGAAGTGAGGTAGGAAGTCCAAACACTTCATTTATTTGCATGTGGATTCAATTATCCCTTTTTTTATTTTAATAAAAGTTTACAGAGACTTTGGATTTCCATTCATTCATCGTTCCATACTTTCCTTCCTGCCCACCCCTCTCCCCTAGTTCATTTTTCTCTTTGAAAAGTAAAAAAAAAAAATTTCATTGTTATGAAATCCTCCCCAGTCCACTCCACCATGCAGCTTTTATTTAGAACTCTTGTCATGACAATAATTCCTAATCATATAATCTTCCTAAAAAGTTCTCTCCCTCATCAGGTTCAATGCAGCATACATTATTTATCCGTTCTTAGTTTTCCCCTAATTCTGATGTCAGACTGGCTTTAAAACAGTGGTACAATGCAGTATTTGTCCTTTTGTGACTGAGATATTACACTTAGTATAATGTCCTCCAGGGTTACCTATTTTGTATATTTCATGAGTTCCTCATTTTTCAATGCAGCACAGTATTCAATTGTATGAATATACCAAAACTTCTCTAACCATTTGTTGATGGGCACTTGGGTTGTTTCTAGCTCTTTGCTATTGTAAACAAAGCAGCAATAAACATGGGTGTGCCTATACCTGCTTGGGTGGCAGTTATGGCTTCTTTAGGTTATATTCCTAGTAGTGGAATTGCTGGGTCAAATGGTATTTCTATTTGTTAACTTTTTGAGAAAGCACCATACTGCCTTCAATAGTGGTTGCACCATTTCACACTCCCACCAACAGTGAATAAAGTTTCTCTGCAACCTCACCAACATTTGTTGTTTGCTGTTCTGTTAAATTTTGCAATTGTTACTTACTGCAGCCTTCAATATGGATTGACGCTCAACATCAAGAAAACAAAGATTCTCACCACTGGGAAAAAATTGCAGCATCATGATGGATAGTGTTGAGATTGAGATTGCTAACAGCTTTAGTTTGCTTGGCTCCACAATCAACACACCTGGAACCAGAAGTCAGGAAATTAAAAGAAGAATTGCATTGGGAAAATCTGCTGTCAGGCACCTCTCCAGAGTAATGAGCACTGAGGCACACCTGATCTACTTCATCAGAGAGCTGGACAATGACTAAGGATGAAAGAAGAATTGATATTGTTGAGTTGTGGTGCTGGAGAAGAGCATTGAATAAACCATGGTCTGCTAAGAGAATAACAGATTTGTTCTGGAAAGGGCAAAACCAGGCTGCTCCTTGGAGGCAAGGACTGAAGCTCCATTTCATATACGTGGGGCATGTTGCCAGGAGAGACCAGTCCTTGGAGAGAGATATCATACTTGGAAGGGTGGAAGGACTGCACAAGCGGGTAAGACCTGGATGAGATGGATTTACTCAGTGACTGAGGTAATGGGAGTAAGTGTGTCAGAGTCAATGAATTGGTTCAAGATAGAGCAGGGTTCAGAGCTGTTGTACATAGGGTTACTATGACTCAGAGTTGACTAGATGGTACATAGCAACAACAACGAGAACAATAACATATATATAACTATTTACTACTAAGCCATCTGACATCAGCAATGATATCCCTGGTGCCATGGCCTCTTCTAAATCCTGCTTGGACTTCTAATATATGTCTATTTATGCACTGTTCTGGCCATTTTTGAATGATCTTCACCAGTATTTGCTTGCTTGTTATATTAATGATATTGTTCTATAGTTTCCACATTCAGTTGGATCACCTTTCTTGGGGATGGGAACAAATACGAACCTCTTCCAAACCATTGGCCTGACAGCCATCCTCCATATTTTCTAGCATGGACTTGTGAGCACATCTAAGGCTGCATCTGTTAATTGAAACAAGTTAATTGGTATCCCATCAATTCTTGGGGCCTTACTTTTTACCAATGTCTTTAATGTAGCTTCCTCCTTCATTACCATTGGCTCCTGTTCATATGGTACTTCCTGAAAGTTTTTCAATGTCAATGAGCTCTTTCTGATACAATAATTCAGTGTATTCTCTCCATCTTTTGATACTATCTGGATCATTCGATATTGTCCATAGCATCTTTTAATATTGCAACACTAAGCTTAGTTTTTAAATTTTCTCAGCTTGAGAAATGCACAGTGAGTTCGTCCCTTTTTATTCTCCAATTCCTGCTCTCTGCACATTCCATTATAACACTTTGTTCTCTCAAGCTGCCCTTTGTAATCTTCTGTTCAGCTCTTTTACTTCAGCATGTTTTCCTTCTGTTTTGGCTTCTTGATGCTCCCATGCAATTTTTAGTGTCCCTTCTGACATCCACTTCAATATCGTCTTTCTCTTCTGGTTTTGTGATGTCCTTTTGCTTTCTTCATGGATGATATTCTTTATATCATACATTTGGTCACTGATCATTGGTGTTAAAAGTCTCAAACTTATTCCTAAAGTGATCTTGAAATTCAGATGGAATTCATTCAAGATCGTACCTGGGTTCATACCTATGGACTTATCTTCATGTCCTTCAGCCTCAGTTTGAACTTGCATATGAGTAATTCATAGTCTGACCAACAAAAATTTGAGGATGGCACTGGATAGAACAAGGTTAAGATCTTTTGTTCATAGGGTTGCTATGGTTTGTATTTGAGTCACCAACACCTAACAACAACAACTACTAGTAAGCCAGATAAACTAATGAAGAGATATATAGCAAGTGATTAATTTTCAGAGTTCTAAAATATTTTGTCAATGAGTTAATTTTATGTGGATTCACCATCTAAACCCAGGACAACAGCAGTTAAGAACTCAAAAATCATGTTGTATTTATTAAAATCTGCTGCCAAGTACCTCTTGAAAGTGTTAAAGAGCAAGGTTGTCTTTTTAAAGACTAAGGTGCATATATAACTATAAATAGATAAAGAGAGAAGGAAATACATATACAGGGAGCTTCGGTGTCATAGTGGTAAGGGATTGCACTGCCAAAACAAAGGTACCAAAGCAGTAGCTGCTCCATGGAAGAAAGATAGGTATTCTCCTCTTCTCTCATGTGAATTTATGATGTATATGTGGGAGAAAGATGCACAGTCTCCTCCCATGTGATTAACTGCCTCTGAAAACCCACCAGAGGGTCAGCTATGGGTCGATTCCAACTCTATAATACACAACACTCTTGTTTTTAACTTATTTGCATCTTAGAATCTTATATGTGTTTCTTGTACACAGACTATAAGTGAATCTTTCAGAAAATAAACTTTCCCTTTGAGCTGGAATGTTTAACTCATGTACATTTAATGAAATGATTGAAAGATAGAATTTATATTTGTAATTTTGCAAGCTGTATCTTTTAATATGTATTATTCCTTTGTTGTTATTCTGTTCTACTTACTTCTTGTTGTCTGCCCTGTCCTGAACCAGTCTCACTGATACCCACACATCTACTCCCATTATCCCAGTTATTGTATCAATCCATCTCATCTGGAGGTCTTCCTCTCCTGCATTGTGTCCCTCCACCTTCTTCTCCAAAGAATGGTTTCTCCTGGCCAGATGCCCAACGTATGTCATATGAAGCTTCAAAATCCTAGCTTCCAAGGAGAAACTTGGTTTCACCCTCTCCAAGACAGATCAATTTATTTTCTTGGTGGTCCATGGTATGTTCAACACTCTTCTCCAGTACCACAACCAAAGGCACCAATTCTTCTTCTATCATCCTTCTTTAGTCATTGTCCAGCTCTCTGATGCATAGCAAGTAATTACAAAGACCATGGACTGGATCAGGTGTACCTTAGTCTCTAGAATGACATCGTTGCTTCTCAGTACTCTGGAAAAATCCCTGACAGCATAATCACAGAATCCAATTCGCTTTTGGATTTCCTGACTGCTAGTGTCAAGTGTTGATTGAAGAGCCATATAACTCCATAGAACATAAGTAAAACAACTATTTGTTCACTTTAATTTTCTGTGTTCATTTATGTTGTGAATTTTCAGAACATTTCCTCTGTTGTCATTGGTTTAGTGTGTATAAAGTCATTGTCCAGCTCTCTAATGAATACCAAGTAATAGTGAAGATCATGGACTGGATCAGGTGCACCTTAGTCTTTAGATTGACATCATTGCTTCTCAGTACTCTGGAGAAGTCCCTGACAATGGATTATGATTTAAATAAAGTTGATATTTTATTATATCATTTTCATTTCCTATCACTGGTTTAATATGTTCACAAACACTGTTTTCATAGTGGTTTCCACAGAGGCAAGTTAAGAAGCCAGAAAACACATTCTTCATTCCTTTTTCTTTTTTGAAATAATACTAGTTTATTTACAAAATTCCAATACATTGATTTAGAGAACAGAGTCTTCCAATTCCCCTCAACCCCCACCTGTCAAATTGTACAACACCATGATTAATCCCCCCCAAATCCTGCGCATGCTCATCCATCCCTCTGCTTCCACCCTCCCCCACCCCCTTGGATCCTTTTCTCATTCAACAATAATGGTTTTATACAATATTTGTCCTTGTAGGACTGAGTTCACTCAGCATAATGCTCTCCAGTCCCTCCCAAGTTAGATAATCACCTACAAAAGCTTTGCTCCTGTACATACATTTTTCTTGATTTAAACTCTCTTCAGGTGAATGGAAAGCCAATGGTTAATCTTCAGATTTCTAACATAAGTTGTCAATCGTTTCATTTTACTTGAATCCATAGTCAATACACAGGGCAACAGCGGTCAAAATATCTCAAATGCGTGTTGCATTGGAAAAATCTGTTGTCAAGGACCACTCTGAAGAGTTAAAGAGCAAGGATGTCAGTTTAAAAACTTAGGTACATCTGATCCAAGCCATGATCTTTCCAATTACTTTATATGCATCTAAAAGTTGGACAATGAATAAGGATTACAGAAAAAGACTCAATACCTTTGAGTTGTAGTGTTGGAGAAGAGTACTGAATATCACGTTGTTGTTGTTGTTATGTGCCATCGAGTCGCTTGCAACTCATAGCAACACTATGTACAATAGCCCTAAACTCTGCTCTATCCTGTGCCAATCGCACTGTCTCCAATACACCCATCCTGATTCCCCAAGTTACTGAATCAATCCACCTCATAGAGGGCCTTCCCTTCATGCTCCTGCTCTCCACCCTCCCAAGCATGATGCCCCTCTCCAAGGACTGGTCCCTCCTTACAACATGTCCAAAATATGTCAGACGAAGCCTCAGAATCCTTGCCTCCAAGGAGCAGCCCGGTTTAACCCTCTCCAGGATAAATCTGTTTGTTATCTTAGCAGTCCATTGTACCCTCAATACTCTTCTCCAGCACCACAGCTCAAAGGCATCAATTCTCCTTCTATCCTCCCTAGTCACTGTCTAACTCTCTCATGCATAACAAGTGATAGAAAAGACCATGGCCTGTATCAGACACACCTTAGTCTCTAGAGAGACATCAATGCTATTCAGGACTTTGTAGAGGTCCCTAACAGCAAACTTTCCCATTGTAATATGTCTTTTCATTTCCTGGCTGCTGGTGCCAAGAGTGTTGACTGTGGAGCCAAGCAAACTAAAGTTGTGAACACTCTCAATCTCTTCACCATCCATCCTGATGCTGCCAGTTGGCCCAGTGTTGAGAATCTTTGTTTTCTTGATATTGAGCCTCAATTCATATTGAAAGCTGCAATCCTTGATCCTCTGCAGCAAGTGCTTCAGGTCCTCCTCAGTTTCAGCAAGCAGGGTTGTGTCATCTGCATAACGCAGATTGTTGATAGATCTTCCACCCATCTTCACCCCACATTTCTCTTCCCCAGCCTCCTGGATAATCTGTTTTGCATACAGGTTGAAAAGGTATGGAGACAGAACATTTCCCTGGCGAAGGCCCTTCCCAATTTTGAACCATGCAATGTTTCCTTGCTCTGTTCGGATGACTGCCTCTTGGTCCAAGTATAGGTTTCACATTAGCACGATCAAGTGTTCTGGGATTCCCATTCTTCTCAGAGTCAGCCACAGTTTGTTATGTTCCACACCGTCAAACACCTTTGCATAATCAATGAAACACAGAGAGACATACCTCTGGTATTCCCTGCTTTCAGATAAGATCCATTTAACATTAGCTACAATATCCCTAGTACCATGACCCCTTCTAAACCCAGCCTGGATGCTGATGTGCTCTTCCAGTAGCTTTTGGATAAACTTCAGTAGAATCTTGCTTGCGTGTGAAATAAATGATATTGTTCTGTAGTTTCCACACTCTATTGGGTCACCTTTCTTTGGAATGGGAACAAATATAGATCTCTTCCAGTCAGTTGGCCAAGTGGTTGTTCTCCAGATTTCTTGGCACAATTTGGTGAGCACATCCCGGGCAGCATCTGTTAGCTGAAATATGTCAATTGGTATACCATCTATTCCTGGGGCCTTATTTTTTGCTATTTCCTTTAAAGTAGCCTGAACTTCTTCCTTCAACACCAGAGGCTCTTGCTCATATATTGTTTGATGAAATTCTTCTGTGTCTGCCTATGCTTTTTAATACAGTGACTCAGTATGTATCAAAATATCAAACCAACCTGTCTTGGAAAAAGCATGATCAGGATGCTACTTGGTGGCAAGGACGGTGAAACTTCATCTCATGTACTTTGGGCATGTTGTCAGTACGGGGCAGTGCTTGGAAAAGGCCATAAGACTGGGAGAGGTCGAGGGTCAGACAAAGAGAGGAAGAATTCCAAAAGACAAATTAACACAGTGACTTTAACACTGGACTCAATCATAGCAGAGACGGTGAGGAAGATGCAGGATAGGCAAAGTTCAGAGCTGTTGGTCATAGGGTGGCTGAGTGATGGCACCTAACAACAACAACAACAAAATATTGCCTCTGGCAATGTTTGCTAGTGTTCTCATTGTTTCCGTGATGAAAGCATTATCAGAAGTACTTAATTACTATTTTCTCCACATTAGCACCTATGTTCCTCTGCTTTTTCTCTTTCCTATCTTCACTCTCTTTCCTCTCAGTTTTCTTTTTTATATTTGAGATGTTTCATATGTGTATATACCCATGGTGGACAGTGTTTGGTGCAGCTTCTCAATTAAAACAAGCTTGGAAGTAGGAGTAGCATTCACTTCCAAAATGGCTTGCCTCTGGAAACTCTATGAACAGTGCTCAGGTGTTTCATTCAAATATATCGTTTTTGTTGTTGTTAGGCTTCATTCAGTAAGTTTTGGTTTACAGCTGCCCTATTTACAGTAGAACCAAACGCGGCTCATTCCTGAGCCATCTTCACAGTCTTATTGTGCTTGAAACCATTGTTTCAGCCTCTGTGTAAATCTACATCTTTGATTATATTCTTCTTTTTAAAAAATATTCTTATTATTATCATTTACATACATTGTGTTTCATGCATGTGCATTGTGTTTTATATAGTCTTTCATTTACATTATATTTTGTTCATTTATATTGTGTTTTTTCACCCTTACATTCATCTTTCTAATAACTACCTTCATGAAGGCATGTAAGCCAGCTATTCCATGCTTCATTCCCTAATATTCCCCCTTAAATAATCAATTTCTGATTTGTTCATCCATATAAATCTTTGCTGAAAGCATAGAGTACCAGAGAAATGCCTATCTTTGTTTCATTGACTGTGCAAAGACATTTGACTGTGTGGATCACAGCAAATTGTGGCTAACCTTGAGAAAAACAGGGATTCCAGAACACTTAATTGTGTTTGTGTGAAACCTATCTCTGGACCAGGAAGCAGTAGTCAGAATGGAGCAGAGAAACATTGAATGATGCAAGATCAAGAAAGGTGTGCCTCAGGGATGCTACCTGTCTCCATACATTTTCAATCTATATGCAGAACAGATTATTCGGGAGTCTGGGCTTTATATAGGAATGTGGCATCAGGATTGGAGGGAGATTCAACAACCTACATTATGCAGATGACACAACCTTGCTTGCTGAAACTGAAAAGGACATGAGATGTTTGCTGTAGAAGGTAAAGGACTGTAGTCTTCAGTATGAATTGAAGCTCAACATCAAGATAACAAAGACACTCACCCTGGGCCAATGGGCAGCATCATGATGGATGCAGCAGGCACTGAGATTGTGGATAACTTCAGCTTGTTTGTTTCCACAATCAACACTCTTGGTACCAGAAGTCAGGAAATCAAAAGACAAATTGCATTGGAAAAGTCTGATGCCTGAGACCTTTCTAGAGTACTGAAGAGTAATGATGTCATTCTGAAGACTAAGGTGCACCTGATCCAGGCCATGGTCTTCAAAATTATTTACTATCCATCTGAAATTTGGACAGTAACTAAGGATGATAGAAGGAGTGATGAGTTGTGGTGCAGGAGAAGAGTGTTGAACATACCATGGACTTCCAGGAAAACAAACAGATCTGTCCTGGAGAGGGTGAAACCAATTAGCTCCCTGGAGGCAAGGAATTTGAAGCTCCATCTCACATAATTTGGTCAGTTGGCCAGGAGGGACCAGCCTTTGGGGAGAGACATCATGCTTAGAAGGGTGGAGGGGCAGCACAGGAAAGGAAGACCTGATGAGATGGATTGACTCAGTGACTGGAGTTATAGGATTAGGTTGGTCAGAGATTATGAGATTGGTTCAAGGAAAGGCAGGGTTCAGAGCTAATGTACCTAGGATTGCTATGACTTACAGGTGACTAGATGGCACATGACAAAAACTTCAAACCAGTATGCCAGAGAAACAAGCATACCTCATTTGCTGAAGGATCATCTGCTCAATTTGAAAGCTTTGAGCATCTGCATCCACAAGCAAAGTTCAGTGCCAAGCAAGCCATCAGGTCATAACAATCAATAGTACCTCACAGCATGGATCGTCTTCTCTTTTTATCTGGTTGGGTTATGGTCAACTCACCCCTGCCCATTTGTAGCTAGGATATTCTTCTTTTTTATAGAACCTATAATTTATATGATACATAATCGCCTTTTCAGATTATGGCTATATTTCTTACAAGTTGTCCATTTGTTCATTTTCTGACTGGCCATGGTATGTTCATTATTCCTCACTAACACCATAACTGAAATACTTTGATATTTTTCTTCAACCATCTTATATATTGATGGATATTATGTTGTTGTTGCTATTCTATGCATCCAGTCAGATGTGACCAACAACTGACCTTCCAGTAGATTTTCAGAGGATGTACATTGCATGTTGATTGGTTGGCATATACCATCGAGTTGGAACCAACTCATAGCTGACCCTCCTATGTGTTTTCAGAGACAGTCAATTGCGTGAGTGGAGATTGCCCATCTTACCCCTGCAGAGTAGCTGGTGGATTCAAACCAAGTGCCTTCAAGATTGCAGTGCAACTTTTTGTCAGTAGGCCACCAGGGCAACTAAGGTGTGCCTAATACAGGCCATGCTCTTTGCAATCAGAGAGCTGAACAAGGATGTTAGAAGGAGAATTGATGCTGTGATATTGAAGAAGAGTACTGAATATACCAGACTGCCAAGAGAACACAGAGGTTCATCCAGGAGAGGGTTAAACCAGGTTGCTTCTTGGAGGCAAGGATTCTGAAGCTTCATCTGACATACTTTGGTTATGTTGCAATGAGGATCAGTCCTTGGAGAGGGATGTCGTGCTTGGGAGGGTGAAAGGACAATGTAGGAGAGGAAGACTCTCGATAAGATGGATTGATTCAGTGAATGGGTAATGAGAGTAGGTGTGCCAGAGACAATTAGATTGGCACAAGATAGAGCAGGTTTGAGGGCTGCTGTATATAGGGTCGCTATGAGTCACAGGTGACTCAATGCACAAGACAACAACAACAACAACAACACATTGCATGGGAGGATATCACCCATCTTTCTCCCATGGCACAATTGCTGGATTGAATCATATTCCTTTGGGTTGACAGTACAACTCGCTCACTATGTTATCAGAGCTCCCTTGGATATGTATGTGAGTATTAGAGTATGTGTGTCACTGTAATGATGTTTAGGTGCCACCATGGGGTTGACTACAACTCATAGGGACTGTACAAACAACATATCTGAACTGTATCAATCTTACACCATCTTTACCATCTCTAATTTTTCAAGCCCATTGTTAAAGTCATTGTATCAATCTCTTTTATATAATCTTCTACTCTTTCTCTAACCTCCCACGTTTTCTAAATTGATAGCTTTGCCAGCAAAACGGATTTCTTCTGATATATTTAGTCCTCTTTTCCAACACCACAATTCAAAGACGTCAATTTTTCTGTCATCCTTATTCATTGTCCAACTTTAAGATACATGTGAAACAAATGAAAATACTGTTACCTGGATCAGCCCCATTTTAGTCCTTAAACTAATATCATCACTGTACAATAAATTGGTGAGGTCCTTGACAGCATATATTCCCCATGTAACGTATCTCTTGATTTCTTCAATGCTTCTATAAAAATTCTCACCACGGGGCCAATTGGCAGCATCATGACAGATGATGAAAAGATTGAGATTGTTCACAGCTTCAGTTTGCTTGGCTCTACAATCAACACTTGTGGTATCAGCAGCCAGGAGACTAAAAGATGAATTGCATTGGGAAAGTCTTCTGTCAGAGACCTCTCCAAGGTACTAACAAGCAACAATGTCAGTCTGGAGACTAAGGTACACCTGATACAAGCCATGGTCTTTGCAAATACTTGCTATTCTTCTGTAAGCTGGACAATGACTAGAGATGATAGAAGGAGAGTATTAATGCCTTTGTTGCCTTTATGGTGCTGGAGAAGAGTATACCATGGACTGCTAGGAAACAAACAAGTTCATCCTAGAAAGGGTACAGTCAGGCTGTTCCTTGGAGGCAAGGATTCTGAGGCTTCATCTGACATACGTGGGACCAGTCTTTGGGGAGGGATGTCATGCTTGGGAAGGTGGAGGGACAGGACAGGAGAGGAAGACCCTCGATGAGATGGATTGATTCAGTGACTAGGGTAATGGAGATAGGTGTGTCAGAGACAATAAACTTGGCAAGGGATAGAGCAGGGTTTAAGGCTGTTGAACATAGGGTCGCTATGAGTTGCAGGCAACTCAATGGCACAAAACAACAACAACAACAACAATTATGTGTAGCATTTTCCTTTAGTCACTGCTTGTATTCTCTGGATGGCACAAATGGTTTACGCTCAACTTACTGTTCTGTACCGTCCAATCAGAACTGACTCATAGCTGACACTTCATTGGGTTTTCAGAGGCAGTAAATGACATAGAAGGAGAATTTTCATGTCTCACCTGCAGAATAGCTGGTGGATTCAAACTACATTCTTTTGCATTGGCAGTGCAATTTTTTACCACTAAACCACTAGCATTAAAACTTCATTAAGCATATGATTGACAGATATTTTCTACCAATTTGTAGATTATTATACTTCAAAAAACTACGTAATTTTTTTTCCATTTGTTACTAGTGCTTTTGGCATCATGTTTAAAGAATCCAGAGTAAAAAACAAGTTCCTGAATTTTTTCAAATAAAATTTTTAATTTTGTGATTTTAACAAAAGTTTATAGAAAAGTTAGATTTTCATTCATTGATTGTTGCACATTTTACCCACTCACCCTTCCTTCCCCCTCCCCAAGTTGATTTTTTCTTTTCATTAGTTTCTTTACAAAATTCTAATACAAATTTTAACAAATTCTTTCAATTTCCCTAACCCTCCTACCCATCAAATTGTACAACCCAATGATTAAGTTCCTGAAATTTTATGCCCAGGTTTCCTTTTAAGAGTTATTTTCTTGAGGTTTTTGATTGGTTGGTTTATTTTATCCTTAATATTTTGGACATTAATATATTTCAGTTCATTTTCTTAAATAGTATGAGATATGGTATCTTTATCTCTGTCCAGTTATTAAAGAAAGTATTATAAGCATATATAATTATTCCAGTCAATTGTATTACATTGTCCTCTCCTTAAACAATGTGTATCCTTAAAACAATAGTATGTTGTTTTCATAACCAGAGCTTTAAAGTGCCTTTTGAAATGAGGAAGTGTAAGTTTTCCTACTTTATTCTTTTTATTTTTTTTCTATAATTATATTTTATTAATTTTCATAAACATTTACAGAGATTTTGGGCTTCCACTCATTCATTGTTGCACTATTCTCTCTACCCTCCTCCCAGTTTGTTCTTGTCCAAATGCCACAGTGCTTGTCAAAGCCAGTTCTGATTAATCTTCTTTGTCAGTGTATCCTTTGCCATTCCCTATCACTCCTCCCTGAGAGAGACTTCACCCTGAGTCATAAGGAAAAGGGGACGGCGTATTCTCTTAGCTACTTCCTGCTGAAAAGGGACGCTGTGGGTTTCAGGGTGAAGATCTTCTCTCACTACTCTAAAGGGCCCCTTTGGCAGTAGGAAACACATAGACTATTATGGAGATTGATTTTGGAATTCAGATGCACTCTTATTGATTGTGCTTGGCTGTACATGTACATATCTTTGAAGATGTATCATGGGGGTGTTGCAACCTAGAAGACACAAATTTGACTAACAAGTTATAAGTACATGAGTCCAAAAATTATGGAAAAGTAAAAGAAAAGATTCTTTCATTGTTTTACAAACCCTCCCCCAGGTCCCCTCCACCATGTAGCCCTCGCTCTAGTCTCCTGTGATGACAGAAATACCCAGTTACATCTCTCTTTTAAACGGTTCTCTCCCTCCTCTGTTTCAGTGCAGTATACATTATTGAACCCATCTTACTCAGTCTCTCCCCAACCCCAAGGACAGTCCCATTCTACAACAGTGGCATTATGTAATATTTGTCCTTTTGTGACTGGGATATTTCACTCAGCATAATGTTCTCCAGAGTCAACCATTTTGAATAATATTGCATGAGTTCCTTGTTTTTTAATGCAGCATAGTATTCCATTGTGTTTTATTCTTTTTAAAAATTATTATTTGCTATTTGGAGTCTCTTAAAATTTGATATGAATTTGAAAAGTAAGTTTCCTATAATTTTTTTGGTATTAAAATATTTTTCAATTTTTAAAATCTTTTTATTGATGTTTTAATTAATGTTTATAGAAAACTACTTGGATTTCCATGCATTCATTGTTATACATTTTCCTCCCTGACCACCCCACCCCCACCCCAGTTTGTGTTTCTCTTTGAAAAGAAAAAAAATTATTTCACTGTTATACACCCCCTACACACACACATCCCACACACACACCCCACACACACACAGAGTCCACTGTACTATGCAGCTCCTATTCTGGGTTCTTGTCATACAAATAATACCTAATCATATACCCCTTTTAAACAGTTCTCTCTCTCATAAGTTTCAATGCACTGTACATTAATTATCTCACTTTTCTTAGTTTCCCCCCAAACCAGATGCCAGTCCTATTTTATAACCTTGCCAGCATTTCTTATTGGCTGCTCTGTTGAATTTTGCTACAGTTACTGGTATGATACCTCATAGTTGTTTTGATTTGTATATCTTTTACAGCTAGGAATTTTGAACAATTCTTCATGTGTTTGTTTGCCATCTGAATGTCTTCTTTGGTGGAGTGTCTGTTCATATCCTGTGTCCATTTTTCACTTGGGTTGTTTACCTTTATCTTCTTGTGGTGCTTGAGTATTTTATAAATTCTAGATATAAGTCCCTTATCAGACATATCATTACCAAAGATCCCCCGTCCCCCCCCACCTTCCAGTCTGTGGCTTTCCTTTTTACCCTGTTGGAAAGGTTTTGGATGTGCATAGGGATTTGATTCTTAGAAGGTCCCATTCATCTATTTTATCCTCTTTTGGTTGTAGGTTTTTCAGGATGCTTGGAAGACTGTTCATATTGTAGACTTGGGCTTCTAGGTTATTCTAAGCTTTCTTCTAATGAAGTTTATAGTCCTTTGTTGTAGTTCTAGGTCCTTGATCCACTTTGAGTTGGTTTTTTTTTATAGTGTAAAGTGTCGGTCTAGCTTGAGTTTTCTGTAGATGTTACTGCTTTGTTGTTGTTTGAGTCAAACACAACTCATAGCGACCTTATCAACAAGAGGACTGAAGCCTCTCTACAGCTATCAACATTTATCAAAGTTCATAGAGTTTCTGGAGGCCTGTAATTTAGAAAGTGGATGCCACTCCTACTTCCAAACCTGTCATAGTATGTTATTGTTTTCATGGGCCATTGAGTCACCTGTGATGTGTAGCGACCCTATGTACAGCAGCTCTAAATCCTTGTCTGTCCTGAGACGGTCTCACTAATCCCAGCACACCAACCCCTATCACCACAGGCACTGTATCAATGCATCTCATCCGGGGTCTCATCCAGTTCTTTGCTGTCGGTCCACCCTTCTGAGCATGATATCCTTCTCCAAGGACCGATCTCTCCAGGCACGTGCCCAAAGTAAGTGAAGCAGAGCTTCAAAATCCTAGCCTCCAAGAAGAGACAAAATTTTCAATTTTGCTAACACCATTTGTTAAAAAGTATGCAGTTTCCCACTTAATTGATTTCATCTTTTTGTCAAAAATCAGTTGACCATAGGTAGATGGGCCAATTTCTAGGATCTCAATTCTATTCCACTGATCTGTGTGTCTGTCATTGTACCAGTACAATGCTGTCTTAACCATCACAACAGTGAGTTGGATTTGAAATCAGGGAATGAGATGCCTCCTATCTTGTTTCACTTTTTAACGAGTCTTTTGTTTATTTAGGATCTCTTTCCATCCAAATGAAATTGGAGATTGGCTTTTCCATCTCATTGAAGAACAGAATTGGTATTTGTATTGGGATTGTATCGAAAGTGTAAATTGTCTTTGGTAGTATTGTCATTTTCATAATATTGAGTCTTCCTATCCAAGAGCAAGTTATATTCTTTCCATTTCTCCAGCACTCTTTTTGTTTCTTGTAGTAATGCTTTGTAATTTTCTTTGAATAGATGGTGTTTCTAGTTAGATTGACTCCCAAGTATTTAATCTTTTGATTAATGTTGGTTTTCTTAGCTCCAATTCTGTGTTCTCTTTGTCAATGTAGAGAAATACAACTGATTTTTGTATGTTGTTTTTGTATCCTGCCACTTTGCTAAATTGGTGAATTATGTTCTGTAATTTTCTTGGTGAGTCTTTAGGGTTTTCTAAGTATACTATCATATCATCTGCATAGAGAGATAATTTTACCTCCTCTTTGCCAATTTGTATACTTCTTATTTCCTTCTCTTGTCTTATTGCTATTGTTAAGACTTCCAATACAATATTGAATAGGAGAGGTAATAGTGGTCATCCTTGCCTAGTTCCTTTTCTCAAAGGGAATGCCTTTAATACCTCTCCATTGAAATCAATGTTGCCTCTCGGGTTTGCGTATATAATTTTTGTTATGGTGAGGAAATTCTCCTCTATTCCTATTTTATTGAGTGTTTTTATCAGGAAAGTGTTTCGGATTTTATCAAAGGCCTTTTTTGCATCAATTGATAGGATCATGTGTTTCTGGTTCTTTGCTTTGTTAATGTGATTAATTACTTTTATTGTTTTTCTTATGTTGACCCGTCCTTGCATATGTGTTATGAGTACCAGTTGGTCATGGTGAATTATTTTTTTTATGTATTGCTGGATTCTATTGGCCAGGATTTTATTCAGAATTTTTAAATCTATGTTCATGAGAGATATTGGCCTATAGTTTTCTATATTGGTGGTGTCTTTACCAGGATATGTTTGTATCATAGAATGAGTCTGGAGAATTCCATCTTCTTCTGTTTTCTGAAATAGTTTGTGTAGAACTGGTGACATTTCTTCTCTGAATGTTTGATAAAATTCAATTGTAAAATCATCTTGTCCAGGGCTTTTTTTGGCTGGAAGTTGTTTTATTACCTTTTCAATTTCTTCTTTTGTAATGAGTCTGTCCAGGTGTTCAGTTTTGGTTTGTGTCAGTTTAGGTAGGTTGTGAATTTTTAAGTATTTGTTCATTTCTTCTATGTTTTCACATTTGTTAGAGTATAGTTTTTCATAATATTCCATTCTTTACCTTTTTATTTTAGTTGGTTCTGTTGTGACATTGCCCATTTTATCTCTTATTAGGATTATTTGTGTCTTATACTTCTTTTCCTTTGTTAATTTAGCTAGTGGTTTGTCGATTTTATTGATTTTTTTGAAGAACCAACTCCTGGTTTTGTTGGTGGTTTCAATTTCTATTTTCTATTTCATTTCTTTATGCTCTAATTTTTATAATTTCACAGGTGTTTTAGAGGTTGTTGGGTTTTCTTGCTGTTCTTTTTCAATGTCTTGGAGATATTGGGTTAGAGAGTCAAAAGTCATATTTTCCTGCCTTTTGATGTATTTGCTTATTGCTATAAATTGACCTCCAATTACTGCTTTGGCTCTTTCTCAAAGGTTTTGGTAAGTTGTGTTTTCATAGTCACTTGTTTCATGAAACTTTTTAATTTATTTTTTTCCCTAGTATCCACTCATGTTCAAGCAAGGTTTTGTTCAGCTTCCAAATGTATGGGTTCTTTCTTCTTTATCTTCCTGTTATTAATTTCTAATTTTGTAGCATTGTGGTATGAGAAGATGCTTTGTATTATTTATATGTTTATTAATTTATTGATGCTTGCCTTGTGACCTAAAATGTGATCTATTCTGGAGAACATTCCATGCACATTGGAGAAAAATGTATACTGTTTTTGGGTTTGTGTGTGTGTGTGTGCATTAACCTATAAATATCTATGAACTTGAGTTGGTTTATTTTGTGGTTTATGTCTTCAGCATCTTTGTTGAGTTTCCTTCTGATCTACCTTTTCTTGAGAGTGGTGTATTGATATCTCAAACTACTATATCAGTGTTGTTTATTTCCTTTTCCAGTTTTGTTAATATTTTATGTTTTTTGGTGCTCTATCATTTGGTACATAGATATTTATTATTGTTATGTCCTCTTGATCTATTGACCCTTTAATCATCATGTAGTAACCTTCCTTGGTTTTTTTGCTATGGTTTTTGCACTGAAATCCATTTTATCAGAGATTAATATTGCTACTCCTGCTTTTTTCCTGGTTGTCATTTACTTGGTATATTCTCCCCACGCTTTTACTTTTTCTTTATCTTTACTTTTCAGGTGTGTCTCTTGTAGATAGGATACTGATGGATTTGGGGTTTTTATCTAATCTGCTACTCTTTTTTCTCTTTAGTGGTACATGTAAATCATTCACATTCAGGGTGACTATTGAGAGGCAAGGTTTTATTGCTATTATTTTGTTGAGTTCTTTTTGGTGCTATTCTTAGTTAGTTTGGTCCATTTGGCTTTCTGTAGCTTTTCTGTAAGAAGGACATCTGTCAGTGTTTTCTGCAATGTGGGTCTTGTTTTTACAAACTCTTTTAGGTTCTGTTTTTCTGGGAATATCTTGATCTCTCCTTCACTAATTTTGCTGGGTACAGTATTCTTGGTTGACAGTTGTGTTCTTTGAGTCTTCAGTATATGTCATTCCACTGTCCTCTTGCTCATATGGTTTCTGCTGAGAAATCGGCATTTAATCTTTATTCGCTCTTCCTTATAGGTTACTCTTTGTTTCTCCCTCACTGCTTTCAGAATTCTCTCCTTATCTTTGGTTCTGGCAATTTTGACTATGATATGCCTTAGTGTTTTTCTTTTGGGGTCTATTCTATATGGTGTTTGCTCAGCTTCTTGAATATATATTCTCTCATTCTTCATTATGCCTGAAAAGTTTTCTTCCAGTAATTCTTCCACACTTTTTCACTGCTTTAATTGCTTCTTCCTGTTCTGGGATTCCAATTATGCACATGTTATTTCTCTTGATGATGTCCCACATTATTCTTAGGTTTTCTTCTTTTCTGATTCAGCTTTTTGTTCTAGCAGATCAGTGGTGACAATTCTATCTTCCATTTCACTGACTCTGTGTTCCATCTCTTCAATTCTGTTCATGTGTCCCTCCATCATATTGACAGTATCTGAAACATTGGTCCTCATATTTTGAATTATGGTTACTATTTTTTCAGAGCCTCTAATGCCTTATTTGTTTTATCTGAATTTTTACTGCATTTTTAAAGCTCCTCTTGGATTTTGCTTGCAATGTCCTGATATTCTTCAAGTTTGTCTTTCACCCATTGAAAATATTCAGTCATTGTTCTTTTAAGTTTTGTGTCAGAAAGTTCCATTAGACTTTCGGGCTTTAGGAAATCCATTGATACTGTATCACTTTTGGGGGGGGTGACTTCTTGCTTTGGGCTTGTATAGGGTGTGAGGTAGTCAGCATCTTATGGGACATTGATGTAGTAGAGGGTTTTTTATGCTTGAGGCAATAGCAGGTTCTTGATCTGAAGTCACTGCTCTAGAAGAAGGTGGGACAACTACTCTGCCTGGGGAAGATTTGCTTCAGTTCATTAAAAAAAAGGCCTGTGAAAGTAGCCTCTTCTTTCAGACAACTGTTGCAGCTATGCTAATTGAAGGTGCTCCGGGCTAAAGGCAGTTAATTGACTGAACATGAGGAGTTTCAAGGCAGAGCATGGAGACACATGCAGGGTGGGTATGCATGCTGACACACACAGGGTGGGTACATGCACAGGGCTGGCACACATAGACGTGTGCAGTGCAGGCACACACAAATTTGCATGCAGAATGGATGCACGTGCAGACACACACTGTAGGGCATGTGTGGGAACCTGAATGAAAAACCTGGAAGTCTTTGTTTTCCCCTCAAGAACTGGGTCTGTCACCTCACTCGAGCTCCAGCTGTCTCACTCCCTCCTGCATGAGCTTAAGGCATCTCTCATGGTCCAGCAAGCAGCAGTAAGCCTCACAAAGTACCTCATTCAAATTCCACCTGTCCACTGAAAGACTGGGGGAGTCACTGCTCATAGTGGGTTGCCTCTCCCCATGGGCCACTGTGGTGTCATTCTCAACTCAGTTCATTCTATTTTGAAGGTGGTGCAATTCCGTTTCTTCCTAATTAATAGTCATACATGGATGCTGATGTTGCAGCAGCTGCTGATGACCTATTATTAACATCTTAACAATATAAAGTATTTCAGTTCTTAAATATGTGTTGTCTTTCAACCATTAGGGCTTGTCTTTTCTCTAAACTAGTCTAATTGGGGGTTTTGAATTAACATTTCTGAAGTATATCTACCAAGGCATCACTGCTTTGAAAAGTCATTGTCTTATTCATTAGGCTGCTGGGTCCTGTGAACATATCACCACTTTAGAACTCTCCCTCCTTGGTCTGATAAGTTTGACCCCTTTGTGGAACATACCATCAACTACTCATATGCAAGTTCAAATTAAAGCTAAAGAAGGTAAAATTATATCCGCAGGAATAAAAATCTTGAGTCTATCCTCTCTGAATTTAAAAAGCAATTCAGGAACAGGTTTGAGGCCCTGAATACTAATGAGTGAAGATAAGATGAGCTGTGGTAAGATATAAAAAATATCATCCACAAAGAATGCAAAATGTCATTACAAAGGAGGAAGAAGAAAAGATCAAAATGGATGTCAGAAGAAACTCTGAATATTGCACTAGAGCACTGAGAAGCTAAAACAAGAAGAAATCAAGAAATTAAAGAGCTGAATAGAAGATTTCAAAGGGCAGCTTGGTAAGACAAGGCGAAGTGTTATAATGAAATGTGCACGGACTTGGAGTAGGAAAATTGAAAGGGCCAAATTTGCCCACCATTTCTTAAGATAAAGGAACTAAAGAACAAATCCAAGCTATGTCTTAAGTAGCTTGCAAAGCTTAAGGATGCTATGGGCAGAATAAGGAATGATTCAGGAAGTATTCAAGGAAGATAGAAGGAGTATATAGAGTCATTCTACTAAAAAGAACTTACTGACACAGAAGGATTTCAAGAAACAATGCATTATCAAGAAGCAGTGGTGATGAAGGAGGAAGTTCAGGTTACTCTGACAGACTTAGCAAAATAAGTAAATCCCCAAGAATTGATGGAATACTAACTGAAATATTTCAACAAACAGACACTGTTCTGCATGGATGTGCTAACCAGGTTCTGCCAAGAAATTTGGAGGACAATTACCTGGACAACTGAATGGAAGAGATCCATACTTATTCCCATTCCAAAATAAGATGACAAGACAGTGTGGAAACTATCAAACAATGTCACTAACATCACATGCAAGCAAAATCCTTTTTAGTATTATAGAGAAATGACTGGAAAAGTACATTGGCAGAAAACTACCAGAAATACAAGCAGGGTTTAGAACACAGTGTGGCACTAGAGACTTTATCACCAATGTCACATGGAACTTTGCAGAAAGCAAAGGGTACAAAAGGAATGCATATCTGTGTTTCATTGACTATGAAAATGCATTTGACTGTGTGAATCACAACAAATTGTGGTTTACCTTGAGATAAATGGAGATATTAGAATGCTTGTTTATGCTTATGTGAAATCTATACTTGGACAAGGAATCACCCTCAGAATAGAGCAAGGAAACATTGCATGGTTCAAAATAAGGAAAGGAGTGTGTCATGGATGCAACCTGTCTCCATACCTTTTCAATTTACATGCAGAACAGGCTAAGCTTTATGAGGAGGAATGTGTCATCAGGATTGGAGGAAGACTCATTAACACCCTAAGTTATGCAGATGACACAATCTTGCTTGCTGAAACTGAGAAAGATCTAATGCACTTGCTGCAGAGGTCAAGGACTATGGTATTCAATATGGATTGAAGCTCAACATGAAGAAGACAAAGATTCTCACCACTGGGCCATTTGGCAGCACCATGACAGATTGAGAAGAGATCAAGGTTGTTTACAATTTCAGCTTGCTTGGCTCCACAATCAACGTTCTTTAACACCAGCAATCAAGAAATCAAAAGACGAATCACATTCGGAAAATCTGCTGTCAGGGACCTCTCCAGAGTGCTGAAAAGCATTTATGTTAGTATAGAGACTAAGGTGTCTTATCCAGGCCATGGTGTTTGCAATTACTTGCTATGCATCAGGGATCTGGACAATGACTAAGGATGACAGAGGAAGAATTGATTCCATTGAGTCGTCGTGTTGAAGAAGAGTGTTGAACATACCATGGATCACCAAGAAAAAAAATAGATCTGTCTTAAAGAAGGTAAAAGCAATTTTCTCCTTGGAGGCTAGGATTTTGAAGCTATCTCACATACTTTGGACACATGGCCAGGAGAGACTGTTCCCTAGAGAAGGACATCATGCTCAGAAGAAGGGATAGCATAGAAGAGGAAGACCTGGGATGAGATGGATTGATACAGTAACTGAGACAACGGGGGTAAGTATGTCAGAATTAGTGAAACTGGCTCAGGAAAGGACAGGCTTCAGAGCTGCGGTACATAGAGTCTCAGGATTGTAGACAACTTGATGGCACATATAACAACAACAATGTGGCTGCAACGAACATTTCTCCAACCTTGACTTCCATAGCTCTTTTCATTCATTCCCAGTCTAACTCAGCTGAACCAGCCATTCTAAATTTTTCTCCCTTATATTGCTTCCCTCATAATTCTATTTATTTTATTTTTTAAGTGGTGGGAATGGGAGTATAACATTGGCTATCTATGAGATTTGTTTGAATCAGTCAAAAGTTCACATGGAAGTGCAGAGTGCCCCTTAGAGGCATGATCGACAAAAATGTGTCCCATATTACTTTGGGCATGTTATCAGGAGAAGACCATCCTTAAAAAAAAGTCTTCATGCTGGAAAAGGTGAAGGGTTTAAGAAAAAGAAAAATCTCTAAGGAGTTGGACTGATACAGTGACCATAACTGTACACATTGGCGTGGTAAGCATCATAAGGATGGAGGTCAGATCTGTTGATCATTGGATTTCTGAGGAATGGTTGACTGAACAGCATATAACAATCTTGTGTATGGAAGGCTTGATCGGCTAATGGTTCAAAGCTTGAGAGAGAATCAAGGAGTGCTCAGCTGTCTGTGTATGAGACCACCTGCCATTTAGGATTCCTGCTTACTTATTCCAAGCATGAATTTGACTCTGTTGATTCACCATTTAGGAAATGATGTATATTTAACTTTATTAAAACAGTTTCCACTTGTGTTTTGAAAATTTTCCATATCTTTGTGAAGATTTTAAGTTAAACTAGGAGCATCTTTTCATACAAATATTATGAAAATAGGGAGTTAGTGCTGAGATCAAGACCATAGCCACTAGATAAGTTCAAGTATATGTCACACTCAGAAAACATGATTTCAGAAATAAAAAGCCAAGCTATTTCTTTATGAAAGCAAATGTCTGTGGAGGTCTTAAAAGTTTTCATGAGCACTGCTAAATAGAGAAGACTGGGTTAAATAGACTTATAACTGTAGGAGACATGTGAGTTTATTTGATTGATTTAATACCAAAGGACAGATGGATAATTATCTGTTACTATAGAATCAAGAGATTCATGAAAGTACTTCAACTACACTATTATGAATCTCCAAATACAGTACCTATTTCAAATTTTAAAAAAGCACCAGAACACCTGAATGTTATGATCTTTAATTTTTATACTTTGTTTCATCTTTTAAATTTTTACATTTCAACCTCTTATAAAATTCCCTTTGTGTTTTAGTAAAAGAAAAATGGTGAATGCTGATAAATCTAACCATTTCATAAACTCCTTTATATAATGAATCATACTATTTTTCATTACATATCTACAATTTTTTCATTGCAATAGTTTTAATGGGTGCATAGGGTTTGGAGGCCCATGTAAAAAGCAGTTGAATTCTGGAAGGCGGACTGCTTGGTTGGGTTTTTTTCCATTTACAATTGAGTGTGAGCTGATTGGATTTGCTGGATTTAGCTAACAATGAGCTTTGGGCTGGAAGCTGCTTGGTTTTGGGTCAGCCAGGACCTGGTGGGAGGTCCTTGTATTTATAAGGCAGTTGGGTCCAACCAAGTCTCCAGTTTGGAGGTTTAAGTGTGAAGCAATTGGATTCTGGAAGATGGATTCTGGTGTTAATTGTGTTTGGAATGAACATTCTTCTAAGTGATACAGCGCTGGTCTGTCAATTTGCTGTACTGAAGTAACTTGGGGTTGCTTTGATACTGAATGCTGTGCCATAGATGTGTCAAATGCCATAACAATTACCCATCCTGGACAGTGTTTGATGGAGCTCCCATATTGATTGAGGTTTGGCTACTTTCTAAACCACATGCCCCTGGAAACTCTATGAACATAGAGAAATGACAATAGTTACAGAACAGAGTTTAATTCTTTTGTCCATAGGGTCATTACGAGTCATGCTCAATTCAACAACACTTAACAACAACATGGTGGTTCATAGACATTTTCTTCATTTTTATAAACTTCCCATAGAATTTACTCAGTGTTTAATTGTCTTGAATATTCCCCATCTTATTGATAAGAACCAAGGCTTTCAGTAGTTTTGTGGTAAACTGAAAAGAAGAATGAATATATTGACAATCAAGAGTCATAAATTGGCGAACAAGAGTTGTGGATTTTCATTCCACTTCTAACTGATCAAACAGTATAACTTTTTATAAAATATGCTACCACTCACAGATTTCTTTTCTCTGTTTTGGGGCTTGTTTGATTGCTTGTTTTTAAAGAAGATAATTTTATGTTAAGGACATGGGCTCTATTTCAATGATGCTTGCTGAGTGGAAGACATCCAAAGCCTTTTATTTGAAAGAACAAACTGAATGAAATGAATGATTACATTTCAATGACCTCTAATATCCCTCTCAGCTATTGTTACCAGTAATTCTAAGCTTTCATGATTCATAGCTTACACAACTACCTAGTGTCCTCAATTCTCTCCACTTCTGTTCTAGCTCCCAATTATACATTTTTCAAGGAATTTTCTAATGCAATTTAATCTTATCTTGAACAGTATCAATTATCATCATTATTAGGATTTACTGGAATATATAGTTCAACTAGCTTCTACCCTAAATTAAAAAATAAATAAATAAAACAAAAATTATAAACATTTTAACTTAAGATCCCTATATAAATATCACAATATGTTTCTTTCCACTTTCCATTTATAGAAATGCTTCACATTGAAATTTAGCCACTAATGTAATTTCTCATAGCTTATTCCAGTCAAAATCTTCTATCAAACAACTTACACTTGAAACCAATCACTCACATACTATAAAATTCAAAGATCACTTATAGGTCTTTATATTTCTAGACAATTTGGTTACCTGACAAGCAGAGTACAACCTCATTTTGAAAAATTCCGTTTTTCTGAGCTTCATTATTCTAGTTATCCTCCAACCTTATTGACTGTTGTATTCGTACATTTACTTGGTTTTATTTCTCACTGTGGCCATGGCCCAGAGCAGGGTAGGGCAAAGTTTTAACCCTTTATTTATAAAGATGTTATGAGTCGTGGTGAACTCAGTAGTATTTAACAACAACAACAACTATCTATTTTTCTGATGCTATTCTTTTTTCTGTTTCCTCATCATATGGGATTTCTCCCATTCTTTTAAAGGAATTTACAATAAAACTTTTATAAATCAAGTAGATTCATACTACATCTCTACTTAAAATCCTCTTACGACATCCCATTGCACCCAAAATTCAAACTTGCGTGAAGGCCCAGATCCTATTGACTATCCCTGTCCATTATGCATCTTTACTATATTTTAGTGAATCCTGCTTCACTATATCCCTGTAAACTAGGTTTTCTTTTCTATTTTTAATAAAATTTTTATTTTATACTGGTTTATGTACAAAGTTCATATGTTGTTTTTCACACTGAATCTTTCTCATTTCTTTTTCCAATCCCTCCCTCCAACCATCATATAGTGCGACCTATGATTAACCACCACCACCCCCCTCCCTGCTGTCTTCCCTCACCTCTCTGCTCTCACCCTGCCCCTCTTGGATCCTCATACGTTCCACAATAATGATCTTACACAGCATTTGTCCTTAGGGGACTGAGTTAGTTCACTTAGCATAGCAATCTACAGTCCTTCCCCAGATAGGTAGTGATTTACAAAATTATTGTTCCTGTGTGCTACATAGTATATTTTATTGTGTGGATGGACCATAGTTTCTCAATCCATCAATTGTGGTTGGACATTTGGGCTATTTCTGTGTTCTTGCGATGGGGAATAACACTGCTATGAACTTTGGTGTAAAAGTATCTGTTTGTGCCTCAGTTCTTATTTACTCAGGGTATATTTCAAGCAGTGGTTATGGAATTTCTATGTTCAGCTTTTTCAGCAAATGACAAACTGCCTTCCAGAGAAGTTCTACCATTTTACAATCCCACCAACAATGTATAAGAGTTCCTTTCTGATAACATATTCTCCAATATTTATTACCACTGTTACTGGGGTAAGATGGTATCTCATTATGGCTTTTTATTTGCATGTCTCTTATTGCCAGTTATTTGAGCATTTCTTCATGTGTCTGTTTGCCATCTGAATGTCCTCCTCTGTGAAAAGTCTTTTCACGTCTCATGTGCATTTTGTAATTTATTTATGAGTCTTTTTCTTCTGGATGCCCAGGAGTATTCTGTAAACTTTGTTATAAGACCTTTGTCTGAGATGTATTGCCAAATGTTTGTTCCTAGTCAGTAGGTTTTCTTTTCACCTGTTAGAAAAAGTTTTTGGTGAACACAGAGATATAAATGTTCCCTGTTCATGGATAGGAAGATTCAATATTGTGAAAATGACAATTCTACCAAAGGTAATCTACATGTTCAATGCAATCCCAATATAGATACTAAATTCATTTTTTAAGGAGATTAAAAGATAAATTGTCAAGTTTATTTGGAGAGTAAAGAGACTGTGAATAAGCAAAGCACTTCTGAAAAACAAAAATGAAGAGGGAGGCATAACACTCTTTGACTTCAAAATCTACTACACAGCAATAGTAAACAAACAGCATAGTACTTGTACAATAACAGACACACATAGACCAATGGAACAGAATTGAGAACCCAGAAACAGATCCATCTATCTATGGTCAACTGATACTCAAAAAGGAAATAAAACATATCCAATGGGGAAATGACAACTTCCTTAATTTTGTGGTGGCAGAACTAGACTGCTACCTGCAAAAAGCGGAAACAGGAACCATATCTCACACCATACACAAAAATTAACTCAAAGTGGATCAGAGACCTGGAAATAAAGCTCAAAATCATAAAGTTCATTAGAGACAAACTGGAATTAAGATTAGAAGGCCTAGTCCATGGTATAAGCTCAAACTCATCATGGTTTAGATTTGCCTCTCTCTAAGTGCTAGTGATTATGAGCATTTCTACCTGTGTCTGTTTGCCATCTGGATATCTTCCTCTATGAAAAGTCTTTCCATGTCTTTTGCCCAATTTGTAATTGTATTATCAGTCTTTTTCTTGTGGAGGCCCTGTAAGATTTGTAAACTTTGATATGAGACCCTTGTCTGAAATGGTATTGCCAAATAATTTTTCCCCCAATCAGTAGGTTTTCTTTTCACTCTGTTGGAAAAAGGTTTTGATGCACATAGTTATTTAATTTTTAGAATTCATCAATTTTATCCTCTCCAGATTGTGCATTTCTGTATTTGGCAATCTCTTTTTACCATAAATTAGGTCATCTACTCTTTATCCTTAACTTGGTGTTCTTAACACTGAAGGAACTTTCAAGGATATGACAAATTCTATTACTTCTATCTGTAACTCCCTGTTCCTAGATTTTTATGACACTCTTTTTTGTTGTTGTTGTCATTTGGTCTGAATAAAAATATTATCTTTTGGACAAAGCTTTTCCTATACCCCATACCTAAATTGGTCTTTTTAATTCTAGCTGCTCTGTGTTATATGTCATACTAGAAACAACATGAAACTATTTTATCTATTAATTTGTCTGCTTGTCAGTAATCTCTTTTTAATGCAATAAAATAAAAGTTCCTTAAAATAATTTTCATTTCCACTCTATGTGCCAAATTATCTTCTAGTTCATGACCTAGTACCTGTTTGTTGTTAGGTGTTTTTGAGTCAATTCTGAGTCTTAATAATAGTATGTCTAAATCCAAACATTACCCTAGTCTCAAAATCTCCTGTATGAAGCTGATTGTTGTATTTACAGTATTGATGCATCTTTTCAAGGATCTTCCTGTTCTCACCGACTGTATATGGATTTATTGACTGTGATGTCCATGGATGTTGAATGTGTATCCAGGTAAAATTAAATAATTGACATTAATCTTCTTCCATTTATCATGCTGTTGCCTGTTGATCTAGCTGTAAACATTTTTATTTTCTCTATGTTTAAATACTTTGGAAGCAGGAGTAGCATCCACTTCCTAAATAACATGCCTCCAGAAACTTATGAACTTTGAAATATGTCAATAGTTGTAGAGGGCCTTCAGGCCTTTTGCTCATGAGGTCTCTGAGTTGTGCTCAACTCAAAGGCAATCAACAACAACAACAACAAGAGCATGTTGAAATATAATCTATATTGAAATACATTGATCTTCTGTAGTAAGTATTTCAAGTTGTTTTCACTTTCTGAAAGCAATGTGTGTCATCTGCATAATGCAGGTTGTTGATAAGTTTTCCTTCAATCTTGATGTCACATTCTTCTTCACATAGCCCAGCTTTTGAGGGAATTTTCTTAACCTAAGAATTGAATAATTGTGGTACAAAGATACGACTCCATTGTAAATCTTTTTACTTTAAACCATGCAGTGTCTGCTTATTTTATTCAAAAGACTACTTATTGGTTCCTGTACAGGTTAGACACAAACACAATTTAGTGTTCTGTTTATCCTATTTTTCTTAAGGATATATCTAATATATTATCATTCACATAGTTGAAAGGCAATAAAGTACAAGTAAACATGTTAGGTTAGGTTAGATTAGTGGACTTAAAGAAGAAATCAGAGAGAATGAGAGAAAGCCTAATGCAGCTTTATTAAGGGGGGAGGGGAGCTCCCAGGTGAGTTCCTCATCCTGGAGAGGCAGAATGGGAAGTCAAACTGAGAACTTACTGGGGAGGATTTTTATAAACAGTCTTTAGGGAGGGACATTCCACTCTGATTTACGAGCCACCTGCTAGCTTAGCCAGACAGGCAAGGCCGTTTTTGCTTCTTATCTGCAACAAGGAAGGCCATCAGCATTTGAGTTCTGAATTCTTCATTCTTCTCTTTGGCCCTCTTTGCCCAGACTAACAAACATATTTTGGGTACGCCTCACTTTCATCTAAGATTCATTTGACATCAACAATAATATCCTTTGTATCACAGCCTGTCTGAATCTAGCTTGAATTTCTGGGAACTCCCTGCCCATATATTGCTCCTTTATCTAGATTTTACTTGTTTGTGATATTAATAATACTGCTCAATGATTTCTGCATTCTATTATATAAATTTGGTTTTGAATGAACATGAATATGGATCTCTTCCAGGTGGTTGGCCTGGTAGCTGTCTCCCAATTTCTTAGCATAGATGAGTAAGCATATCCAGGACTGCATCTGTTTGCTGAAAAACATCCTAATTGATATTCTGTCAGTTCCTAGAAGCTTGGTTATTTTCTCCCAATGACTTCAGTGTAGTTTTGATTTCTTTCTACCATTGGATTGGTCCTCTGTCATATGCTACTTCCTGAAATGGTTTTGTGTTGACTAAATGATTTTTTATACAATAACTGTGTATTCCATCTTCCTTTGATGCATCCTGTGCTAGTTTTATTCATTAATTTGTCCATAAAATTCTCCAGTATAGCAGTTGAAGACTTGATTTTTTTTCCCCCAATTCTTTCATCTTGGGAATGTGAAGCATGCTCTTTACTTTTCGTTCTCTATATACAGACCTTTGCACATTTCAGTACATTTTGCTTTGTCTTACTGAGCTGCCCTTTGAATTTTCTGTTCACTTATCTTATTTCATCATTTCTTTCCTCTGGCTTTGCTTCCCTAGATTGAAGAGTAAGTTGCAGGGTCTTTTCTGACATCCATTTTGTCCTTTTCTTTCTTGTATTTTAATGACCTTTTATTTTCCTCACAGATGATGCCCTTAGTATCATCCCACAACTCATCTAGCCTTTAGTAGCTAATGTTCAATGTAAACAATCTGTGCTACAGAAAATTTTCAATCCAGATGAAATAAGTTCAAGATTACATTCTTGTTTTTGTGGATTTGCTTGAACTTTCTTCAAAGCTCCACTTTGAATTGACATATGAGCATTGATTATGTTTCCCAGCTGGCTCCTGTTCTAGTTCTAACTGCTGATATAAACTTTCCACTGTCATATTCTAAAGATATAGTCCATTTTGATTCCTACAAATTCCTAAAAAGAAAGGTCTATGTATATCTCTCTCATTTATTTTTAAATGTATTTGTAATAAATAAATCATCAATTGTACAGAAGTCTATCATGCAAACTCCAGTTAAATTTGTCACTGAGGCAATATTTTCTAACTACCTATCTACTTATTTATTTCCAACTTTTGCGTTCCAGTCATCAAATTATTATTAATGCATCAGGATTGCATATTCAATCATTTTCTGAGTACAAAGTTGGCAGAAACTTTCCATTTCTATATCTTTGCTCTAATGTTAAGAGTGTATAGTTGAACAATAGTTGTATCAACAAGCTTTCTTTGTATTCACACAGATATTATCCGATCACTGACAGCATTTACTTCAGGAGATATATTAAAAAGGTCAGGGTTTATTTTGTTTCTCCTTTAAATTCTAAATATGAAATTATTCCATTTCAATTTGTAGTAGGTAATAATGGTTATTTGATTAAAACTGATCCATAGCAATCAATGTCAGTTCACTAATGCCTAGGATTTCTATCTTTGTAAGTTTCATTTCATTTTTTAAAACTTCATTTTTTCCCTACATTCATACATTCCTATTCTAATTGTTGATTGATATTTACAGCTTTTGCTCTCATTTTAAGTCATACTACATCAGCAAATGGAGGTCCTTAATAGGACTAAATGTCTATCCCATCTTCATAATTAAGGAAGCCTCTACTCTGAGAAGGCGGTTCTCCCCCAGTCATATTTTGAGTGACTTCTAGTCTGATGGAATCATCTTTTGACACTGTATTTAACAATGTTCTATTGCTATTCATAGTGTTTTCAAGGGACTGTAATAAGCTCCACTGAAACCTGTCCAGCATGAGCCCCTGCTGAAATTTCAAACACTGGTTGCAAAGCTTTTAGAATTGTGTAAGACGCTAAAATAAAACACATTGATGACAAAACCTCAAATTCAGTGCAGTCAGTTATGACTCATCAAGATCTTCTGAGACTATAAATCATAGTGGGAAGGGACTATCCATTCTTCTCCTGTGGAAATGCTGGTGGATTTGTGCCAATGGAGACGGACAGATTTTAGGTTAGCAGTGTAACTTGTTATGGGCTACATGACCAGCACTCCCTACCTGACACACAGAAGGTAGAAAATAAAGATTGATTATACCAAAAACAGTGAATGAATGAAAGAACATTCTCTACTAATGTTATCTGCACATGATAAGAGCTCTGGCAGCCTAGTGGTAAGGAGTTGCACTGGCAACCCAAAGGTATATGGTTAAAAAAAAAAGTTTATGGTTCAAATCCACATTCTAAAGGAACTCAATGAAATTTACATTATATTAAATTTATAATTCACAGTGCAGTATTGAGAATTAACAAGGAAGAGAGCCATAGTGAAAACAAATTTATACAATAGTTTATCATACTAACAGAGGAAATAGAATATGAACATGAATAATAATCCAAAATTTATTCAGAAAAACAGTTCCTACAAAATTATTTTGTGTGTATGTGTGCATTTTCTTAAAACTTGTATGCCATAAGAGTTGAGAAAAAAATACCTCATCTAAATAAAAATACCTCATCTAAATAAAAATACCTCATCTAAATAAAAAGGGAGCTCTGGTGGTCTAAAGTCAAGAAACTGTGCTGCAATCCCAAAAGCATGTGGTTCGAGGCCACCAGCTGCTCTGTGGAAGGAGGATGGGCAATCTCTTCCCATGTAGTTAATTAACTGCCTCTGGAAACCTGATATAGGGTCAGCTATGGGT
>NW_006399791.1:11236456-11238574 GCF_000299155.1 Elephantulus edwardii | reverse complement strand
TAAAAACTCCTTGCCATCAATTCTGACTCATGCCAATGTGCATCTCCAAGGGTATAAAATCTTGTAGTACTGCTCTCTCCCCCAAGAGCAGGTGTCCTTGAGCCTTTGCCAATGGTGGAAGTCTGCCCAAATGTGTGAGCTTTAAAACCTCACTGGGGGAGAGGAGGGGACTGCTGGCAGGAGCTGGAGACTCCACTCTGGGAGTTTGTGGCTTTTTGCTGCTTGTGGTCCTGATGGGCAAGTAAAGGGAAGTTTTTGGGGTCATGGTTTTTTGGGGGTCATGTTTAATGTATATTACTGCTCTTTCTCCCTGAAGAGCAGGTGTCTTTGAGCCTTTGCCTCACAAAGAGGTCTCTCCAAAGGAGTTAGCTTTAAAACCCCAGGACCTCAAGCCAAATTTAATTTTTCTTGAATGACACAACAATCTTTTATCTAGTTGCAGAACTGAACAACTTGGTGTTGCTGTGATACTGCTCAGTGTTCCATAGTTTCGTCAAATACTGTAATGATTACCCATTGAACTTCCCGATTGATTTATGCTGTGAAGCATGGGTAGTATCCACTTCCTAATCTAGATGCCTCTGGAAGCTCTACAAACTTCCTAAACTCTACAAACTCTCTAAACTCTATAAATGTACTGAAATGATGGTAGTGATAGAACAGAGTTTAAGTCTTTTTTGCAAAACTTACTCTCAGTTGTATTGGACTTGATGACACTTAACCACTGCTAAGTGAAACTAGTGCTGTTGTTGTATCTGGAGGAACACTCTTGCACTTTGTACATGACTCTTTGTCAATGTGCAGTATGAAGTAACCTAGGTCGCTGTGATGCTGAACCTTGTGCCATTGGGGTAACAATACCATAATGGTTTCCAAATGTGGACAATGTTTAGTGGAGCTCCCAGTTGTAAAAACGGTTTGGAAGCAGGAGTGGCTTCCAATTCCTAAACTATATGCCTCTGGAAACTCTATGAACTTGGAGAAATGACAATAGTTATGGAAAGACATTAGGTCTTTTGTTCATAGAGTCACTCTGGGTCACACTTGACTCAACAGCAGTGAACAACAACAACAAAATCTTTAGAGATGCCAACTGCCACATTTTTTTTCCTCTGGACCATTTTATGACTTCAAGCCACTGAGCTTTTAGTTAGCAGCTGAGAATGTAACCACTCTGCCTCTAAAGATTCTAATTGATTCTGACTCCTGGTGACGACAGACCTGTTTGTTCTCTTGGCAGTCCATGATGTTAATATTGTATAGTATTTTATGAAATCATTACTCTTTAGTGCTGCATAGTATTGCATTGTGTGAATGACCACAAATTTCCATCCATTCATTTGTTGATGGTCATTTGGGCTGTATCCATTTTCTTGCTATTGTGAGTAACATTGCTATGAACAATGATAAACATGTCTCTGTTTGGGTCTAGCTTTCCTGGGGACATACTCCAGCAGTGGAATAACTGGGTTATATGGAGTTTCTACATCCAGCTTTTTTGAGGAAATTCCCAACTATCTTCTAGAGGAGTTGTACCATTTTACATAGTTAACAGCAGTTTATTAAAGTTCCAATTTCTCCACATCCTCACCAATATTTATTGCTTGACTATTGTTAAACTTTGCTATTGCTACTGTGGTAACATGGTATCTCACGGGGGTTTTGATTTGTTTCTCTCTGATTGCCAGTGATTTTGAACATTTCCTCATTTGTCTGTTGGTCATGCAAATGTTTTCCTTTGTGAAAAGTCTTTCTAGAACTTTTGTGCATTTTGTTAATGAGTTATTAGTTTTTTTCTTGTGGAAGCCCTGTAGTATTCTGTAACTTTCTTTAGAAGACCCTTGTTTGAGATGCCATTGCCAGATGGGTTCTTTTTCTCACTCTATTGGAAAAGTTTTTTTGATTTTTTTTTAAAAACCCTTAAACCAGAATTTAATCAATAAACATGAAAATATTCTTTCATGATTTATATTTTATTGGTTGTTTAAGGGCCAGTACAGAGACATTATGAACAACCTGTAAACAATTTTTAATGAACGTACCAAAAATCTCAAAAGCCATGTAGTTATAATTCTTTTCTAAATTTCAGTGACCTTCCTGCTTTAAATTTGGAGGAAA
>NW_006399791.1:11194361-11233079 GCF_000299155.1 Elephantulus edwardii | reverse complement strand
ATAAATCCCTTATTGTGGAGTTAAGCATTAGTTACAGTGTTGACCCCACCCTTAGCCCAGTGCCTTGACCCACTTACTTCCCAGCTCTACCCTCCACCAGGATAACCCTTCACATCTGCCAAGTCCCTTCAGAAAATATCATCCATTGTCCAACCCATGATCTGACAGCTTGTATCTTAAGCTTTCTTGGCTTCTCTGATTCCAAACACGTCGACTGCTGACATTTTCCCTTTTGACCAGTGTCTCTGAAGTTTAGTTTTGCTGTCTCCAAGGGAAGGTGACATGTTATGGGATATAAAAACTGTCCCCTTTCCCCATGGAATGTTACACTGATATCCAAAGCCCACCCTCAATTTTAACATCCCACATTTTCTGGTTATTCCAAAAAATAAACAACCAGCAAATGGTCTCACCTCTTAAAAAAAAACCCTTTACTCTTGAAAATGCGATGAAGTGGGATTTCCTTCTTTTTAAAAATGTTTCTAGAGCTACTAAAAACCTTGCATTTACAAAAGAGTTGATAAAAATATTCCTCTGGATTGTACAAGAAAGGAGATAGAAGGACCACTGATAAGACATGGTAGACAAATATTAATCAGACTTGACTTCTTTTTTCTCCTGCTTCAACAGAGGCTGGACTCTCTTCGTTTTTAGTTTCTCCATTTTCTGCAGTAAATCTTTAGTTTCTTGGTTAGCCACTTCAGCCTGTTTTCCCTTTGCTCCCCTTTGCCCCTTTGTTTGCATTTTTTTGTCAGATGACTTCCCCTTTCCTGCTGCCTTTTTGGTCTTCCTTTCCACTTTTGCAGGCAGCTTAGCTGACAGCTCCCTGATCTCTTGGGCTCCTCCTTCATCTCACCTTTGGCCCAGCTGACCTTCCTCTTGGGCATGTTGGCGGTAGGGAGGGCTCCTGCTGGGTGCCTGTGGGCGGCGGTGCGGCACAGAGCCTTCGTGAAGCTGGGTTGCTCTGGCACCGCCTCTCTGCCCACCGCCCTGCTGCTGGGACCTGCGGCGGGGGCAGTGGGAGCTGGAAAAGTTTTCTATGTACACAAGGACTTAATTTTCACAAGGTCTCATTTGTCGGTTTTATCCTCTCCTGATTGAGCATCTCTGGCTATATTTACAAGGTTATACATGAGGTAAGGTTGTTATTAAGTGCCGTCTAGTCATAGGCGACTCATAGCGACCCTATGAATGAGAGTCGCTTGGGTGCCTTTCATCCTCTTTCCAGGTTCATAGGGTTTTCAGAGGCAAGCTGTTATGGAAGTGGATGCTACTCCTCCTTCCAAGCGTGTTTGAATGGGAAGCTCCACCCCACTCTCTGTCCGCATTGGGTAACCAACCATTAACGCATTTGACACATCAGTGTCACAGTGTTCAGCCTCACAGAAACCACAAGTTACTGCTGGACGGCAACTTGTACACCAGGACTATACGACCTAGAGGGTAGGGCTTCTAAAATTGAGCCCATTTTGTCTCTTACAATCCTTAATGCTTTGGGCTTTACTGTTACTTATATGTCCGGTCCACTTTAAATTAATATGTTGGTGTGGTGTGAGATGTGAATCAACTTTCTGCAAGTAGATATCCAGTATTGCTAGCATTGTTTGTTGAAGATGTTATCATTTCCCCATGTGATAGATTTTCTTTTTTTGTCAAATACCAATTGATCATAAGCAGCTGGGTTAATTTTGGGTGTTTGATTCTGTTCCCTTTGTCGATGTGTCATTTGACCTAATTTCTTTTATCTGTGATGGACAGTTTTTCTGTTGTTGTTGTTGTTGTTGTTGTTCTTAAGTGCCATCAAGTTGAGCATGACTCAGAATCCTATGAACAAAAGACCTGAACCCTGTTCTATAACTATTGTCATTTCTCTCAGTTCATAGAGTTTCCAGAAGCATGTTATTTAGGAAGTAGAAACTACTTCTGTTCCAAGCCTGTCTTAACCCGGGAGCTTCACCAAGCACTGCCCAGGCTGGGTAACCATTATGGCAATTGACACACCAGTGGCACAGTGTTCAGCATCACAGCAGCCCCATGTTACCTCAGAACAGCAAATTGACAGACCAGTACTGTACCACTTAAAGAATGCTTGTCCCAAACACAATTAACACCAGGCCCAGCAGGGAAATAGATGGTATAAATTTAAGAAAGGAATGTGTCAGGGTTGTATCCTTTCTCCACACCTATTCAATCTAGATGCTAAGCAAATAATATGAGAAGTCAGACAATATGAGCCTTCAGTATGGATTACATCTCGACATCAATAAAGAAAGATCCCTACTGCAGCACCAACACTCAACATTATGATAGTTGGAGTAAGGATTGAAGCTTTCAACAATTTCATCTTGCTAGTATCAACAATCAACACCCTTGGTACCGGCAGTATGGAAATCAAGAGACATATTGCATTGGACTAGTCTGCTGTCAGGGACCTCTCCAAAATTCTGGAGAGCAATGACATCAGTTTGAAGATGAAAGTGCACCTAATATAGTCCATGGTCTTCTCAATCACTTACTATGCATTGGAGAGCTGGACAATGAATAAGAATGACAAAAGAAGAATTGATGCCTTTAAGTTATGGTGCTAGAGAAAGAGTGCTGAATCCCATGGGCCGCCAAGAGAACCCTTTAAAGGCTAGGTTAGTGAAACCTTATCTTTCATACTTTGGATACGTATTTTGACAAGGCTGTTAACTGGAGAGGAACAGCATATTTAGAAAGATTGGGAGTCGGTGAATAAGAGGAAGACCCCCCCCCCCAGTGAGAGAAATTGACATAGTGACTTGGGCAATGGGTTCTAATGTTTCAGAGATGGTGAGGACTGCACAGAATAGAGCAGGGTTCAGGTTGGCTGCTCATAGTGTTGCTATTAGTGGTACTCGACTTGACATTGTCTGGTGGTCTAGTGGTAAAAAGCGTGTGCTACAAGCCCAAATGCACATAGTTTGAATCTGTCAGCTGCTCTGTGGGAGAAGGATGGGCACTCTCCACCCATGCAATTAACTGCTTCTAAAAACCTGCCACAGGGTCAGCTATGAGTTAGTTCTGACTTGATGCTGCACAAATCAACAACAACAGTGGTCTGTAGTGCTGCTGGCAATCTGGCTCCCCTGACTGAGGCACTCCGCCTCCCCATTTCACTGTGTATATAGTGAGTTCCTCAAGTCAGATCAGTCGTTTCTGAAGTTCTAGTGCCTGGCATGAACAGAATTCTGTAAAAACACGTTATGGAATATAGTGCCAAATCTCCTGTTATTCACCTCCAGATTTAAAATTGTTCTTTCCAACTCGTCTTCCTTCTTAATGACAATCCCATATTTCTGCAGATATTGGCTCTTCTCTCTAATTACATCTGTGTCTGAGTGAGGGCAATCCTGATTCCTTGCATGTCCCTTGCACTTAATTTAACACTTAGCATGGAAGGAATTACACAATAAAAACAAGATGATGATAATGGTGAGGAGGAGGCAGCTTTGAATGCAATCAAAGAGCAAGTCGAAGTGCCTTCTTTCCTGACACAGCTGTCAGATCTCGATGATCTCCTTCTGTCACTTGGCTGGGATTGGTGTTCAATACATTTTAAATGGAAGCAGAGCCCTGCCGCTCGTAATTGGATCCCATTGATTTTTAATGAGTGTAATGGTCTCGGGGGTCATTCAAGCTCCTTTTTTTCTTTCCTAGTACGCAAGTAAGTTTGGTTGCTAACTGAGGGAGCAGGCAAAGGGTTATACAGAAGTTAAAGCTAGTTAGCAGCAAATTGAAAAGCAACAGAATCGGGGAAGGGCGGGGAGAGGAACCTCTGGCTGAAGCAGTGACTAATAATGGCTAACAATTTATTTGCTTCAGAGCTCATTGCAAAGGGCAATAATTGTTTTAAGTAGAAAAGCTGTTGAATCATAATTGGGAGTAATTGGAACTCACAGAAATATTGAATAAAACATTAGATATTTTAACCGATGTTACCTTTATCATTATCTTCAGGAGTAATAGCTGTGCAACCCATGAGCTACTGCAAACCTCACCTAAACCCCAGTCTTTGGCAGTCATTTCTGTCAAGGATTTCATTAGCCAGAGTCACAGCAAAGCAGAAGCTTGGTCCTCTCTGGCATGTATCTCCAGAACACACACTTGGGCAGGGACTAGAAGATTCTGTTTCCAAAGCAATGGGCTTCGTAGATAAGACAAGGATTGCTCCTGACTGCGTGTCCTGTGATGGCTGCAGGGAGCTGCGCACAGTCCTTCCACCAGCCTTTGTGATGTCTCTCAGCACGCCATTTCCCCAAGCGCAGCAGGGGCAGTGTCTATTAACTGCTCTTCTCTAGCTGTCATCTGCACCGTGTCTGCTGTCACATCGTTTGTCCAACACATTCCTGTTTTATGGCACTTTCTCTCCTTTTTCTCCGCAGCCTTCACCCGTAGACAGGCCCTCCTTGTGTCCCATCTGTTATGACAGCCAGAGGACAGAGAGAGAGCAGGAAGAATAGGCAACTGGGACTAGAAAGTCCACCCTGAGTGTGGCAGAGAGGGGTAACAGGTTCAGGAAGTACAAGGGAAGCCAATGTTTCCAGAGCTCTCAAGGAACCATACATTTTGACAGCTCTCTGACTCTGAGAGATAAAGGCAGGCATTGTTTACTTTGATTTTTGCCTCAGTGTTTGTAGGGCCTAGCCCCACATATGCATCCCCCTCGTTATTAAAAGATGTTGTTGTCATTATGTACTGTCTAGTCACCTGAGAGTCATAGTGGCCCTATGTACAACAGCCCTAAACCCTGCTCTATGCTGTGCCAATCTCACTGTCTCCTACCCCTATTACCCCAGTCACTGAATCAATCCATCTCATCAAGGGTCTTCCTCTCCTGCACTGTCTCTCCATCCTCCCACGTTTGACGTCCCTCTCCAACGACTGGTCCCTCCTTACAACATGTCCAAAGTATGTCTGACAAGGTTTCAGAATCCTTGCCTTCAAGGAGCAGCCTGGCTTCACCCTCTCCAGGAAAAACCCGTTTGTTCTCTAGTAGTCCATGTAGTCTAGTAGTCCAGTTCAATACTCTTCACCAGCACTATATCTCAAAAGCACCAATTCTTCTTCTAGTATCCCTAGTCATTGTCCAGCTCTCTTGACACATAAGTAATCAAAATTTATTGAACAAATCAAGTGGAAGTGCCCATAGAACACAGTGTCATAGTTCTCAGGAGCAGAGAGAGCTAGATTCAAATTCTGCCTTCATGTATGTACCTAGTAGAGTATGGAGATAGTCCACATGAACTTGAACTGGTCTTTCACAGTTATTTCTATGAAATCTGGTGGCTTAATCCATAGGGCGTTATGCTAATAACACCAATCTATGCCTCCACCAGTGAGTCCTGCAGGAAAAAGATGGGCATCTCCTCTCATGTAATTTGCAGCTTTGGAAACCCAAAGGCAGGTCAATTATGAGTCGTTTCCAACTTGATGGCAATGAGTTTATCCTGTAGAAACAAACTAGGAAATCCTGGTAGCAAAGTGCATTCTGTGATGGGCTGCCATCCAAAGGGCAATGATTTCAATCTATGAGCAGCTCAGAGGAAGGAAGACAGGCCTGTTTGTTCCCAGAAAGTTTTACAGCATCAGAAGTCTAATGCAGTGCTTCCAGTGCCTCCAGGAGTTTGAATGGAAGTATGTTTTGTTGTGGTTCTGAGCAAAATAGGAACAACAGCACTCCAAAACTGAGTTTTTGTGAGGTTCGCATTAAATAGTACAGGGAAACAATCATTACTGTGCGAGCCATCTTGGAACCAAGATTCAATAATCTGCTCCTGAATGCTAATCGGCATTAAAACCATAATGTAATGAACACAATTCTGGTTTGAAACATATAGGATCATCACGAGTGACACTTGACTGGATAGCAGTTAGTTTTGCAAGTTCTTGAGCGATGGACTGAAAAGAACCCATTAAGACAGCCACCACTGTCCCTGCCACTGCATGTGCTCTTGGGAGGATTTTGGAGATCATATGCAGTCTTAGGTCTCCTTTCCTTACACATTGAGCACAGAATAGAAAGCATTTTTTTTTATTAATTTTAATGAAAATTTACAGAGATTTTGGATTTCCATTCATTCATTGTTGCACTTTTCTCCCTGCCCAGCACCCCTCTGGCCCCCCACCAGTGCACGGTTCTCTTTGAAAAGTAAAAGAAAAATTCTCTCATTGTTTTACAATCCCCCCCACCCCCCCAAGTCCACTCCACTATACAGCCTTCATTCTGGACCCTTGTCATGATAATAATAGCTAAAAAGCATTCTTTTTTTACCAGCTCAGATTTTCAAAGCAGCTAATTACCTTTGGTGAGCTAACTTTAAGAAGGTTCTTTGTAAGTTTAACCTGAGACTTAGACCAGAGGAAGCTAAGGAACTTCTCTTGAATCTTTCCCTAAGGTTCTCAAACATGGATTATGCCTTCTTAACATTACATTTCCAAAGGTAATAGCAAGAACTGACATATAAAGGCATTCCTCTAAAGTCTAAGAGTATCTACCCCAACCACCAATACCCCAATCCAGAGCTCCTCTCCACCTGACAGTGTCATTGCCCACCAAAGTGCCCAGAAGGAGGCTGACCCACCCCTCTAGCTGCACAGGAGGAACACTATTTTTATGTAGAAGAGAAAGCAAATGAGGGCGGTATGGTAAAAGGTGAAACAGGAGTCTCCCTTCAGCTCACCTTTCCTCCTCATTCAGCTGCATTTGTGATAGCTACTGAATGAAAATGAGAGACACTCTTTGTTATGCAGCAGCCTCATGGAGCTTGGGCAGAAGCTCTGGACCCTGAGGGCATTTTCTTGCTGGGAGGGGGGCCGTGGAAAGCTGTATGTCTGGGCACAGACCCACAGACCGTTAAGAAGAACAGGAAAGGCCCTGATTCAGGCTGTACATGTCTCCAAGGAAACCCTTCACGGGGAGGAAGTACTTATCACCACGAGATGGGTCAGTCTTGGAGAGTATTATCTTATTTCTAGGAAATAAAACGTGTGACTTTAATTTATTATTGCAAATATTATTTACTATAAAGAAATGTATTTGTATTTATTATTACTGATTCTAGCTGAGACTTGAAAGGGAAGAGTCTCAGATCTGCCATTGGTGCAGGCTTTTCTCTGTAGACTCTGCGGGTTTCTCAAGATATTGAACACAGGTTGGGGTTCCCAGCAGTCAATGGAAGACTCTGTAAGGACCTAGCTCACACTGGGGAGCTGCAATCAGGTTCCCAAGCATGATCATTCCAAGCTGTTAGCAATTAGAAATAAATTAAAACAAAGCAGACTTTGTTCCTTGAACCACTCTCATCCAGCTAGGAGACAGTTTTGCAAGAATACACATCATCTAAGTGTGGGGTCTTCCAGTCAGCTCTAAGGCCAGAAATACGAGTGGATGAGAATCAGGAGGAATTATAAGCGGTCAACCAGAGGGAACAATGAATGTACCTGGAGAGGAGCAGGATAAAAGGTAAAGACTGTTGGAAAAAGTTTTTGATGAGTACAGAGATTTAATCATTAGGAAGTACAATTCATCAATTTTATCCTTTCCATATTGTGCATTTCTGGCCGTATTTGTCAGTCTCCTTACACCATCCATAGACTAGACCTTCAAAGCTTGGTCCAAGTTTGTCTCTTAAACTTCTTCTAACAGAGTGAAAGGAAAACCTACCAACTGGAAAAAAGCATTTGGCAATACCATTACAGGCAAGGGTATCATAACAAAAGTTTGAAGAATACTCCTGGGCCTCCAGAAGACAAAGACTGATAACCCAATTACAAAATGGGCAAAAGACATGGGAAGACTTTTCACAAAGGAAGACTTTTGGATGGACAGCAGACACATGAAGAAATGCTCAAAATCACTGGCAATAAGAAAGATGAAAATAAAAATCACAATGAAATACCATCTCAACCAAGTAGCAGTGGCAAAATTTGGTAGGGCAGCAAGCAGTAAGTGTTGGAGAGAATATGGAGAGGTGGGAACACTCATACACTGTACAATGTTACAATCAATCTGGAAGGCAGTTTGGCTTTTCCTGAAAAAAGTTGAGCATAGAAACTCTGTATGCAACAGCTATTTAACTACTAGGAATACACCCCAAGGAAATTAGGACTGAGACAACAATGGAGATTTGTATACCAATGTTCATAGCAGCATCATTCACTATTGCAAGAACATGGAAACAGCCCAAACGTTCAACCACAATTATTTGGATTGAGAAATTATGGTACATTTACACAATGGAATACTATGCAGCACTCAGGAGAAATAATTTTTAAAAGTGGTACATAGCTTGGAAGAGATTGGAGAGCATTATGTTGAGTGAACTAACTCAGTCTTGGAAGGACAAATACTGCATAAAACCATTGTTGTAAAAAAATAGAAGGATAACTGGTAAAATATGTATGGGGACCCAAGGGGGCAGAGCTGGGAGCAGAGGGGGGAGGATGTGTAGAGAAAAACTCATATGGTTGCACAATTTTGCAGCTGGAATGAAGGGGTGAAGGAAATGGGAAGGTTCTGGTAGGGACCTGAGAATATGAGGTAATGATGGGCAGGGTCCAGTGGTGATTAATTTTATAAAACAAAACGCATGGAAATGATTGTGTGAAACACAAGGTGATGAAGAATAGTGTGAAACACAATGTATGTACGCTTTATAAGCAAACCAATACAAAATTTTTTTTAAAAAAGAGGCAAACTCAGAGTGAGGAAGGACAACAGAGTGATTTGACTTTGCTTCTCTGAGAACTGATTCTAAGGCACAGTCACAACTGTAAGATCCACTTGAGCATAAGCTCCTTCTGCTATTTACCACTCTACTTTATTGATTGCAAGAATCCCTTACAAGTATACTACCTTCACACACTTAGAGGACAGTCAAGATGAAAACTTCAGCCAGAAATAAGGACCAGAATCATTTGAGTGAAATTATGAGAAGACAAATTTGGGCTCAATCAAATTGTTTCACAAAAGTTCATCCAGGATCCCTGTTGATAACTTAACCTAACCAACCATTGGTATCTTGGGATTGAAGTATAACAAAAACTTTTTGTGTGCTATGAGTGATTGTATAAAATACAGTGTAAATGAAAAAGTGTATAAAACTCAATGCATATGAATGAAACACAACATAAATGAATTATTGCATAAAAACAAAAAAGAGGAGGAGAGGGAGGGGTGAAAAGCAGGAAGAAGAGATGGTCCCAGTGATAGCGGAGGCAGGGGAATGAGGCAGAGTTAGAGGAGGTTCAATAGCATCTTGGGTGGGAACAGTGTGATAATATTCATAGATAGGTGGTAGTTAATAGTATGAAGTACAGTGTGTATTAGGAATTGTATGGGGCACAATGTGCATAGAGAAAGTGGAGTATATATTGATAGTTATATGCAAATCAGTTTTTCAAAAGTGAAAGGCTAAAAAAAGTAATATATAAATGAAAATTAGAGATTGTCGGTTTAGAGCATATCTTTCTTTGGCCAGTATTTGATGTCAAGTACTACAAAGGAAGATCTGCCCTGGAGATAAACTTGTTAAAAATAGGATCTGGTAGTGGAGGTAGAAGTCAAGGTGAGAGACTGACTCCCACTCAATACTCTGAGGAGATTTGCATTTGAACAGATTTGTGGACCCACACTGGACTTTTGATTGAAGAGATTCACATTTGAAAGAAAGGCAAGCAGGAAAGGAAAAAGTAAAAAGGGGGGGGGGAAGAAGAGACTGTCTTTTAAAAACTGGAATAAATTATTTGGCAGCTGAGGTAGGATAAAGTTAATTGTCCATCAGAGTCCACTTTCAAAGTCTGAGGTTGGAGTGTGCTCACTCTTGGTGATCTCCTAGAGTCACAGAAGTGTAAATACAACAACAGAGAAACAGGCTGAGCTTGGACAAGCTCCTTCAGCACTGCTTACCTAGCATGCACAGATGTGTGGATGAACAGGAAAAGGTTGTTGGCTTGGGTCTAGCTGAGGAGATCAAGGAGTCTGGAACACAGGGAGAAGCGTGGAGTCCTGAACTTGCAGCTGATGCCGATTTGAACCTAGCCAAGGATGGCTGGAGATGAGTTGACCAGAACCTAACCAGATGAAGGGAAGATCACTCACATTGTGAGCGAGGGTTGATTGCTGCAACCAGATGGCTTGCTATGGACTGGACTTTGCTTGTGAATGCAGATGCTCAATGTTTGCTAGTTGAAGAGAGGATCCTTCAGCTAAATGGACATGCTTGTTCCCTCAGAGTAGAGGTTTGATAGGAATAGGCAAATCAAAAATTTAAATCTAATGGGAAGATATTAGAGCATGAGGCATAAATCTCCCTGACAATATGCATGAGTAAAATATAATGTAAATGATAGATTATATATACTATGTATATGCATGAAACACAATCTATATGAATGATAAAAATATTAATTTTTAAAAAACCCTCTTTTGTATCTTTACCAAGTATACCTCTAATTTTAAGACTAGCTCTACAAAACTCATCACTGAGAAGAAACTGGATTGATTTTCAGAGTAAATCACTACCCTCTGGGAGGGAATAATCCCAATCCCGCACTGAGGTCCCTGATATTTGAATCAAGGATCTGTGTTGGGTTGTTGTAATAAGCAGAAAGTGAAAACAAACCTTCAAAAAATTAAAATTTGCATGTGAAGGGATAAAAACTCTCATACACTGTTGGTGGGATTGTAAAATGGTACAACCACTCCAGAGGGCTATTTGGTGTTTCCTAAAAAAAAACTGCACAGAAAAATTCCACATGACCCACTCCACTTCTAGGAATATACACCAATTAAATTAGAACTGAAACACAAATGGAGATTTTTTTTACACCAATCTTCATAACAGCATTATTCACAATCACAAGAACATGGAAACAGTCCAAATGTCCAATCACAATCAAATAGATTGAGAAATTGTGCTACATTCACATGATGGAATACTATACAGCACTCAGGAGCAATGATAGAGGACATTATGCTGAGTGAACTAACATAGTCTCATAAAAATGAATACTGCATAGTATCATTATTATAAAAACAGAAGGATAACTAGAAAATGTGTGTGGGGAATCCAAGAGGAGGAAGCAGGGAGCAGAAGGGGAGGGTGACCAGGGAGGATATAATATGGTCGCACAATTTGATGGTGGAGGGGGCAGTAAAGGAAATGAGAAGGATCTAGTGGAAATCTGAAAAGACAGGGTAATGGTGGGCATAGTTTAATGGTGATTGATGTTATAAAACATAATGACTGAGAATGTATGAAATACAATGTGAATGAAGGATAGTGTGAAATACAATGTATATGACTTTGTATACAAATTTTTTTTAATTTTAAAAAATTAAAATTTGTATGGACGAGGAGTGTTTTGTCTGGTGATCAGAATTCAGACAAAATATTCAAAATATATAAAAAGATTTATTTCTTGCCCCCAAAGAGAATTATTGAAGAATTCTAGTATCACATAGGTTATTTGCTCAGGTACTAACTGAAAGATCAGTAACTCAAACCCACCTGCACCATAGCAAACAGGTGTAACAATAGGCTTCTACAAGGTGTTTAATCCTTGGAAATCCTATGAGAAAGTTCTACTCTGTCCTGTAGGGACTCTATGAGTTGAATGTGACTAAGTGGAGACAGATTTTGTGATTATTGTTGACTGTTGTTTCAGATACAACCCTATGGACACATTCCTATACTCTAGGGTTAGAATTCTGACATGAGATTTTATCTGGGGGGGAAGGGGAAGTAACATGGTAATAATCTATACAAAAGGATGATCTGTATTCTAAAATGGCAAGAGAGACCAGAGGTCACCAGAAGCTTTAGGGACAATGAGAAGCAGCAGCTGCGCCAGAGCATGCCAAGGTCAGGAGGCTCTCGTGTTTGTAGACCACAGAGAGAACTTACACTGTGAGATGCAGCTCTTCCTCCCCATTTTTTACGTCTTTCAATATGAGGGTTCAGCCTCCAGTGCTATATTTAGTAGTCTAAATTTGACTGTAGGGCTGTCCAAAGCCTGTTACTTCAGAAGAAGATGGCCACCCCTGCCTAGTCTGTCTTGATCCGAGAGCTCCACTTTAGTACAGCAGCTGACAGACAAGTTCTGTGTCCAAAAGAGCAGGTGATAGAAAAGTAAACATATCTAAGCTATTAACAGCAGTAGCATTCAAAGACATTTCCTCAATACAAAAACAGATAAATTATACCCTTAAGAGCAAACAATCAGGACAAGCAAACATATAGATATGATGGTGTGGCTAGCAGGAATTCCCACATCAGGAGAGCAGCCCAAGGTCTGAGGATATCTAACTTCAGTAAGCGTCGGGAGCATCAATCTACCCCAATGAGGAGTCATAAGGCAAAGCCTCTAACTAACCCCTAATATGATTATCTGTGTACTCTCTAGCAAAGATCGCACTTCTGGGCTCCCAGGCCAGCTCTGAGTGAAACCTATACCAAGGATGGCTTCATGCAAAACCTATACCTATGCCTATACCGATACCTATTCCTATACCTATACCTATACTTATACTTATGCCTATGCCTATGCCTATACCTATACCTATACCAAGAAGCTGCTGTCAGAACAGAACAAAGGAACACTGTATGGTTCAAAAATTAAGAAAGGAGTGAGTCAGGGGTGTATCCTTTCTCTATACCTTTTCAATCTGTATGTTGAATAGATCATTTGAAAGGCTGGACTTTATGAAGAAGAATATGGCATCAGGATTTGAGGAAGACTCATCAACAACCTGCATTATGCAGATGACACAACCTTGCTCACCAAAACTGAGGAGGGCTTGAAGCATTTGCAATAGGAGATTGAGGACTTCAATATAGATTGCATTTCAACATGGAGAAAACAAAAATCGTCCAGGTAAATTGATAGATCATGCATGATAGGTAGAGAAAAGATTGAAGTTGTTAATTATTTCATCTTATTTGGACCTCAATCAACATCTTTGACACCAGTAGTCAGAAAATCCAAAGACAAGATGCCCTGAGACATTCTGTTGTCAGGGACCTCTCCAGAGTTCTAAAGAGCAATGATGTCTAAAGACTAAGATGCACCTGATCCAGACCATGGTCTACTAAGCCATTCATTATGCATCTGAGAGTTGGACAATGAATAAAGATGCCATAAAAAGAATCCATTTCTTTAAGTTGTAGTGCTGTAGAATAGTATTAATCTACCATGGACTGCCAAGAGAACAGGTCTGTACTGGAGAGGGTAAAACTAGGATGCTCATTGGAGACAAGGAGTGTGAGGCATCATCTCACATATTTTGGACATGTTGTCAGGAGGGACCAATACTTGGAGAAGGACATCATGCTTGGAAGGGTGGAGGGTCAGTCAGCATAGGAGAGATAGACCCTGGATGAGCAATGGGGTCCATTGTGTCAGAGAAGGTGAGGTTGGCTCAGGATAGGGCAGGGTTCAGAGCCGTTGTTCAAAGGTCACTATGAGACATAGATGACTCAATAGCACATAACAACAACCCTATGAAAAGTATTACCTGAGCTTTTTGTAAAGAAGAACGCTACAATTCTCTTTTAATGATTTAAACTGTTCACAACATTAAAACAACTGTGCCAACTTCTAAGTGCTAACACTTATTGGGCTTTTTCCAGGACTGAATATATAATTTGCAGGGTCCAAGGCAAAAGGAAAAGGCTGAGCCTTTGTTTAAAGACAAGAATTTTAAGATGGCATGAAACCAAGCACAGGGAGCTTCTAAGTATAATTAGCTCTAGCTCTTCCTTGTGCCAGCAAAAGTCCTTTACATGTATTAACCAACAAAATCCCCACAGCCTCTGAGTTAGGAGATAGTATTCTGTCCAATTTATAACTGAAGAAATTTTGAGACAGGGAGATTAAGCAGATGTCAAGGGATGCCGGTTAACTGGTGGTAGAACCCACACAGGCACCCACATAACTTGCCTGCAGAGTACACATCCAGTCTTACCCCTTGTACCCTATTGCCACTGAGAAAGAAGAGGAATTATTTAACAAAAGACAACATGTGTGTGAGCAGAATGAGCCCCTCTCTCATTGAGTTAATGAGCTTTCTGTCTGTGGAGGTATTCAAAGTGGAGTAGGGAGGTCTGTCTCGGGAATTTAAAGAATATCATGCATTTTCTGTGAGATCAAATAGTGCTGAATGGACCTCAGTAGTGTTTCATAACTTTACTATGCCTAAGAATCATGTGTAAAAAAGCGGAGATTGGTGGTACATGGAGGTCACAAGATTTGCCTTCAGTGGACTCCAACATATGGGGATTTCATATGTGTCCCGATAAAATTGTGCTCAATACTGGTGTTAATATGGATTAAGTTGTTGTTGTTGTTGTTGTTGTTGTTGTTGTTGTTAAGTGCCGTTGAGTAGATTGCGGCTCCTAGCGACCCTATGTACAACAGCTCTGAACTCTGCTCTGTCTTGTATCAACCTCATCATCTCTGACACACTCACCCCATTACCCTCATCGCTGAGTCAATCCAACTAAAATTCTGTGTTGTAAATCCTAACCTGTGGTTAGTTTCATTTAGGAAGGATTATCTTCATAAAATTAATGAGGTAGAATTTCTGTTTCATATTGAGATGCAAAAAAAAATTGAGAAGGAAGGAAGGAAGGAAGGAAGGATGGGCCAGGCGTACATATCTAAACCACAAGAAATGGCCCTTGAATAGATGGTGAGAAAGACGAGGACATTTCTTCAGAGTCAACACAAAGAGAAACTCTTCCCCTAGACCTGGCCCACTGAATTTGGAGCCCCAGCATCCTAAACTGTGAAACTAAATTCTGTTTATTATAGCCAGATAGTTAGAGCATGGCTTTAACTGTAATGTTAGATAACTAAAACAGTTTCCAATGGCTGATTTTTTTATTTTTTTTAAAAGAATATTGTCAAGCTTTTCTTCTGAACGTAATGGCCAGAGAATCTGAACTTAGGCTGTAAATGTTCGGCCTACAGTGTAGAGAAATAATCATCTTTGTAGGAGAAACTTTTTAATTTCCCTTTTAACTCTTGTTGTATATCATCAAGTCAGAACCAATCCATCGCTGACCCTCTGGCAGATTTTCAGAGGCAGTTAATCCCATGGAAGGAGATTATCCATCCTTCTCCCGTGGAGCAGCTCATGGATTCGAACTACATGTCTTCGAGATTGCAGTGTAGCTTCTTGCCACTAGGCCACCAGTTAGGTGTTGGTTTTGTTTTAATGCTGTGATATGACTAAGTATTGAAAACACCAATAAAATCCTGCTATTTTTTGTTTATTTAGTGTTACCTCTTTTGTCCAGAAAGTACAACCCATTTCCACCATCAAGTGATCGACCACCTCCATGTATTTTAGTATGTTGAGCATTTATTCCATTTTTGTGGGTTTGTTTCATTCTTTTCCTAAGCCCAGTGCCTTCTCTTAATATTTAATTCAAGAAGTGTACACTTTTATAAAAGTTCAACTGATTGAATGTGAACAGTTGATTTCCTTGTGTATCTCAGCCTCTTTATCATAAGCTAATGAACCAGTCATTTCTGTAGTCCCTTCTAGCCCTAACATATTAAATGTTCAGTTAATATGTATGTGTAATGTTATTCCAGTCTGCTGGATAGCTCACCCCACTTTCCTCACTCCAAAACTAAGATTTTAACTTCACAGCTGGGAATATATAAGACTGGAATCTCACTGGAGAGTAGAATTCCACTTACAAACAAGATCCCTTTATGAAAAGAAAGCCATAAACATAGATTGGGGCTTTGTTTACGGTTTTCCAATGTAATTATTCCTCTATATGAGGTTTATATAGAAAGACTGGGATTATTTCTATACTTCTCTCACTAATAAATATATACATGTTTGGAATCTGTTATTAAATTGTAATTATTCTAATACAAAAATCATCAATTGCCTTTGGAAGGATTCTAATTTATGACAATCCTGTGTGCACCATAATAGCACCATACACCACTGGGTTTTCAACGACCAAGTTTTCAGGAATACATTGCCAGCAAAGTCTTACTTCTCATATTGCTCTAGATGAACTTGAACATTTGTCCTTTCAATTAATAGCCAAATATGTGAATGTTATGCACTACCTTGAGGCTAAAGACCAAGAGAAAATCCTTTCTTTCTTTGACAAACGCTAAGGATGGAGGAAATCCTGTATCATTTGTAGACTTGCTATGATATAAAGTTTTGCTTCCTCTAAGTTGTTTTTGGTTTTTGCCTGTGTAGCTTTTGGGTTTTTTTTTTCTTTTTGCATATAATTCCTTACATACATAGTTTACAAATGCTACTGTGCATACAATTACTCAGGGTAGAGGTCTAAAAATGTGCACTCTTGACCAGTGGCATCATTCTACTCCGGGGACTTTTATCAGATATGTCAATTTTCAAACTGCATTTCCTACCTGCCTAATCAGAACTCAGGTGTGGGGCAGAGCCTTGTAGGTGAATCAAATGCATGTGATTCTTACTTAGGGTTTTGGGTTGGTTGGTTTTGGTTTTGTTTTGTCTTTTAGGGTTTTTTTGTTTTGTTTTTTGGAGGTGGACACTATTTGGCAAAGTTAGAATCTATTTCCATTATACTATTGCTGTTTTTTAGTGCCATAGAGTCAGAACTGACCCGCAGCTGATCCTCTGGCAGGTTTTCAGAGGCAGTTAATTGCTAGGAAGGAGACTGCCCATCCTTCTTATGCAGAGCAGCTGGTGGATTCAATCCTGTGCTTTCAGAATTGCATTGCAGCTTCTTACCACTAGGCTACCAGAGTTCCTCCCATTCCCACTAGAGACCTTTGGTGGCCTAGCGGTAAGAAACTGTGCTGCAATCCTGAAAGTATGTGGTTGGAATGCACCAGCTGCTCTGCAGAAGAAGGATGGGCAATCTCCTCCCTAACAATTAACGATTAACTGCCTCTGAAAACCCACCAGAGTATCAGCTATGTATCAGTTCAGACTCTACAGTACACAACAACAACAAGTTTCATGTACTAGCTTTCTATCTACATACATGTTAGCTTACTATACAGCTATGTAGTGTGCTGCAGGTTTCTGCTGGCTTTCGTAGGTTTTAAGTTCAAAATTTCCTCTTCAGAGAACACAGTTTCAGGGGGGCTATTCCGCTACTGTCTTTTGTTTTCTATTTTATTTATTTCCATTCCATTCTTATCTTACTGGTTATCTTATTAGTTATTTATACACTCCTGTTCCATTTCTAAGTTGTAAATGCCTGGAGGAAAGAGACCTAATTTTCATCAACCTTTTTAAAGGACTGATTGTAGTACAGTTCTTTGCTTATAAAAAAAGATGGATTACCAGTTGAGTCTTATTTTCCCAGACCGAATATTGCTAGGCTACTTTGGGAAACCAGATGCTAAGTTTTCAGTCTGTGCAAGTTTTTAGGACAGCCGTTCAAGCAATGTCTATAAACAAAGTGAAAATAGAGAATATAGAATTAGCTCAGGTGATAATTAAGCTCAGACACAAATGTACATCAATTATTCAGTTTCTGCAAGCTTTTGTTAATAGAGGCTCCTTAAGAGCAAACTTGATCATAATTTAAGTGAGAGCTGGCCTCAAGTTTATCTATCATGCTCTGGGGGAGAAAATTAAACTGTGAGGGGGCTGAAGATGGAAGATGAGTGAGAGACCAGTTAAACAACCTTAAAGTGAACCTGGCAGGAGATGTATATCTTAGTCTTTATAGTTTTCACAGCACCTATAGAATTCTTATAACCAAAAGACTGAATCCACCAGTTTCTCTGAAGGAAAAAATGGGCAGTCTCTTCTCACTAACATTTACAGATTCAGAAATTGGATCAGGGTTACAATGATTGGGAACCAACTTGATGTCAGTAAGTTGAGGTAAAAGAAAAATAAAGCAGCCTGGTGGTGCATTACTTAAGGAAGCACTCTGCTGTTAACCAAAAGGTTGACAATTTGAACTCTCTAGTCACTCAGTGGAAGAAAGTGTGGCTATCTCTTGCCATAAGGTTTGCAGTCTTGGCTACCCTATGGGGCCATTCTCTGTTGTACAGAACTGGTGAATCTGATTTGACTAGATAGCAACTCTTTGGAATTTTTGCTTATTTATTCACTTGTTTATGTTTGTTTAAAAGTAAGGCATCAACCACACATAGACTTTCTTTCATACTCCCCATGTCCTCATTCATGGGACGTTCCCAAAATACAAAGGAATATGCATTTTTGAGACAGTTAAGTCCAAGCAATCTATAATTTATATGAAATGCCATTGCTTCAAATTACTGAACTTAAAAATGATCTCTAAACCTTTTTTAAACATATTTGTACACTTTTCAAAGAAAGCTCAGTCAATAGGCTTTACTATGTTTTCAGGACACAATTTCAAAGTCTTGAGATATTTATGACTAAATTGATTTAATTTCTCTCATTTTTTTGAGATGTCAATTTAAAGTTAAATTCTCACATTGCAAGTTTAAGAGAAATGGATAAGTCTATAATTTCCTTCAAACTATGTTGAGTAGTCTGAAAAGATGAAGTTGGAGTGGGAATGTAGGGAAAGAAAAATGAATGGAACACAATGTTTATAATACAATGTATATAATTTTTACACGTAAACCAGTATTTTTTAAACCTTGAAAAAAAAACCCCTACAAATAGAGAAATTTGGTTATATCAGCTTAAATATAATAAAAAAATATGTGTACAGCAGCAACCATTGATTTTCTCTCTTGGCATTTGCCCTGGTACCAGTATATAGAGGAAACTAGGTGGCATCAGAAATCTGAACAATGACTAGGGATGATTGAAGGAGAGTTGATGCCTTTGAGCTGTGGTGTTGGAGAAGAGCACTGAATATACCATGGACTGCCAGGAGAACAAACAGGTTCGTCCTAGGGAAGGTGAAAGCAGGCTGCTCCTTGGAGGCAGGATTCTGAAGCTTCATCTGACATACTTTGGTCATGTTGCAAAGAGGAACCATTCAGTCCTTGGAGAAGGACATCATGCATGGGAGGGTGGAGGGATAGTGCAAGAGAGGAAGACCTTCCATGAGATGGACTGACTCAGTGACTGGGGTAATGGGGTATGTATGTCAGAGATAATAAGGTTAGCACAGGATAGAGGAGGGTTTAGGGCAGCTGTACATAGGGTCACTCTGAGTCGCAGGTGACTCAACTTCACATAACAACAAGTGACACTGTAACTAACAACATTCAGCTGATAACCTAAATGTTGTCAATCCAAACCTACCAGCTGCTCCTTGGAACAAAGACAACCTGTCTGCTTTCATAAAGGTATTTCCTACCTTGAGAACTTTATTGGCAATTCTAATCTGTCCTCCAGAATCACAGTGACATGATGGCAGTGGTGGGAGGATGGGGGAATGAGGAAAGAGCGGGTATGGGGGTGCACATGGTTGTGCACGCATGTACGCATCTATGATGAGGCGTGAATATGAGCTGAGTGTTCAGTCTGGTATTATTCCAAGCTGACAAATAATGGAGAGGATCTTCCCAAGAGGTTAACTACTCTTCAGGAACTAAAAGTAATGAATTTGGTCTGTTATTTCTAGTTGTTGTTGAGTTGAACTTTGTTCATGGAAACCTTACGCACATCAGAGCGTCACATAGCCATGTACTATTTCATGATCATGACAGTCGGTATGTGTGAACCCATTGTCTTGGCCTTTGTGCCAGTCAAATCCATCTCACTGAGTGTTTCCAAGCCCAAAGATGCAGTTCTTCAAAACATATTTCTTTTAAGAAAAAGCAAGCTGCGTAATGAGTTAACACTGCAGATTAGTAAATAGAAAATAGCATTAAGGAAATGTGTTTTGAAAATTAGAAAGCACGGTGACGCCTTGCTTATATGCTCCACAGTAGCTTCAGGATTGGTGATGCTGCAGTGGAGAGGGAAAGGAGAATCAGAGTAAGGAGAAGATGTCTTCCACAATCCCTGTGAAGTTTTATTGAAAATTAAAAAAAAAATCATAAGCAAATAGTTAAATCAAAGTTATTCTTGTTTTGTGTTATAGAAAATATTTTTTCAAACTCCAAACATGGTTCAAGTTTACTAGTAGAAAACATATAAGATGGGAGCATCTGGAAAACTGTTCATGTTGTGGATTTGGGCTTCTAGGGTTCCTTCTCTAATGAAGTTTATAGTCCTTGGTTTTTAGTCCTGAGTCCTTGATCTTCTTGGAGTTGGTTTTTGTGTTTCGTGTGAGGTGTGAATCTTGCTTGAGTTTTCTTCATTCTGAGAAATCTACACCCAGCAGAGGATAAAATAGATGAATGGAACCTTGTAAGAATCAAATCCCTATGCACATCCAAAAACTTCTCCAAGAGGGTAAAAAGGAAAGCCACAGAGTTGGAAAAAAAAAATTTGGTAATGACATGTCTGATAAGGGACTTATATCTAGAATTTATAGAATCCTCGAGCATCACAACAAGATAAAGGTAAACAACCCAATTGCAAAATGGTCGCTGGATATGACAGATACTTCACCAAAGAAGACATTCAGATGGCAGACAAACATATGAAGAAATGTTCAAAATCCCTAGCTCTAAGAGAGATGCAAATCAAAACAACTATGAGATATCTTCTCATCTCAGTAACTAAAGCAAAATTCAACAGACCAGCAAACAACAAATGCTAGTGAGGTTGTGGAAAAACTGGAACCCTTATTCACTGTTGGCGGGAGTGTAAAATGGTGAAACTACTCTGGAAGGCTTTTTTCTCAAAAAGCCGGAAATAGAAATACCATTTGTCCCAGCAACTCCACTACTGGGTATTTACACTAAAGAAACCATAACTGCCACCCAAGCAGATATATGCACACCCATGTTTATTTCTGCATTGTTCACAGTAACAAAGAGGTGGAAACAACTCAAGTGTCCATCAACAAATGAATGGAAAGAGAAGCTTTGGTATATTCACACAATGGAATACTATTTAGCACTGAAAACAAGGAACTCAAATATTATACAAAATGGGTGACCCTGGAGGACATTATGCTGGGTGAAATATATCAGTCACAAAAAAAGACAAATATTACATAATGCCACTGTTGTAAAACAGGACTGACATTGAGGTTGGGGGGAAACTAAGGAAAGAGGAGATAAATAATGTGCACTGCATGGAAACAGATGAGGGAAAGAACTGCTTAAAAGGAATATATGATTAGGTATTATTTGTATAGTGTCGAGGACTTTCATTCCTAGGTTCACTATGAGTAGCCTATGACTCAAGGGCACTTAACAACAACAACATTATTTGTATATAACAGTCCAGAATTAGAGTTTCATAGTAAAGTGGACTGGGGTGGGAGTAGGGATATATAGAGCAGTGAAAGTTTTCTTTTTTTCAAAAGAGAAAAGTGAATGGGGGTCGGGGGTCGGATATACAACAATGAATGAATGGGGAATCCAAGTTCTCCATAAACTTTCATTAAAACCTCAATTTAAAAAAAAAAACAAAACCAAAAAAGATGGGAAAGCTCTCTTGGTAAAACCAGATTTTCTAATATATTGTGCAAACTTCAGGCCTAAGTGGAGCCTTATAGGGCTCAAAGGACCTTAGGACCAGGATTTTCTTTTACTTAACATAGGAACGGAGGCTGGGAAAGGTGAAGATGTGGCAAAGTGGAATTACAATGAGGATTCATCAAATCTGCTGTCAGAAAAGGAGCTGTGTGCTAGATAAAACATGAAGTTGAAGTGCTAACCATAAGGTCAGTGTTTTGAATCCAGCGGATTCTCCAAAGAGAGATGATGAGGCAGTATGCTTCCGTAATGATTTACAGCCTTGACTGTAGGATCACTATGAGCTGAAATTGACTTCATGGCAGTGAGCTTGGTTATGGGTTTTGTCTGAAAAACATTATATTAGGGAAATAATGAATAAAACAAAACATGTGTGCCTAATACATGGATGCACATGCATACCTATCACCACCAGCAGCATTAACCAGTATATGATATAGGAAAGAAAGCCAAGAGAAAGTTGATCTTTTTTTTTAAGCTGGATTAGATGAAGCACTCCTCAAGGGAATGCCCAAGCCACATCAGGTTCTTCAACTTCCCACACGGGTGTCCAGTTGCATAGGTCAATAGCTGGGGGACATGAAACATATGTTGTTCAGCCTCTAATCATCTGTTGCTAGTATTGTTGTCATGTGCAATGAAGTTGGAACCGACTCACAGCTGACCCTACAGCGGGTTTTCCAAGGCAGGAAATCACACAGGAGGAGATTTCCCATCCTTCTCTCACAAGGAACATAATGGCCAAGATACCAAACTACTTCTGAATCCTGGTGATCTACCCTGATTGAAAAATGAGGTGGTTTGTTTTGTTTTGTTGCGGGGGGTGGGGTGGGGTGGGGTGGGGGGGTGTCATTTTCTGCAGGAGAAACAGCTGAGGAATTTGCCCCAAAGATAGATTACAAATAGCATCTCTGCCCACCTGTCATGCACTGAAATATTGTATCAGCAAATAAGGAATGAAACTAAAGTGCATGCACTTATGCGAATGTGTGCGTGTGTGCGCGCACGCACGCGCGCACACAAACTCTCAAAGGTACGTTGAAATCCTAATCTCTTCTTGTGACTATAACCCTGTTTGGATATAGTTTCTATTAGGTCAATGAGATCTTACCAGAGTTGGTGGATCTTAAACCTAATTACTGTGGTATAATATCATAGCTGATGTCAGGTGGAGGATCTTGACCTAAAGCAAAGAACTCTAGAAATATCGTTTCTTGTGTTTTATTGATTATTTAAAGGCATATAACTGTGTGGATGTTAACAAATTATGACTCATATTGAGAAGAATTATTATCTCAAACCTCTTAAGGTTTCTTATAGGAAACTTATACTTAGTCCTAGAAGCTATAGCCTGAACAGAACAAGGGAACACGGACTCAAAATGTGTGTATCAGAGTTGTACCATCCTCCACACCTTTTCCAGCAGGATGCTGAGTAAATAATTAGAAAAACTGAACTATACTTATAATGTGACATCAGGATTTGAGGAAAACTCATAAACAATTTGTGTTGTGCAGATGACACAACTTTGCTTGCAGACAGAGAAGAAAACTTAAAGCACTTACTGTAGAAGAACAAAGACTAGAACTGTCAATATGAATTTACATCTCAACATTTTAAAAAACCCAGAAATCCTCCCCACTGGATCAATAGTAATTATCAAGATAGATGGAGAAAAGATTGAAGTTATCAATTTCATTTTATTTAAATAAACACTATCAATTATAACAGCAGTCAAGAAATCAAAAGATACATTACATTGGGGAAATCTGCTTGCAAGGACTTGCCTAAATTTATGAAGAGCAATAATGTCAATTTAAAAACTAAGATGAGCCTGGTTCAAACCTTGGTATTTTCAATTACTTTCTGTGCATCTGAAAATTAAATAAGGAATAAGGCTAATAGAAGAAAAATTGATACTCTGATTTGTGGTGTTGGAGAAGAGTATTGACTATTTCATAAATTGCCTAAAGAACAAACAAATCTGTCTTGAAGGAGGTACATCCAGAATGCTCCCTAGCACAAGGATGGTGAAACTTTGTGTCACTGACTGTAGGTGTATTTTCAGGAGGAACCGATCCTTAGACAGAGATATCATTCTGAGAAAGGTGGAGAATCAGCAAAAGAGAGGAAAACTCTTCACAAGACTGATTGACACGAGTGACTACCACAGTGGGCTTGAAAATGGTAGGGATCATGAGGATGATGTAGCATGAGACAAGATACAGATCTGCTGTTCATGAGACGGCTAGGAGTTACAGTCGGCCTGATAGCATCTAACAACAATCTAATCACTTCTGTGTTTTATTTAAAAAGCCAAATGACACACACATCCTCTCATGGAAAGTTAAATATTATGTGACGACCTGTCCACAAACAAGGCTCACCAAAGACAATCTCTGGAAATTGAAAGAGAGGCTCCCGGAAGGAGTCAATATTTTTAAGACCCTAACAAAGGCTTTAAAAATTTTTTTTAAAAATTTTATTCTTACTTACAAAGTTTGAATGCACTGTTTTTCTCAAAATATACTTCCTGTTTCCTTCTCCCCACCCACTCATTGAGCTGTGTAACCCTGTGATGAACATCCTACCCCACCCCATCCACACCTTGGATCCTCATACCCATTCTATAAAAATGGTTTTATACAGTGTTTGTCCTTGTGGGATTGAGTTAGTTCACTCAGCATAATGCACTCCTGTCCCTCCTAAGTTAGTCGGTAATTTAAAAAATAATTGTTCCTGCATGCCACATAGTATTCCATTGCATGAATATACCACAACTTCTCGATTAATTTCTTTGTGTTTTGGACATCTGGGCTGTTTTCATGTTCTTGCGATGGTGAATAATGCTGCTATGAGCATTGGTGTACAAGTTTCTGTCTCAGCCTCAGTTCTCATTTTTTTGGAGTATATTCCAAGCAATGGAATAGCTGGGTCTTATGGAATTTCTATGTTCAGCTTTTTGAGGAAGCCCTAAATTGCCTTCCACAGTGGTTGTGCCATTGTACAATCCCACCAAAAATGTAAAAGAGCTCCTATCTCACCACATCCTCTTCAACAACTTGCTGTCCTGTTAAACTTTGCAACTGCCACTGGAGTGAGATGGTATCTCATTGTGGTTTCAATTTGCATCTCTCTTATTGCCGGTGACCTTGAGCATTTCTTCGTATGTCTGTTGACCATTTGAATATCTTCTTCTGTGATAATTCCTTCCATGTTTTTTGCCCACTTTGTTATTGGGTTATCACTTGTTTTCTTGTAATCATTCAGTGATAGTTAACTCAGCATAATGTTTTCCAGCCTCTCCCAAGTTACATAGTATTTTTCAAAATCCTTGATCCTGCTGCTGCATAGTATTTCTTTTTGTGGATGAAATTTCTTAATCCATTCAATTGCAATTGGATATTTGGGCTGTTTCCATATTCTTGCAATGGTGAATAACACTGCTATGAATATTGGGGTGTACAAATCTCTGTGACTCAGTTCTAATTTTCTTGGGGTATATTCCTAGTCGTGGAATAACTGGGTCACATGGAGTTTCTTTGTGCAACTTTTTCTTGAAAAACCACCAAACTGTCTTCCAGCATGGTTGCACCATTTTACAATCCCACCAACAGTGTATGAGAGTCCCCACCTCTCCACATCCTCTCCAATATTTATTGCTTGCTACCTTACTAAACTTTGCCACTGCTACTGTGGTGAGATGATATGCGGTCAAAGGGGTGGGAGCAGAAGGGTGAGGATAGGAAGGGGTGACACCACACAACTTCACAGTTTGGTGGGTGGAGGGAAGGGGGTAAGGAAAGGGAGAAAGACAGGGTAATGATGTGCAAGGTTCAACAGTGATTGATTTTATGAAACATGATGCATGAGAATGATTGTATGAAACAGTGTCAATGAAGAACAGTGTAAAACACAATGTATATCAAACTTTGTAAGCAAACCAATAAAAAAAAACAACTAAAAGAACTCCAAAACCATTCCGTGTTCCCTTGCTGTATTTGGAAAATAGCTTCTTTGTCTAAGTAGAGGTGTTACATGAGCACAATTCAGTTCAAAGATATCCATTCTTCTGAATGATAGTCATAATTTGTTATGATCTACATACTCAAATTTCTTTGCATAATAAATCACGAATTCATATCCTTCTTATTCTCTGCCTTCAGCCATCTGACATTAGCGTTATATCCCTTATCCCATGGCCTCTTCTGAATCCGGATTGAGTTTCTTGAAGTCCTCTGTTCAAGAGATTTTTTAATAATCTTCAACAAGATTTTACCTGTATGGTATTAAAGATATTGTCTGATAATTTTTCCGTTCTTTTGGACGACATTTTTTTGAGTACACAATAAATATACATCTCTTCTAGTCAGTTGGCCGGGTAGCTGTGTTCTAAAAGTCTTGCTGTAGACCGATGTATACATTCAGGGCTGCATCTGTTTATTGAATCATGTTAATTGACATTTCTTCAATTCCTGGTTTTATCATCATGAAAGGTAGGCATCTGAGCTGTATAATTTCTCCACACATCCTATTCAATCTATATACAGAACAAATCATTCAAGAAGCTAGACTTGATGAAGAAGAAATGTCATACAAGTATCTGAGTAAGACTCAACAACTGTGTTATGCAGATAACATGACCTTGCTGGCTGAGAGTAAGGTGACCTTGAGGCATTTGCCTCAGAAGAACATAGACTACAGCCATCAATGTCCACTAAATACGTCTCAACGTTAAGAAAACAAAAATCCTCACCACTGGGCCAATGGGCAACAATAGATGGAGAGACTATTGAGACTTTTAATGATTTCCTCTTACTTGGATCCGCAATCAACACCCTTGGTACTAGCAATCAAGAAATGAAAAGAGATATTGCATTGGGGATATCTACTGTGCAGGATTCTCCCAGATACTGAAAAGCAGTGATAATACCTTAAAGATTAAGGTGTAGCTGATTCAAGCCATAATTTCTAATGCATCTGGAAGTTGGACAATAAATAAGGATGACAGAACAAGAAACCTTCCCTTTGGCTTGTTGTGTTGGAGAGGAGCACTGAATATCTCAAAGACTGCCAAGAAACAACCAAAAATGTCCTGGACTGTCCTCCTTAGAGGAAAGGATGGTAAAGTTTTTAATCGTGTACTTTGAGAGCATTGTCAGGAGACAATGCTTCAAAACAGACATCATTCTTGGAAAGTGGAGGTCTGGCATAAGAGAGGAAGACCCTCAACAAGACGGATTAACACAGTGATGACAGCAAGGGGTTCCAGGATATCAGGGGTGGTGAGGATGAAGTAAGACAAGGTTTAAATCCAATGATTTTGGGGTGGCTGTGAGTCATAGCCGGTTTGACAGCACCTAACAACAACTACCACCACAATATGGACAGCAATATAAAAAGAATTTCTTCTTCAAAATAATTTCCCATTTTTTAAAAGCTACCCACCTGTAGTGGTTTTTGTTTTGTTCTGTTTTTGCTTGTGATTCTGTTTTGGTTTTTATTTGTAGTAGTGAAATAAAATTGCCCTTCCCAGACATAAATGTTAAAACAATTTGATTTCAAGAAGATGAATGAACATTAGAAGAAATTGAAGGTAGGGGAAAGAGCAGACGAAGAAGCAGAAGTTTGAAGTAGTAGAAGTTGTAACAGTAAAGGGCTTTGTCATTGGCTGAGGCTGGGGGGGACCTTCACCACCAGTAGGAAGTCACTTTCACTGGTGGTGTTTTTGTTACTGCAGCACAAGCCCACTAGGGCTGCCTAAGGGCTAGTCATCGGCTGGGGCTGGGAACCATCCTTCCCTGGTGAGCTCCCCAGCAGAGCTCCTGCACACTAAGTTTGACAACAACATTCTGCTGCACATGGCTGTCAGGAGCTGATGCTGTCAGGAGGCACCACATCCCAGAATGTTAAAAAAAAAAAAAAGTTAGAAAATGTTTTTAAAAATGCAGTGAAGGCAGGCACCAGTAACATTCTCAGTATGAATTAATAATGTGTGACATTTCTTTAGTCACTTTCATCACAGACTAGGGTGGCTCTGGAACCATGGGTGCTCCCCGTGGATACCCCCTTGGAGTCAATGCTAGGCCGGGTGAGACTTTGAGGACATAAAAGGAGCTATCTGTCCAGGGCTTGTGGAAGGTAGAAAATGAACTTCTCTCTGTGTCTGGAAGGCAGGCAGACGCCGGGATGGACTGCACAGTGAGCGCAGAACCAGGAGGGGCTCGCCTCCTGCCCTGCCTGGCATTCTCTGGAAGGTTCTCCCAGCTCAGCAGTCCCTCCACTCTGAGCCCTGGGACTCAAGAAGCTACAAAGTGATAAATCAATTATGAAATGGAAACCTCGATTACAGCCTGTCTGCTTAATTGTTTGACAAGTTAATTAATCTCCCAAGCAACTGGGCTCCGTTCTCCCTGCAAATTGTGGAGAAATAGCTATAGCAGGTCCCTGAGGTCTTGGCAGTACTGTATCAATGAGGCTCCTGGAAAACTATGAATAATAAGCATTTAGTGGGGTCAGTGCCTCACCGCAGGAATGAGGAGATTTGCTCCAGTTCCCGCCCAGAGGCGGTTTTGTCACTAATTACTTTGTTACAAACTAATTACAATCTGTACTTGTCTGTTTATTTATTTGTTTGTTTTTATTTGCTTTTCAAGAGGCACACATTTCTTTCCTTTTAAATGACTTTCCTTGATTCCAACAGCCTGGTTCTTCCAGATTGTTAAAAACAAAAAACAGAACAAACAGAAAAACAAAACAAAACAAACGCCAATGGTATTACCAGTCTCCTCCCTCCCAGGAGAAGGTGCTCTGACAGATGCTACAGTGAAGGAGGCTGAAGTTTCTAAACGATGAAGACGGACATGTGTCATGAGCCTGTCCCTCTGGCTGGGTGAGGTGGCTGGTCTCAATTCCACTGCTCTCTCAGTCTTGTGGAGATGTCACTCTGCCCTCTCAGTTGTGGCCTACAGAAATTCCACAGGGTAGAGTGAGCTATATGGGAATAAGTAACAACAATGAAAATATTTGGATCAAGATGATTCTGACTCAAACTGACCCTTTGTGTGTCACAAAAGACTGTATTTTCCAATGAATTAATACTCTATCTTGTGGAATCCTGGAGGTAACAGCCAGCCAGTTAAGCACTGAACTGCTAACATAAAGGTTAGTTATTCAAACTCACCAGTTTGCAGTGGGCAGAAGAAAAATGAAGAAATCTGCTCATGTGAAGATTTATAGTCTAACAAATCATGTTTGTTGTTGTGTGTCATCAACTCCTAACTAATTCTCTGGCAGATATTCAGAGGCTATAAATCACATGAGGAGAGATTGTCCATCTTTCCCCCATGAAGCAGTTTATGGATTCAAACTGTTTGCCTTTGGGGTGCCAGTGCAAGTGCTTACCAGTGGGCCTCCAGAACTCCCTACTGTTGTTTTTTGTTGTTAGATGACATCAAGTTGAGTACAACTCATAGCAACCTTATTAACAACAGATCCGAATCCTGTTCTATCCTGTGCCATTCTCACACTTCCTGACGCTTTAGAACCCATTGTAGCAGCTACTGTGTCAATCCACCTGATAGAGGGTCTTCCTCTCCTTTGAGAATCCTCAACTCTTCCAAGCATCATGTCCCTCTCCAAGTAATAGACCCTCCTAGCAAAGTATCATCATCCTTGATTCCAAAGAGCACTCCGGCTGCATTCTTTCAAAAACGTATTTGTTTGTTCTTTTGGTCATCTATGGGATGTTCAGTGCTCTTCTCCAACAGCACAGATCAAAGGCATTAATTCTTCTTCTGCCTTGCCTATTCATTGTCTAGCTCTCAGATACATAGTAAGTGATTGAAAAGACCATGGGCTGAATCAGATGCTTCGTAGTCCTCAGACTGACATTATTACTCCTCAATAATTTGGAGAGGTTCCTAACTGCTGAATTTCCCACTGCCATGTGTCTCCTGATTTCCTGACTGCTGGAACCAAGGAGCTCCTTGATTGGAGTTTCCTGTAGTGCAGTTCAATTAAAGTGTGTGTGTGTGTGTGTGTGTGTGTGTGTGTGTGTGTGTGTACGTGTGTGCACATGGGCGCAAGCGCGTGCACACACACATTCTTATGTGTTTCGATTTAATTTGAAGTAGATTGTTAGGTTTTTCTTCCAAGGTGTCCTTCTGTAGCTTCAAACCTTTAGCCTCTGGGATAACAGTCAAGTGCTCAACCATCAGAGTGAATCAGGGACTCCATTACAAGTATACAGTCTTCAATCTTGAGAAGTTAGGATAAGCCCAGGGTGGTCCAAGGATTTCTTTACCAGACTCCACTCATTTAGAATACTTATTTAAAGTTTACACTACTGAATCTAGACTAGATCTATCTACCTGAATTAGAGTTATGGGGAATGAAATTCAGAAAATTTTAGTAAACAAATGCACTTCCTAAGTAGATTGAAAATCTCCTATAGTAGAGTTTATTGGAAATATGCTTCTGGTGGTTGGACTGAACAGCTCAGCAATGTGACCTCTCCTCCCTCTCACCTCTCCTTCTTGGCCTGTAATTTCCACTATAGTTTTATTTATTTCTTAAGCCTTTTGTTTATTTATTCCCTTAACCTTGCTGTTGTTTTATGTTGTTGAGTCAACTATGACTCTGTGAACAACAGATGTGAACCTTGCCCTGTCCTGTGTCATCCTCCTCAACTCTGACACACTTCAGCCCTTTGTTATGGTCACTGTGTCAACTCATCCTGTCGACTATCTCTTAAACTGACCCTCCGCCTTTATAAGCATGATGTACTTTTCAAACACCTGGCCTCTCTGAACAGATTTCATAAATATGTGAGGTGAAGCAACACCATCCTTGCTTCCAAATCTAAAGCCTGTGCGTACTTCGTATGCCCTGACCTGGGGCTTTTGTACCAGCAGTTTCCTTCTTCTTAAAGACTGTTCCTCATTACCAATGAATCTTTCTGGTCACTCGATCTAAAACAGCAGTCACACTCAATGTTTCTTCATAGCATTTATCACTATCTGGAATCCCCCAAAGGGAAGATTTTGTTTCAGTCATATTCAGTGATGATCTACATGTCTTGGGACAGTGTCTGAATGAAATTAAATATTCTATAAATAGTTGTGGAATAAAGAACTGAGTGGGCAATGCCAATTATCATGTATATAGGCAGTGTCTAAGTTAGATGGAGCCGAATCATTTAAAATGTGGTGAATCTGTAGAAAATAGGACCTGAAAAAAAAAATTAAAATCAAAGAACAAAAATTGAACTATATAAAATAAAGTGTATATGAATGATTGTATAAAATGCAATGTGGCGGTGGTGGTGGTGGTGGTGGTGGTGGTGTATAAGGTGCTGTCAAGTCGTGGACGACTCACAGCAACCCTATGAACGAATGGCCTGAGCACTGTTCGTTCATAGAGTTTACGGAGGCAAGCCATTTCGGAAGTGGATGCTGCTCCTGCTTCCAGGTATGATTTAGTCGGGAAGCTCCAGCAAACACTGTCCACCATGGGTACCCATTACCACATTTGGCACATCAGTGTCCCAACGTTCAGCATCGCAGCAACCACGAGTTACCTCTGTACAGCAACACACAGCCCAGTGCTATACCACCTAGAAGATTGTTTGACAGGAAAACAATTTAAACCCCGCCTAAGGGCCACAGATTAAAATTTTGCCTCACTCCTGGAGGGAGAGCAGTCCTTCACATCATCAAACACAGCCAAAAAAAGTACTCAACTCCAAAAGCCTGCCACAACTCCTGTGCCCGCAGCACCATGCATGAACAAAACATAATGTATGTGAAGGATCATATGCAAGCCAATAAAAAGTGGATTCTAAAAAAAAAAGAAATATTGTGTATCAAAAGAGCTGGGATGATATTAAAATACTGCAGTAAATTTTATAGCAATACTTATGTGAGAAAAGAAAAATAATCTCAAACAAGTACCTTCGGTTAAGAAAGTGTAACAAGAATTTTATGTAAATTCTATACCTTAAATGAGGAAGGTGCTGCAGTCACGTGCCATCAAGTCAGAAATGACTCATAGTTGACCCTCTAGTGGGTTTCCGGATGCAACAAATGTTATAGGAGGAGCTTGCTCATCTTTCTCTAATGGAATAGCTGGTGGATTTGAACCATGTGCCTTTGGGTTGTCAGGGCACTTCCTTACTAGGCCACCAGAACTCCCTTAAATAAATACAGCTCTAAATATGAGTATGAAACTTTTAGAACAATGTAGACACTTTCTCAAGCGAAATTGTGTGTACCATTGAGTCAGAATTGACCCATAGCTGACTCTCTGGCGGATTTTCAGAGGCAGTTAACTGCACATCAGGAGATTGCCCTCCTCCAAAAAGCTTAAATGATACCAAAAATATGATTCATATAAGAAAAAAAATGATAATTTAAACAATAATTGCTTCAAAAAAAAAAACACTGTTAGGAGAGAGAAAAAATAAAACAGGCCAATAGAAAATACTTCAAGTCACTTATCAGACAGGATTACTGCCATCAGGTTGTCTCTGATTCACACTAGGTAGAATAGAACTGGTGCATCAGGTTTCCCCAGTTGTAAATTTTAAGGGAAATAGACTATTACCTTCCTGTGGAGCGGCTGGGAAATTCAATGCACAGTCTTTTAACACTTTGAGTTGGCAGCTCAATACTTACCCACTCGACCACCAGGGCTCCTGGAACACACAATAAACTCTCAAAAGTGAGCAGGAAGAAAACAAATAATTTTAAGAATTATCAAAAAAAGGTAAGAGTGACTTCATCAATGATTATTTAAAGGTGGTGTAAGCACATGAAAAGGTTTTAGGTGAGGTTAGCTGTGAGGAGGAAAATGGCAATTAGTACTGAAGTGAAACACTTCTAGATAATTAACGAGAACTGCTAATATAAAAATACTAATAATTTCAAATCCTGATGAGAATGATGAGCAAGTGGAACGTCTGTCCTCTTGCTTGTGTGAATGCAAACTAGTAAAGCCACTCTTGAAAACGTGTTGCAAATTTCTTTAAGGTTAAAATTAACACTGTTGCTGTTGTTGTGTGCAGTTGAGTTGGACCTGAACTATAGCTGACCATCCAGTGGGTTTTCAGACTCAATAAACTGTAAGGAAGGAGATGCTCATCCTTCTCCCATGGAGCAGCTGATGGATTTGAACCAAAAGCCTTTGGGGTTGCAGCACAGCTCTTTACTGAAATCGGGTTCACACGAAGTATGCAGAGGATTATATAGGAGTTCCACTAAGAGCTTCCAAAAATTGGAAACAAATACCCTACAGTGAGTGAATGTTGTTGTTTTGTACTGTTGAGTGGAAACCAACCCATGGCTGACCTTCTGATGAGTTTTCAGAGGCAGTTAAATGCATGGGGGAAGATTATCCATCCTTGTCGCACAGGGCAGCTCGTGGACTTGACCCGTGTGCCTTCAGGATTCAAACACAGCTTCTTTCCAGTACGCAAGCCCAGCTCCCTATTCACAATGCCTGAATAGATAGATAAAATATGTTACAGTTACACAACAGACTACTACTTAAAGACACAAGGATCAAACTGTACAAGCACAGACACCCAGACAATTTGAATGAACCTCAACAACACCAAAACATTAATTACACTGTGATTCTGTTTACATTATAGCCTCAAAAAGACAAAACATTAATGATGGAAGCACACCAATGGTTTCCAGTTTGCTGCTGGGAAAGAATGTACGTAACTCACATTGAGCCTCCAGTCAGAATCCTTCAGTGAGTTTTTAGGAAGCTGTAAACTGCACAGGATCAAATCATAAATATTTCTGTGGAGCTATTGGGGGATTTTAGCCCCCAGAGAGGTGCTGCCAATGGATTAGGAGCACACCTCCCTAAGGACTAGTTACCGAAAGCTCCATAAATAACTAGCAGGAGGAATTTGGGGATGACAGCTGGTCTGCATTCTAATAATACTAGAATTTCCATAAATTTATATAGGTGTTTAAATTTTAAAATGGACACTGAAAAAGTCAATTTTACTGTATGATAATTTAGAAACAACTCCCTCCCTCCCCCAAGTCTCCAAGTGGCCTAGTGGCAAGAAGCTGTGCTGCAATCCCAAAGGCACGTTGTTCAAATCTACCAGCTGCTCCGCTGGAGAAAGATGGGCAGTCTGCTCTCAAATAATCAACTGCCTCTGAAAACCTGCCAGAGGGTCAGTTATTGGTCAGCTTCAATTCTATATTACACAACAACAACATGAAAAATAAAACAGAAAGGAAAAATAATATAAAAAAATGGAAAGAAAACTTTGAGGACAAAGTCATGGTTGGTTGTATTTTGTTTTGTTTTTCCTTGGCCACTTTGGACAATTACTGATCCTCCTCCAATTCTAAGTACCTGACTAGCCTCTGCAAGTATCCAAATAGCTTTTAATTCGGTTTCTCACTCAGAAGCATCTGAAGAAGAGATTTAGAACCATTTGGGCATCAAACTGGTTTAATTGGTTCTATTATGCACAACAAAGCAAATTTAAGACAGATTTGGGTTTTAAAAATTGGAATGAAGTGAAAGAACAGGAAAAATTATGGGTCCGATACTCCTGGAATGGAATACTCAGTTACTCAGTGAGCCCTTTCAGGGGCTTGATGTGGGGTTTATTTCTAGGACTATGAAGAGCAAGACACATTCAAAGTACTGTGATTGCTCACCATCTTGGAGTCAGGTGCAGTCGCTTCTGACTCTACCAGCCAAGGGGTAATATTTAGTTACTCTGCAATTCATTTCCTTTGGCTGTTTCTTCAGGCATCGACCATTAATTTGTTCTACTCTGGTTATTGTCCTAATACGTTCACATCTTATTAATTCCGGTCTGTTCTATTTTTGCTTTGTTGGCCATGAGTGAACCAGAAAGAGCAAACCTCAAGCCTTGTTTTAGGATCTTCTCACCTTCTCTGGCCATGAGTCCTCAAAGCTGTGCTACACGTGTGCGCATAACTCAACCTTCCATCAATTTCTAGTCAGTAGCTATAGGTCTTTCGGATTCTACTTAAGATTATCCAAAAACGACAGGAACAGCACATCAGCAGAGAACTGGCAGAAGTCCAGGTTGGGTTTAGAAGGGGTCGTGGTACTAGGGATATTGTAGCTGATGCTAGATGGATCTTAGCTGAAAACAGAGAATACCAGAAGAATGTCTATCTGTGTTTCATTGATTATGCAAAGGCATTTGACTGTGTGGATCATAACAGACTGTGGCTGACTCTGTGAAGAATGGGAATCCCAGAACATTTGATCATTCTAATGCAAAACCTATGCTTGGACCGAGAGGAAGTTGTCAGAATAGAGCAGGGAAACACTGCATGGTTCAAAATTGGGAAAGGTGTACACCAGGGATGTGTCCTATCTCCATACCTTTTCAACCTGTATGCAGAACAGATTATCCAAGAGGCTTGATTCTATGAAGAGAAGTGTGGTGTCAGGATTGCTGGAAAATCTATTAACAATCTGTCTTATGCAGATGACACAACCCTGCTTGCTGAAACTGAGGAGGACCTGAGACGCTTGCTACAGAGGGTCAAGGAATGCAGCCTTCAGTATGGTTTGAGGCTCAATGTCAAGACGAAAAAAGACTCTCACCACTGAACCAATTGGCAGCATCAGGATGGATGGTGAAGAGATTGAGATTGTTAACAACTTTAGTTTGCTTGGCTCCACGGTCAACACTCTTGGCACCAGCAGCCAGGAAATTAAAAAAAGTCTTGTGATGGGAAAGTCTGCTGTTAGGGACCTCTCCAGTGTACTGAAGAGCAATGGTGTCACTCTGGAGACTAAGGTGTGTCTAGTACAGGTCATGGTCTTTGCAATCACTTGTTATGCATCAGAGAGTTGGACAATGACTAGAAAGGATATAAGGAGAATTATTCCTTTGATCTATGGTGCTGGAGAAGAGTACTGAATGTACCATGAACTGCTAAGAAAACAAAACAGATTGATCCTGGAAAGGGTTAAACCAGGCTGCTCCATGGAGGCAAGGATTCTGGAGCTTTGTCTGACATACTTTGGACATGTTGTAAGGAGGGACCGGTCGTTGGAGAGGGATGTCATGCTTGGGAGGGTGGAGGGACAGTGCAGGAAGGGAAGGCCCTCTATGAGTTGGATTGATTCAGTGACTGGGGTAATCGGGATGGGTGTGTCAGAGGCAGTGCTATTGGCACAGGATAGAGCAGGGTTCAGGGCTGTTGTATAGATGGTCACTATGAGTCGCAAGCAACTCGATGGCACATAACAACAACAACAACAGTTATAGGTCCAGGATTTGTGAGATATTAGAATGTCAGATTGTTGCTTTGAAGAGTATGGTGTTCCTGACCTGCTCCCTTCAGTGCATGCTATTTTTCCATGACTTCATATTCATGTTAAAGTTGAAAATTAATAAAGAAAACTACAAATGAATCAAAGCTTTTAAGCTATGACATTGGCGAAGAATCCTGAACATACAATGAAGTGCAAAAAAACACAAACAAATCTGTCTTGGACAAAGTTCACTCAGAGTGCTCCTTAGAAGGAAGGTGATCATTCTTTTGCTTACATAAGTTCAGCAGTTTGTTGGACGGTACAAGATACTCTAAAGAGTATCATACTTGTAGAAACAGAGGGTTAACGAAGGAGAGAAAGGCGTGCAACAAGGCGGAGTCGCAGGTTGACTACAACAAATACTGAAAGCATGTCACATGATTGGGCCTATGTTCTGCTGTTCAAAGGACCTCTGTGAGTTGGAGCAGACCCTTAACAACTACACCAAAGCAATAACAACAAAATTGGTGTTAGGTATTAGAGCACCAAACAGCAACAATAAAAGCATCAAGGTAGGTTGATAGGACACTAATGTCCAGGATTTTATCTCTTGGAGTGGACATGAGACGTCTCTGTTTGTACAATATCCCAGAAGGTCCTGTAAATCACAGTAGTCCTCTTCATTGGGGCCCCATGAGTTGGGACAGACTTGAAGGCAGTCAATAAAATAGCAAATTAGTCTAGTACAAAACCATGGTGGTACAATGAAGGTGTGACTATGAGGCTTACTTTACTGCTGTCCTCCCTCCATAATGATGCTAACTATTGTTAGGTGTCATCAATTTGATTACGATTCACAGCAACCATAAGAACAGATATAACACTTGTTCTAGCCTGTGCCACCCTCACAATCTCTAATATCCTTAAGTACATTATTAGAGTCAGCGCTAGTCCAGCTTTTTGAAGGTCCTCTTCTCTTTCTCTGACATCCTTTCCCCTTTCCCAACATGATGTCTTTTTTCCAAAGACATCATTCTGTCCATAGTATGTGAGTTGAAGTGTCACCATCTGGGTCTCCTTTAAGGAGCACCATGGTTGCACCTCCTTCAAGGTAGAGTTATTTGTTCTTTTGGAAAGTCATGGGATAGTCAGTACTCCTCCAATACCACAACTCAAAGTTGTTGATTCTTCATCTCTCTTTAATCATTGTCCAAATTTCAGATACATAGGAAGCAACTGAGACTACCAAGAGTACAGTTAAGTGTTCTGGTATAACCACTCTTCTGAATGTTAACCACAATTTTCTATGCCTTTGTATAATCAATAAATGGCAAGTAAACATCTTTCTGGTATTCTCTGCTGTCCAGTAAGATCAACAATGACCTCTTCTAAATTTGATGGGAATTCTTAACAGTTTTCTGTCAAAATACTGTACTAGCTATTTTTGAACAATTGTCAGCAAAAATTTACTTAGATGTGAGATTAAAGTTATTTTTTTAAATTTCCACATTCTTCTGGATCACCCTTTTTTTTGGAATGGGAATAAATATGGGTCTCTTGCAGTCTGTTGTCCAGGTACTTGTCTTCTAAATTTCTTGAAAATTGATGCTAGTAGAGATTACTAAATTCAAGTAGATGCAAATCTGGTCCAACATAGGCTTGTCTGTGACAAGGATGCACAGATTTAGGGGCTAGGAGAGGCACAACTTCACTAACCATTGTGACTGGGAGTCAGGGAGAGTTTTCTCTCCAGTTTCAGTTATGTTGTTAGGTGCTTTTGAGAGGAGTATGATCCACAGAGACTCTGTGAACAACAGCTCTGAACCCTGCCCTATTTTATGCCATCCTCATAATCTCTGACATACTTGCACCCACTGCTGCAATCACTATATCAATTAATCTCCTTGATCGTCTTCCTCTTTTCACCAACCTCTACCTTTCCAAGAATGGATGTGCCTCTCCAAGGAATAGCCTCTCTTAGCAAGATGTCCAAAGTGTGTAAGATGAAGCTTTATCATCTTTGCCTCCAAGGAGCACTCTGGTTGTATGTTCTCCGAGACATATGTCTGTTTGTTCTTTTGGCAGTGCATGAAACACTCAGTACTCTACTTTAACACCACAGTTCAGAGTTTGTTTATTCTTCTTCTGTCATCCTTATTCATAGTCCAGCTCCCAGATGCACAGTAAGTGATTAAAAAGATCTTGGCCTGAATCTGGTGCAACTTAGTCCTCAAACTGACATCACTCTTTCTCAATAGTTTGTAGAGAACCCTAACAAAAGATTTTCCTAATAAAGACCTCTTCTGATCTCCTGGCTGTCGGTACCAAGGATGTTGACTGTGAATCCAAGTAAGAAGCTGTTGACAGTTTCCATATGTTCTTCATATATCATGATGTTGCCTATCAGTCATGTGGTAAGAATATCTGTTTCCTTGACATTGAGATGCAATCTATGTTTAAGGAGAATATATTAATTATATTATATTATATTATATTATATTATATTATATTATATTATATTATATTATATTATATTATATTATATTTTATATTATATTATATATTACACTATATATGTTATAAAATAGAATTATAAAATATGAAAATAATATAAAAGCATATATATGCTTTTCTCACATATATATAATATTACACTATATATGTTATAAAATAGAATTATAAAATATGAAAATAATATAAAAGCATATATATGCTTTTCTCACAAGGATTAAATGAGACTGTATATGTGAAAAGGAGTGACCTGTGGTCTAGTGGTAAGAAGCTGCACTGCAGTCCCAAAGGTACATGGATCAAATCCACCAGCTGCTTTGGGAGAGAATGGAAAAATCTCCTCTCATGTCATGGATTACTGCCTCTGAAGACCTG